>NC_056744.1:648397625-648555148 GCF_019279795.1 Protopterus annectens | reverse complement strand
CTTTTACTAAGCACAGTGTCCTCCAATCTTGCAGACCCCTTAGGTGAAGGGTTCTCAGCTTTCACATTTTCATTCCATCCAAATAAAGACTCTTCACCTACACCTCTTCCCCAGTTAGTGACAAAGATGTCCTTCCCTAGCCCACACTAGGCTTCCCTACAGCTGCAGAGGATATGGCTATCACAGGTCCTTGGTATCTTCAAATGCTACACCAAAAGGATGGAGGAAGAAGGGTGGTCTGAGGAACGACGACTAATCACAACAAAATCTCTTCAGCTGCAGCTGAGATAGCAAAGGAGCCAGGAACATGTTACAAATCTCTTCTTCTTCTGTGCTGGGGAAGGCAGTACTGAGGAGACTGGTTGCTGTTCCATAGGTAAGCTGAGAAGGAAGATACAAAAGTGATCGAAAAATAATCAAGTTGATCACCACGGCTAAAAATATATACTTTTAATACAGTAAACAGATAAAAATATAAAATGGAGACATAAAAAAAGAGAGATAAGCACTTTCACACAAACTGTGCTTCTTCAGATCTACTCCAACAAAAAAGTCATCCTAATTTAAGTATCCAACAACCAACAGGGCAGTCAAATCAATTAACTCTGATAAGAAAACCTGCAAGCGTTCAAAGCAGGTTTTAAAGGTACAACCACATTTAAGCTGGGGTTTTTATTTTTGCTAAAGGTCCAAAGGCACCTGGTGAATGACCAAAGACTGTCCTGGACCTAGAGAAGGATCCAGTTTGCACTGTTTTATGAAGGCACAAACAAAGGCCCAGACTGCTGCATCTAGAATACTTCAAGTCTGCTTTCTAGTATGCCCTTGAAGAGGGCAAGGACCTGGCAGAATGCATCTTAACTTTGCTTGGAATAGTTACATCATGGTAGGAATAGGAAAAATCAATAGCAGAGGATAACCATCTGGACATAGTCTGTTTAGACATGGTTTGGCTTTTCTTAGTCCCAGCACAAGAAACAAACAGCTGGTTAGCCTTTCAAAAGAAAGTGCACATCCAATGTATGTTAAATCTGTTCTCCCCTGCTTTTTGGCTCTGGGAAGAAAACAGGGAAACTAATCGCTTGATTCAAGATAAATAAACAAACAACTGCAGGCACTAATGAAGGATTAGTGAGTAATGCAATCCTATCCCTGTTAAAAAAACAGATATTGTTCACCCACCATGAGAGCTTGCAAGAGTAACACTCATCTTGCAGATGGAAAATTGTTTTTAAATATTCTGACAATTAATGAACTGCAAGTCAACCAGGGAGGATGATTCAAAGAGAGTTAAGGTCAGTTTTTCTAGAACAAAATTTATCCCAAAGAGGAGGAATTTGCTTGTGAAGGGGTCTTGAGTGCAACACTCTCTTCAGAAACTATTTGACCACAGAGCTAGAAGAAAGAGGGGATCCATAGGCAAACAAGCGGAGATGTTTGCAAGATGCACCTTGATGGAAGCAACAAGACATGTCATCTTTAAGCAGCTCATACAAATATTTGAGAACTGGAGGTGCTACTTCTCTTTCAGGACCCCTACGATTGGCAAGGCATTAGCTAGAAAATCTCCTCCATATGCCAACATAAGACTTTCTAGTAGCAGGGTTTCTCGACATCTTTAGAACCTGCTAAAAGGCCTCGTGAAAAAGGTGTCTAAAAGGTATTAAAACTGAATCATTCAGGCTGCGAGTTGTAGTTAATTATTTTGAGGTGTATCAGATTTCCCTTGTGATGAAGCTTGTGGTTAATTGCCCCTTGGCCAACTCTATAATAAGGGTAAACTAATTTTGCCTGGGCCAAAAAGGAGTCACCACAATGACTTTTGGGAATTCTTATTGAATCTTTAGAAGCACCTTAGAAATCACTTTAAAGGGTGGTCAATCAAACATGAACATTTCTAACCAAGAGAATGACAGAATCTGTACTCCATGCATGCTGTAAGGATATCTCAAACAGAATTTATTAGTTGTCTGTTCTGTAAGGAGGCAAAGAAATCTACTGAGGTCTCCCACATCTTGATTAAGTCCTGGAACATGCCTGTACTGAGTTTCCACTCATGAGGGTATGCCCAGGATCTGCACAGTCTGCTACTGATCTGTAATGCAATACTGGCTTTTGCATTTGCAGTTAAAGTGGAGTGCTGGAGCACTCCATGTGTAGCCTAAACTGTGGCAACTGCTTGCTGCTTACAGTGTAAAAGTAAAAAAAAAAATAAAATGTCTTATTTTTTTTTTAAACTAAAACCAGAGTGCTGTAGCGCTCTGTGCAGGCAGGGTATAAACTGTAGCAACTCTCGGCTACATCTGTAGCCAGCAGTTTGCTATGGTTTATAAGCAAGAATTTTTTTAAACTAAAACTTCAGCACTGTAGCAATACGTGCAGGTAGGGCATAAACTGCAGCAACTGTTACCTACAGTTGTAGCAAATAGTTGCTATGGTTTACACTCTGTCTGCACGGAGTACTATGGTGCTCAAGTTTTAGGGAAAAAATCCCTGTTATAAACTTTAGCAAATTGTTGCTAGTAATGTAGCCAACAGCTGTTAAAGTTTAGACCAGACATGCAGCACTACAGTGCTCAGGTATGACTGCAAGTGCAAGAGGGTTGGGGTCAGGGCACAAAAACAGGGCCTGAATGGCTGGGCAGGAGGAAGGGGGGGCATGTTTTGCATATGGCCACCTAGCTGGGTACCAGTAGCGAAAACATCCATTTTTTTCCACTCTTCAATGAACAGCTGGGGGAAGGGAGGGGGAGTGACTGTGTAAAAAGATGGTCAAGTGCTTTTTTTTTTGGCTCTTCATTTGAAGAGCTGAGGTGGTGGGTGCTGGTTTATAATACCGTCCCAGGTCACCTGAACTAGCTACTCTTCTGCCACAAATTTTAATAAAAATATTTATGGGAGGAAGGAGTCCCCCAAAGGAGTCCTATCTATTAGAGAAAAAAACTTCTGACTGACTTCTGATCCACTGTATCCAAAGAGATGCTTCTCCTTTAAGGGTCAGTAAAATTCTAAAATTATGAAGATTTACCTCCCTCTGGTTGCTGGTATACTTCCCCTCCAAAAAGAATACAGCCTATCAACAGACAGAGTGACTGAAAGACTGGGGAGTTGAAGCTTTGGCAAGCTGGCTGGGTGCTGTGTCCTTGAAAGGACACTACTAATAGGCTACTGTAATGAAGAACATCTTTATTTCCAAAACACAAACACAAAATTCTTCAGATGTAAAGAGTTATTTTTCACATAAATCTTCAATTTCAAAGGAAGGCCTTCCCAACTAGGACTTATCTGGCCGACGTGAAGATCACAGCTAGTTGACAGGTAGATTGCCAAAGAAGCACTTGCTTCAGCGGCAAAAAAGCTCTGAAGCTTTTGGCACTCCTCCTGCCTTTTCAATGTGAGACCAGCACCTCCTGACAAGAGGAGAGCTTGGAAGTTGGCCAGTGGATGTGGGGTAAACCCACATATTTTAGGCTATTGCAACAGAATTGTGATAATTTTAAAACCTATAGTATTTCAAAGTTTCTATGTAAATGAGGACGCAATGAAGGCTGATGAGAAGGGAGACAGGAAATCAGGAAATCGCTTTATTCATAAAGCAACTGGTCTTTTCTCAGATAACTGCACACTTTCCCTCTAAAAATATGCAACCTTTATAGGTTCATAAAATCACACATTCTCAGCTTTGTTGCTGTAGCAATCTTTTCTTCTCCACTAAGACCCTATTCTTTAGTCTGCAAATCTAAATTCACTGCCCTCTGAATGAAGAGCTGAAGTGGAGAAGCCAGAGGCTTCTATCTCAGTCAGACCACTTATAAAGCATCATTGACCTTTAAAACATCTTGGGAACCTTCATAAAGTCACACTAGCAGAAGCACTTTTCTGTCTAAAGTCTTCTGTACCCAAGAGCTTAATTCCAGTTTTTAAGTCAGCAGAAACAACAGCACTCTGGCCATTCTTTAGAGTACTGCACTTTCTAAAAAAATGTTGTGATTCTGACAAGGCGTAAGAGCCCAACATTTCTTCTAAAAACCTCTTCAACTACAGACAAACTTGTTTTGTTTTTTTTAATCTGCTTCATGGTGCTCAATGATAAAGCTCTGACTGGCACAACAGAAAACAATGAAAAAGAGGAACAATGAGGCAAAGCCTGCTCGCCTCTTTCAGAGGGGTGAATGTACAGGGGCATGTCTAGATCACATACACTCTGGTAGTAATACCACAGAGATGATAAAAAGAGACTGCCAGCATAAGTGAGGGGCATATTAAGTAGCTGGGGTGGCTCCTTCATGACACCACTGCATGCCCACAGAGATTTCAAAAAAAAAAAAAAAAAACTCAGCACGACAGGAGTTGGTTAGGGCATGAATTAAAAGTCCTAATGCAATCAGAGTTCATGATACTGTAGGTAGCCATGTTCCTTTCAGCCTCCCAAAGACACATATCCCAAGGTCTCTTCCAATCCTGCCACTTGCCAAACCAAGCTGGAAATGCATTCTAATATTTTTGCCAAATTAGATATCCAGCCATTATATGAATGACAAGATAAAGAAACCCAAAAGCAAAACACTTCAATTTCAGGAACATATTAAAAAAGACCCAATATGTTCAGCCTTTGACTTGGAATGAAAGCCTAAACTCCATATGCATAATGTGTGACAGGCATATTCAGGCAGCGAAATGAAGGCTGATGGGAGGGAATAACATTCAGGGATTAAAAAAAAAGTTTCATGCCAGCTGGCAAGATCCAGACAGGGAATTACAACTCAAGTATTATGGCTATAGAACAGATGTCTTGCGGATGTTTGGATACTCAAAAATCATGATGTTTCCTCTCCCACTAAGTTGTTTCATAAAAAATCACAATGTCCTGAGAGGGAACTAGACTGGGACATCTGGGAAGCTGTATTCAGTCTCACACCCAGAAAGCACATTTCCTGAGAGGGTACTAGACTGGACTTTGTTTCGTTCACAGAATACCCTAGGCACCTTAATACTGCCATCACATACTGTAGATGATGAAGAAGTTAAGTACTTGTCTTGAGCAAGAATCAGGCAATCGTCCAAATAAGGATAAATTTGTATTCCTCTTAACCGTAAGAAGGCTATCACTGGAGCCAGAACCTTTGTGAACACCCTGGGTGCATTAGATAAGCCAAAGCGCAATGCAGAGAACTGATAATGTAAAGTCCCAGCCAGCGCGGGTATCTCCTGCAACTGGGCCTGATAGGAACATGAAGATAAGCCTCTTTGAGATCCAGAGTTACCATCCAGTGATCTTTGCCCAACAGAGGTAGAAGTTGTTGCAACGTCAACATTTTGAATTTTGGAATGTCCAGGTATGTGTTGAGGATAGATAAATCCAAAATTGGCCTCCAAGTGTTTCCTTTCTTTGGTACCAGAAACAGGCGAGAATAAAATCCTAGGCCCACTTCTGACAGAGGGACCTGCTGTATAGCCCCCATTTGAAGAAGTAAAGAAATCTGCTTGTGAGCCTCTACCCTTTGCTGAGGAGGCGTCTGGCATGCCTTTGAAAGGAGGCAATGTATGGAAATAAAACTTGTAGCCTCGGTCTATAATGTCCAACACCCATTTGTCCTGGGTGATTAAAAGCCAGTTTTGCTTGAAGAGTGCCAACTTTCCTCCCAAAGGAGCTGCCAGACAGGAAGAATCTGGCAGCTGAAGATGCAGGTCATTGGGCCTGTTTACGAAAGGACTGGCCCCTGCCCTCACCTGTAGATTGTGCAGGGGAACTCCATGTTCTAGGCCTGAAAGAACTCTGAGCTCTGCCCCTACCACGTCTAAATCTACCCCTAGACTGTAAATCAGAAGAAGGATAAGCCCATCCCTTAGTAGGCCAATTCCTGCTAAACTTAGGAGGCTGCAAAAAATCTTTAACAGTCTGCAAAGACTTAGCCTTGTCTTCCATTTTCTTCAAGACAGACTCCACAGGAGAACCAAACAAAACTTCAGACTGCAAAGGAGCATCCAAAATTCTAGTTTTAACATGCTCTGACAAATTCTGATCCTTAAGCCAGGCGTGCCTGCGAATAACAGAACCAGTGGCAGCCACCCTGGAAGAAGCCTGTAAAGCATCGAAACCACACTGCAAAGAATGCTTACCCACCTGTTCAGAGGCATGTACCAAATCCTGTAATTCTTTACACTCTATGCCCTCTGCCAAAGCGTCCACTTTTGATTTTAGTTGAGTAAGGAGAAAATTCTGATACTTCAACATATGAAACTGGCAATTCAAAGCCCTCATTGCTAAAGTGGAAGAGGTATACACTTTCTTACCCCATCTATCCAAAGCTCTAGCATCTTTATCTATAGGAACTGGATTCTTTACTACAGAAGCCCTGACACCCTTAGGTCCCTGGCTAATAGTTTCTGGGTCAGCCCTTGGACTCTTATACAGACATTTATGAGCCTCAGGCACTCTATAATACCTGTCTGGCTTAACTGGCGCAGGAGGCAGAGAGTCTGGATTAAGGGAAGCCTCGGAGAAAACGTCTTGAACAACATCCAAAACAGGAGGTATAGCCAAGGGCCTATGTTGTGGTAAAACAAAATTCCCTAAGCCTCTTTCGTGAATCTGAGAAATCCTGACCTTCCCATTTAAAATGTTCCCTCATAGAATGCAGGGTTTCTGAAAAAGAAAAATCCTCTGGAGGAGAAGCAGAAGGAGTGGAATCCTCTGCGTCTGAATCAGAATAAGGAGGAAAATCCTGAATGTCTTCAGCCGAAGACTCTGAGTAATCTGAAGCCTGCTCCAAACTTTCCACCTCTGGCTCCACCCTAGGCCTCTTATCAGGAGGGGGCATAGAACCTCTGATTAAAGAAATTAAATCTTCTGCCATTTTAAGCATGTGTTTTTTAGGCACAGAACCTGCAGAACTAGGACTGACACCCGTGGAAGGCAAACCAGGCCTGCCTTTGGAAGGAGCCTTAGAGACAGAAGGAGAAGGCCTAACCACCTTAGGCAAGGAAGGGAGAACAGCAACCTGAGAGGCCCCCTCAGCCTGACCTGACTCCTGAGAGGCCACATCTTGTAAAATCAAAGCCTCCCCCTGAGACTCAACTGAAACCTCGGCTGGATCCACAGATTCCACCGTAGTTTCTAAAGAACCGGCGTCCGGAACGGACGACTCATCCTGCCTGGACTTTAAAGATTTGTCTTTGCGCTTCTTCGCGGTAGCGGGCATCGGAGGATCCGACGGCATATTATAATTACACCGCTTACCGAAGACAAGCCTAGCGCAATCTAACCTACGTTTAATGGTGCGCTTATTAAACCTAGCACAAAAGCGACACCCGACTACGTTGTGCTCAGGACCCAAACAAGGAATACAAAGAGAGTGGTAATCCCTATGCGGTATCTGTTTTCCACAAGAAATACAATTATTCACTTTTTCTGACATCCGGAATTAACTGAGGCAAGAAAAAACAAAAATATTCCCCAACGGGGTACTTAGCCCAACTTGGTTTCGGTCTGAAACTCAGAATACGAAAATTTCAGAACGCCGAACGGCACTTGCAAACGCTGCTTCTGCATCGGACCATGCGGCAAAAAAGACTGAGGATATGACGTCGGTCATGCGCTTTTATACCCTGACGCTCTGATGTCAGATCTGAGCGCCCATGACCAACGTCAGCCTAATACTTTGGTATTCGGGCCGACCGAGGACAGCGGACTACCCATATGTAAGGACTACAGCAATGTGAGATGAAGAACATTGGGGAAACTAATCGCTTGATTCAAGATAAATAAACAAACAAACAACTGCAGGCACTAATGAAGGATTAGTGAGTAATGCAATCCTATCCCTGTTAAAAAAAACAGATACTGTTTACCCACCATGAGAGCTTGCAAGAGTAACACTCATCTTACAGATGGAAAATTGTTTTTAAATATTCTGACAATTAATGAACTGCAAGTCAACCAGGGAGGATAATTCAAAGAGAGTTAAGGTCAGTTTTTCTAGAACAAAATTTATCCCAAAGAGGAGGAATTTGCTTGTGAAGGGGTCTTGAGTGCAACACTCTCTTCAGAAACTATTTGACCACAGAGCTAGAAGAAAGAGGGGATCCATAGGCAAACAAGCGGAAATGTTTGCAAGATGCACCTTGATGGAAGCAACAAGACATGTCATCTTTAAGTAGCTCATACAAATATTTGAGAACTGGATGTGCTACTTCTCTTTCAGGACCCCTACGATCGGCAAGGCATTAGCTAGAAAATCTCCTCTATATGCCAACATAAGACTTTCTAGTAGCAGGGTTTCTCGACATCTTTAGAACCTGCTAAAAGGCTTCGTGAAAAAGGTGTCTAAAAGGTATTAAAACTGAATCATTCAGGCTGTGAGTTGTAGTTAATTATTTTGAGGTGTATCAGATTTCCCTTGTGACGAAGCTTGTGGTTAATTGCCCCTTGGCCAATTCTATAATAAGGGTAAACTAATTTTGCCTGGGCCAAAAAGGAGTCACCACAATGACTTTTGGTAATTCTTATTGAATCTTTAGAAGTACCTTAGAAATCACTTTAAAGGGTGGTCAATCAAACATGAACATTTCTAACCAAGAGAATGACAGAATCTGTACTCCATGCATGCTGTAAGGATATCTCAAACAGAATTTATTAGTTGTCTGTTCTGTAAGGAGGCAAAGAAATCTACTGAGGTCTCCCACATCTGGATTAAGTCCTGGAACATGCCTGTACTGAGTTTCCACTCATGAGGGTATGCCCAGGATCTGCACAGTCTGCTACTGATCTGTAATGCAATACTGGCTTTTGTGTTTGCAGTTAAAGTGGAGTGCTGGAGCACTCCATGTGTAGCCTAAACTGTGGCAACTGCTTGCTGCTTACAGTGTAAAAGTAAAAAAAAAGAAAAAAAAAAAAAAGTCTTATTTTTTTTTAAAACTAAAACCTGAGTGCTGTAGCGCTCTGTGCAGGCAGGGTATAAACTGTAGCAACTCTCGGCTACATCTGTAGCCAGCAGTTTGCTACGGTTTATAAGCAAGAATTTTTTTAAACTAAAACCTCAGCACTATAGCAATACGTGCAGGTAGGGCATTAACTGCAGCAACTGTTAGCTACAGTTGTAGCAAATAGTTGCTATGGTTTACACTCTGTCTGCATGGAGTACTATGGTGCTCAGGTTTTAGGGAAAAAATCCCTGTTATAAACTTTAGCAAATTGTTGCTAGTAATGTAGCCAACAGCTGTTAAAGTTTAGACCAGACATGCAGCACTACAGTGCTCAGGTATGACTGCAAGTGCAAGAGGGTTGTGGGTCAGGGCACAAAAACAGGGCCTGAATGGTTGGGCAGGAGGAAGGGGGGTATGTTTTGCATCTGGCCACCTAGCTGGGTACCAGTAGCGAAAACATCCATTTTTTTCCACTCTTCAATGAACAGCTGGGGGAAGGGAAGGGGAGTGACTGTGTAAAAAGATGGTCAAGTGCTTTTTTTTTTGGCTCTTCATTTGAAGAGCTGAGGTGGTGGGTGCTGGTTTATAGTACCGTCCCAGGTCACTTGAAATAGCTAGCGCCTCGGCTAACACAGCCTTCAATGAGTACAAAATAATAATACAAAACCACTCCCTTATCTTTATATTAAAATATAATACATTATCACCGAATGGTTTAAATATGGAAATTAATTGGAAATATTTATTGTAATTTATGCTTTGTATAATTATGTTTTTTTCTTTTTCTCTATTTATGAAATGGAGTCTCTTTAAATGTTATATTGATTAATTGATTGATTAATTGATTTTTAAGGTATATAAGGGAGTGGTTTTATATTATTATTTTGTACTCATTGAAGGCTGTGTTAGCCGAGGCGCTAAGTCTTGTTTCAAAGAATAAACCTACGTGGAATCATTGTCGTTGTTTCAAAATATTTGGTCTTTCTGACCTTTTCTTTGGTTGTTTGGTATTTTGGTTCGTTATGGATTCCATGTTAGAACTCCCTGGAGTTTTTCGTGACGACTCCAGTTCTGCTCTTATTGGTACTGTTACCCCTCCGGTTCCTGGTTGTTTGGGAATTCAAGGTGCATCGGGTAATTCTGTGCAAAAGACTTTGGATCAATTTTTGGTGCTGGGTGCTTCAGGTGCACCTATTGTGACTTCTTCGACTGTTTTTGGATTTAATGGGTCAGCGAATGCTGCTTGTGTTACTTCACCCGCTGTAACAGCTCTTCCGTTGGTTTCATCCGCTGCTGTGGTTACTACTATTTTACCTGTTGTTTCTGGTACGACAGGGGGTGAAAATAGCTTTAGACCAGCTCATGGCAATTTTCGCTTTATGGAAGAGAGACAACAGAAATTTCTGAATCCTTTTGGAGATTTGGGAAGCTCCATTTCAGGTACGTTTCCTAAGAAAATTCAAGATGCTGTAAATGAGTTTGAAAAGCTTATTTTTCGTGAGACGCGATGTCACTTTAATCTGTTGGGCTTAAATAGATACACTGAACTTGACATTGCCCCGAGGGGGCTTAGAGCATTTAAGAATCCAGCAACACCATTTGATCCTACGGATCCTGTTGATAATGTATTTAAAGATAGATGGGTTGCTGCAGCTCATTCTTGTGCTATGAAATGGCTGAATATATTGATAGAGAGAGAGCGTTTGCTCCAAATTAAATTACAAAGTAAGCTTCAAGAAATGCATACAGACTTACTTGCCGACATAGGTGAACAGAAAGTGGGTGACATCTTTAAGAACTTGAAAGAGAAACTAAACAAATTTGAAAATGAACAGGTAGATTTTAAATCTACTAAAATCAAGAGAGACATTCGGGATTATAATAATGTATGGCTTTCTTGTGGAACACTAATTTACGTTCTACATCAATGAAAAAGAATAATAAACGAAATAAGAAACAGCTGTCCGTTTCTTTTGCTTCCTCTGATGGAGGAGGTTTTACTACTGATTCCGAAAGAGAGTGTTTAGAGTTTCCACCATTACCGGAGGCTCAAAATCCACAGGCACATAAACAGCGTTTTCAAACCCGTGCAGAGAGTAACCAACGAGGCAGTAAGAAAAAAGGAATTAATAGCTGCTCTCCACCGGGTGAAGTACAATTTAAACAAACTTCCAAACGTACAAGATGGAACTAATGGTCGCTTCATTTCTCCTTCTCATGTTTCTAATGCTGTTAATTTGTCTGGACTTTTATTAACAGAAACGGAACTTTCTGTTTTAAAGTTGAGGTTGAAATTTGTCCCTACAGTTGTTCCAAGAAATTATGTTACACAACAAGAGATATTTAGATTTATCAGGAAGTTACATTTGAAATTTTATTTTTCTCAGCATTATGGCTGTAGGTATAATTATAATGAAGAATGCAGTTTGGAAAGTGATGTTAGCAACGATAGCTTTTTTTCTTGTATTTCTGATGAGTTTGATTCTCAAATAACAAATGCTTATACTCTTTTGGATACAGATGGTATTAAGCATCAGAGTAAATTTATTCCTCCATACACAAATAATACTATTATTCAATTTTCTGAAATGTTACAGTTTTCTTTACAACACTTGGTAAATTCTTTTGAAAAAAGTTCTTGTTCCTTTAATATGACAAAGTGTGAATGGCTTGCACTGAAGAATCTTATGAATAGGAATGATTTGATTATTAAACCTTCTGATAAGGGAAATAAGATTGTGTTGTTACACTATACTCAGTATTATGATATGTGTATGAAACATTTGAAGGATAGTTCTACGTATCAGATCTGTGCTCACAAGGATTATATGAAATCAATAGCTTTATTTGCTATTTTGATGGAAAAAGGTGTTCGTTTGGGCTATTTTGATAAAAAAGCCTTAGACACTAAATTTAATATAGATAATTGTTCATTAGCTACTTTTTATTGTCTTCCCAAACTGCATAAGAGTCTTTATAATCCTCCTGGTCGCCCTATTATTGCGGCTACCAACTATTTTTTACATAATGCAGGATAAGTTATACACAAATACTTATTGCCATATGTACAAAAATTGGATTCATATATTCAGAACTCTTATGATTTTATTCAGAAAATTTCACATGTGCATTGGAGTCAAGATATGTTCTAGATCTGTTTAGATGTGGTGAGTTTGTATACTAATATTAATCATCGAGATGGTATTCGAGCTTTACATTATTTCTTAGGTGATAGCCCTGTTTCTCATTATGTTTTGGATTTAACTGAGTTTTGTTTGTTTGTTTAATAATTTTTTTAGTTTTAATGAAAATATTTACCATCAAATTAAGGGTACTGCCATGGGGGCGCCTTTTGCCCCCATGTATGCAAATATTTTCATGGCAAAATTTGAATTAGATTATATTTATACTAATAATTTTGTACAGAATCATGTGTTGTTATATTTCAGATATATTGATGACTTAATTTTTTTGTGTCAGGGAGGCGTTGACTTAGTATCTAATTTTGTACTTGAACTTAATAATAATAAATGTGATATTAAATTTGATGGCTTGCAAGTAGGGCCAAAAGTCAATTTTTTAGATATCACCTTAGTGGGCAAAGTAGATGAACCGATATTCACTTCGGTTCATCAAAAATTTATCGATGGGAATCAATATTTGTTTGGAACTAGTCATCCTCCTCATACTACTGAATCCTTACCTTATGGAGAAATTGTCAGGCTGTCTAGGTTATGTAATGACTATCAAGATTTAGTAAAACAGATCTGTAAACTTGTTGACATTTTTTTACATAGAGGCTATTCAATTCAATGCCTGATGGATTCTATAAATAAGTTTATTACAACCATAGAGGGTCATACTAACCAGACTAATATACCTAAAAAATATAATAAAGTACAAATAGATGATATCTATTTTGTCACCACATATAATTTATTGAGTAACAAGATCTGGAACATAGTGAGATACTATTGGAAATTTTTAAAAACTGATAGAGTTCTGGGTAAATTACTTCCTGCTAATCCTAAAATTGCTTTTAAAAGGGGTCAAAGTTTATGTGATATGGTAGTGAGAGCATATTATATATGCCCTACTGACAAGCTGAAACTTGCACTAAATACTTTTGGCACTGTACCTTGTTATACTTGTAACGTGTGCCCTTTGATAAAATTAACATTTGATAAAATAAATAATAAAATATTTGTACCAATCAAATTGTTTTCTTGCTATACTGAAGGGGTTATTTATTGTCTTAAATGTTCATGTAATCTTTTTTACATTGGAGAAACTAAGAGAAAATTTAGGGTTAGATTGCAGGAACATGTTCCTGATATTAGGAAGGGGGTTATAGAAAATTCAGTTGCATCACATTTCTTAGAATTTCATAATAGTAATGCAAATTTATTACAGGCAACCATTTTAGAGCAGATTTTTGTTAAAAAAGGTGATTATAAGCTACTAAAAAATATGTTATTGTATAAAGAGTCTATCTTTATATTAAAATATAATACATTATCACCGAATGGTTTAAATATGGAAATTAATTGGAAATATTTATTGTAATTTATGCTTTGTATAATTATGTTTTTTTCTTTTTCTCTATTTATGAAATGGAGTCTCTTTAAATGTTATATTGATTAATTGATTGATTAATTGATTTTTAAGGTATATAAGGGAGTGGTTTTGTATTATTATTTTGTACTCATTGAAGGCTGTGTTAGCCGAGGCGCTAAGTCTTGTTTTAAAGAATAAACCTACGTGGAATCATTGTCATTGTTTCAAAATATTTGGTCTTTCTGACCTTTTCTTTGGTTGTTTGGCACTTGAACTAGCTACTCTTCTGCCACAAATTTTAATAAAAATATTTATGGGAGGAAGGAGTCCCCCAAAGGAGTCCTATCTATTAGAGAAAAAAAAACTTCTGACTGACTTCTGATCCACTGGATCCAAAGAGATGCTTCTCCTTTAAGGGTCAGTAAAATTCTAAAATTATGAAGATTTACCTCACTCTGGTTGCTGGTATACTTCCCCTCCAAAAAGAATACAGGTTATCAACAGACAGAGTAAGTGAAAGACTGGGGAGTTAAAGCTTTGGCAAGCTGGCTGGGTGCTGTGTCCTTGAAAGGACACTATTAATAGGCTACTGTAATGAAGAACATCTTTATTTCCAAAACACAAACACAAAATTCTTCAGAAGTAAAGAGTTATTTTTCACATAAATCTTCAATTTCAAAGGAAGGCCTTCCCAACTAGGACTTATCTGGCCGACGTGAAGATCACAGCCAGTTGACAGGTAGATTGCCAAAGAAGCACTTGCTTCAGCGGCAAAAAAGCTCTGAAGCTTTTGGCACTCCTCCTGCCTTTTCAATGTGAGACCAGCACCTCCTGACAAGAGGAGAGCTTGGAAGTTGGCCAGTGGATGTGGGGTAAACCCACATATTTTAGGCTATTGCAACAGAATTGTGATAATTTTAAAACCTATAGTATTTCAAAGTTTCTATATAAATGGGGACGCAATGAAGGCTGATGAGAAGGGAGACAGGAAATCAGGAAATCGCTTTATTCATAAAGCAACTGGTCTTTTCTCAGATAACTGCACACTTTCCCACTAAAAATATGCAACCGTTATAGGTTCATAAAATCTCACATTCTCAGCTTTGTTGCTGTAGCAATCTTTTCTTCTCCACTAAGACCCTATTCTTTAGTCTGCAAATCTAAATTCACTGCCCTCTGAATGAAGAGCTGAAGTGGAGAAGCCAGAGGCCTCTATCTCAGTCAGACCACTTATAAAGCATCATTCACCTTTAAAACATCTTGGGAACCTTCATAAAGTCACACTAGCAGAAGCACTTTTCTGTCTAAAGTCTTCTGTACCCAAGAGCTTAATTCCAGTTTTTAAGTCAGCAGAAACAACAGCACTCTGGCCATTCTTTAGAGTACTGCACTTTCTAAAAAAATGTGATTCTGACAAGGCGTAAGAGCCCAACATTTCTTCTAAAAACCTCTTCAACCACAGACAAACTTGTTTTTGTTAATCTGCTTCATGGTGATCAATGATAAAGCTCTGACTGGCACAACAGAAAACAATGAAAAAGAGGAACAATGAGGCAAAGCCTGCTCGCCTCTTTCAGAGGGGTGAATGTACAGGGGCATGTCTAGATCACATACACTCTGGTAGTAATACCATAGAGATGATAAAAAGAGACTGCCAGCATAAGTGAGGGGCATATTAAGTAGCTGGGGTGGCTCCTTCATGACACCACTGTATGCCCACAGAGATTTCAAAAAAAAAAAAAACTCAGCACGACAGGAGTTGGTTAGGGCATGAATTAAAAGTCCTAATGCAATCAGAGTTCATGATACTGTAGGTAGCCATGTTCCTTTCAGCCTCCCAAAGACACATATCCCAAGGTCTCTTCCAATCCTGCCACTTGCCAAACCAAGCTGGAAATGCATTCTAATATTTTTGCCAAATTAGATATCCAGCCATTATAATAATAATAGTCTGAGTGACAAGATAAAGAAACCCAAAAGCAAAACACTTCAATTTCAGGAACATATTAAAAAAGACCCAATATGTTCAGCCTTTGACTTGGAATGAAAGCCTAAACTCCATATGCATAATGTGTGACAGGCATATTCAGGCAGCGAAATGAAGGCTGATGGGAGGGAATAACATTCAGGGATTTAAAAAAAAGTTTCATGCCAGCTGGCAAGATCCAGACAGGGAATTACAACTCAAGTATTATGGCTATAGAACAGATGTCTTGCGGATGTTTGGATACTCAAAAATCATGATGTTTCCTCTCCCACTAAGTTGTTTCATAAAAAAACACCTTGTATTGCAGAGTCCAGAAAGGTGCCCAGGAAATGAATATAAGTTGCTTGTACTAGTTAAGATTTTGGTAGAGCTACAGATATGCACAAGCAATTAAGAAGAAACTGCAGCTGATCCTTGAGTAACAATAGCAGTTTCTGGGATGCTACTACTATGGGAAAAATAATTCAGATACATGCAAATTGGAATCTTTTTACAACCTGGTGTGTGTAAACAATGGACAGTAAGTTGATTTGCATTGTTACAAGTGTTGGAGCTACACTAAACGGGAGGGTTGAACAACATATGTACGTCAAGCATCAGCTGATATCTGACACAACTTGAGTATATCCATCTTGTCCCAACTCACAAACACCATCTAAAAATCCTGAATTTTTAACATTAAGAGTGATACAAGTTCTCTGCCACCTCTGCACCAGGGTTAGGTGTACATAAATACTTGTAGAGCCCCCACATTTAGATATATGCTTTATATTTCTTATACTTCAAAAATTGTGTTTTGTTAAAAAAATGAATGCACAGGTATCTATAGCAAAAAATATCAAAAGCACAGGTATTCACTGTAAAGCTAATTAAAATAAAATAAACCATTAGGTATAAGAAAGATTATCGAACAATATACAGGAAGGAAGGCTTTTTTGCATTAAGGCAGATTTTACCTGGGCAGGGCAGATGGCTTCACAGAGCTTGCATGCAATGCACCGCTCCTCTCCAGAAGGGTACCTACGGAGAGCATGCTCTCCTCTGAAACGTGGACTAAGAGGGCCCTTCTCAAATGGATAATTGATTGTTGCTGGTTCACGAAGTAGGTAACTGAAAGTCATGCCTAAACCTGGAAACAAATAAAGTAAACATATATGTTAAGGAACATTAGAAATTATAGCTTAAGAAGTCATCAATCCATTTAAAACAATGACTCTGGCTCCTGAAATTAATTTGCTATAAAACCAATCACCATTACTAGATAACAAGCAGAAACAGATTAACTGCAGAGCACTGGTGAAATAATCACATTAGTGTTTAGGTTGTAATTAAAATATATTAGTAACAAGAAATATTGACTATGCAGCCTATGTTGTACAATTTTCTAGAGGGTAAACATGGGTAATGTTACAACTGTTGAGGGCAAAAACATCTGTCAAGTAGCAGTGTCAGCAAAGGATTTTGAAGATCCTCATCAACAGTTTTAGTTGGTGGTGCTACAGGATGTTTGGCTACTTAGTTTACTCTACAGAGACTATCAAATTAAACTAACAGTCAAGCACCTTTATAACTTGACTTGCCACCACTTCAGTATTCTCCATTTGTTCAAAAAACAATCACCAGGAATTACTACTTTTTACAAAAGCAAATGAATCCCCAATAAATAGCTGCTGAACACCGCATGACAAACTGCAGCCTACATTATAAAATGTTCAAAGTCTGAAGAAAACAATCAGTCCATACCACAAATACACGCTTAATAAAAAGTCATAATTTAACAAACTGTGAACAATCTTTGATAAAAAGTGCCAAGTAGCCCTGACAGCTTAGTACAAACTAACTATAAAATAAACCCTCCTATGAGCAACACATTCTTAACACTATAAAAAGAACTCACTTTAAACTAGGTATACTCTACAGGCATCAAAAGTACATGGATGGACCCATAAAAATCAAGTTGGCCAAGTCTTTACTACGACCCTCCCTCTTTTACAGCACTCCCATCTTCACAAACCTTCACTCTTCCCTCTTTAATAAACTACAATGCTACTACTACAAAATTCCAAATTTTGCCTCCAGCTAGCAATACCATACCCATCACTGCCAAGGTATCAAAATGCTTAATTGGTGTGAATTCTCCCAACACCTCAGTTACACCCAACTAACTCAAGCTCACAAGCTAGTATATAACCCAGAGAAATGCCCTGCTCTACTGTCAACTCTTCAACCATATGTGCCCCTCTAGAAATCTACGGTCCACAAACAAACAACTGCTGATCATATCAAAACCAAACAAAAGAGCAGGACAAAGCCTATACTTCTATTCCATAACTAAATCATGGAGTGCCTCTACTAACATCTACTACTTTGTTAGATTACCTTCATACTTTTAAATCCTAACTAAAAAGCTATTATCTTAACTTCACATATCCTTGCTCCCTTAATACCAGATCCCCATAATCTTCTCCATATTACTCCCTCTATCCAAAGCTATACCATATCACTAATGACCAATCCACCTATTTCTCCCTAACTCATTCCCTGGTGAACAAAAAAACAGTCAGTGGGTGCTAGTGTATATCTCAGTTTTTAAGGCAATGTACTTAAATTGAATTAAATATTTTTCATACAAAATGTCTTTTCCTTCACCTTTATGTTAAACAGAAGGTGCTACAGTATTTGTAAAAAAAGTTTGCTATGATGTGACAATTGTCTATATATTTTTATATAGTTTAAAGTCTTTCTTTCTAAAATTGTGTAACTACCTATCTACCCTAATCTGATGATGTTATTTTACTCATTGTGGAGTTTTTCTCCCCGGGCCTCCACTGAAAATGGGTTTCTGACCCAGTGGACTTTCCCAGTCAACAAATGTCAATAAATAAATAAAATACAAAGTTAGACTGATAGCGAAAAGTCTGAATCAGTATGTTGGTCATTTGATAATTAACTGTACCAAAAACAGAACAGCTTCTACAAAGTGAATTTATCAAACCAACAAATGAAGAGACTAAATCAGTATCTCAGTGCTTTAACAACATTTTCTGTACCATGTAAAGAAGCCAAAGCATAAAGCATGCAAAAGAAGTGAACTCACTAATCCATGTCATCTACAAGAAGGGCCCCTGACTACTGGCATTTCCACTTTGGGATCTATAGGTCAGTAACATTTTGAAATATTTAGTTCCCAAGCATGGGGGCTCACACATCATGACTATCAAAAGCTAGACTTGGAGGACTCACATTAAGTCTTTGGCAGTGAGTGGTGCAAATAATCTAAAGCAATACAAATTTTAATCTTCACAGGAAAGCAAAGCTCCAGAAGAGTCTTGAAGCACTGATGTGACAACAAAGCAGACCTATCTCACAGTCCAAGCAATAATGCCTAACAGGTGAGACAACAATGCTTACATCTGCAATGGACACATACTGGGAGCAGCTACACATCTGCTGGAGTAGCCTTCAAACATTGGTCAAAAGGGAGTTAAGCTTCACAATGATAAGCTGTCCTTTAGCAATCTACTCAAATATAGTTTGCTAATTACTGTGAGACTCTCCAGACCACTGCAGAAAAAATATTCCTGACTTCCTGAACAGATACTCCCTTGTCAAGTAGAACATGAGATGACGATGGATGTTTCTAGGGTATGAAAGCCTCTTTCTCCCTTAGACTGTACCCCATAAAGAAACTGATATTAAAAGGACATGAAAAGGCTAGTTTAATGAGAACTTTCTTGGAATGTGAAGTACAATTCTCCTACATTAAGCTACTGAAAATTACAGATACATTATCTGATACTGTAAGAATGTACGATATAACCTGCGTCATTTAGAGATCTTAGTGTTGGGCTCATTTGTCTCCATAATGCAGGAGTGTGCAGGCTCAGCGCTTACATATATGAAGATGTCAATCATTGACTATTTAATTATACCTAATACAATAGCCCACAAATCACCCCAACCACTTGGCAAACACCTTCCTGCAAATAAAGCAGTTCATAGGTAGGTACTAGGCTATCGGCCCTAGGGCCTATACAAGCCTAGCCAGAACGATTCCCTGGCTATTGCTTCCCACAAATATTTACTTTCCTGGACCCCTGTCTAGCAGGGCTACTGATGTGATCCCTGGGGTGAATTTCCTATCTCCCATCCAATCATCAAGGTTCCTCTTGAAGAGGGCCATTGAGGTGCTCTGCCTGACATGTTTGGACAGTCTATTCCAGAGTATGGGGAGTCTCATAGGTAGGTACTAGGCTATCGGCCCTGGGGCCTATACAAGCCCAGCCAAAAAGGTTCCCTGGCTTTTGCCACCCAAGAAAATTATTTTCCTGTGCCACTGTTGAGCAGAGCCACAGAGGTGATCCCAGGGTGAATTTCCTATTTCCCATCCAATAATCAAGATTTTTCCTGAAGAGTGCTAATGAGGAGCTTTGTTTGATATAGATAGGTAGTTTATTCTAGAGTATGGAAAGTCTCTGGGACAGGAATCTATCCCTCAGGCATGTTCTGTTTATTGTGGTGACAAGGTTTAGGTCCCTAGAGCGTGTAGCTCAGAGGGATTGGGATTTCTTTAAGTGGAACATGTCCAACAGCTCTGGGTTTGACATAGCTTTGTATGTTAGGCAGAGATCACCTCTGAGTAGGTGATATGCGACGGAGTAAAGCTGGAGTTTTTTGAGACAGTCTGCGTACGGCATCTGTCTGAGGCTGGTAATCCTCTTTGTGAGGTATTTCTGTGGCCTTTCCAGTTGTTGTAGATGTCTTGTGAGGTACATACCAAAAGGGGTGTTGTACTCTATAATGGGTCTAATGAGTGATGAGTAGAGGGGAACAATGACCTCTTTTTTCTGGATGAGAAACCTTTTGTGATGAGGTGTGCCATGTAGAAGGATTTCCTGACTACTGTGGTGATGTGATTATCAAAGGAGAGACTACTGTTCACCTGTGTCCCAAGGTCTGTTATCACACTTTAGGTGTTAAGTATACTACCGCCTATGTTGTAGTTCATGGGTACAGAGTTTTTACCAAAGGGGATGACAATGCACTTTTTGGAGATGAGCTTGAGGCAATGGCTTTGACACCAGGCATCTGTCTCAGTGAGGCCCTTTTGTAGGATGTCCACATCGTTAGGAGTTTCGATTATGGCTCCCAGTTTACAGTCATCTGTGAACTTTGTTAGCCAAAGACCTTCTGTGTTAGCCTGTACTTCAGAGAAGTAGATACCAAACAGGAGATGACCCAGGACTGAACCTTGTGGTACTCCTCTTGTCACTGGTCTGAAGTCGGATTTGGAGTCTGCTACTTTCACAGTGTGAGTTCTGTCAGTGAGCCAGTTGGCAACCCATCTTGTGACATAGGGATTTATACTTTGTTTAGTGAGTTTATGTATAATTCCAGAGTGGGGGATGGTGTCGAAGGCCATGGCAAGATCCAGATAGGCTGTGTGAACCACCTTACCCCTGTCTACGGCTTTGGTGACTGCTTCAAAGAAGTCTATCAGGTTTAGGAGACATGATCTGCCTTTTACAAACCCGAACTGGGTGGGGTCCAGAGTTTGGAGATTACCAATGTCTTTGTTTGTAAGTTCCATGATGATACGTTCCATGGCCTTGCAGACCAGGCTCGTCAAGCTAATGGGGCGGTAGTTCCCGGGGTCCGTGGTGGCTCCCCCCTTGTGGAGTGGGATAACAGTCACTGTGTGCCATTCAGCAGGCACAAAGCCTGAGGTGAGGCTATGATTGAATATGGTACTTAGGTGGGGTGCCAGGAACCTATCCCTCCAGCATGTTCTATTCATTGTGATGACAAGGTTAAGATCCCTGGAGCGTGTGGCTCGGAGTGATTGAGATTTCTTTAAGTGTAGCATATCCAACAACTCTGGGTTCAACATGGCCTTGTATGTTAGGCAGAGATCGCCTCTGAATAGGCGATATACAACACAGTATAGCTAGAGTTTCTTTAGACGGTCAGCATAAGGCATCTGCTTTAGGCCTGTGATTCTTTTTGCGAGGTATTTCTGCGGCCTTTCTAGTTGTTGCAGATGTCTTGTGAGGTACATACTAAACGGGGCATTTTATTCTATAATGGGTCTAATGACGGATGAGTACAGAGGGACAATGACCTCCTTTTTTCTGGATGAAAAGCCCTTAGTGATGAGGTGTGCCATGTAGAAGGATTTTTTTTTAACTGTTGTGGCTATGTGGTTATCAAAGGTGAGACCACTGTCCACCTGTGTCCCTAGGTCTCTTATCACACTTTCAGTGTTTAGTGTACTGCCACCTATGTGGTAGTTCACAGGTACGTGTTTTTTCCCAAAGGGGACAACTATACATTTTTTTGGCAAATAGCTTGTGCCCATGGCTCTGGCACCAGGCTTCTGTTTCGGTAAGGCCCTTTCGTAGTATATCCAAAACATTTGGGGATTCAATAATGGCTCCCAGCTTACAGTCATCTGCAAACTTTGTAAGCCAGAGTCCCTTAGTGTTGGCCTGTACTTCAGAAAAGTAGATGCCAAACAAGAGTGGTCCCAGGACAGAACCCTGTGGTACACCACTTGTCACTTGTCTGGAGCTGGATTTGGAGTCAGCCACTTTTACAGTGTGTGTTCTGTCAGTAAGCTAGTTTGCAACCCATCGAGTGACATAGGGATTAATGCCCAGCTTTAGTAAGTTTATCTATGACTCCAGAGTGGGAGATAGTGTCGAAAGTTTTGGTGAGGTCCAACTAGGCTGTGTGATCCACCTTACCCTCGCCCACTGCTCTGGAGACTGATTCGAAGAAGTTGGTCAGGTTCAGGAGGCAAGATCGGCCCTTCACAAACCAAACTGGGTGGGGTCCAGTGTTTGAAGGTTGCTAATGTCTTTGTTTATAAGTTTCATGATGATACGTTCCATGGCCTTGCAGATCAGACTCTTCAGACTGATGGGACGGTAGTTATCGGGATCCAAAGTGGATCCCCTCCTTGTGGAGTGGGATGACTGTAGCTGTGCGCCACTCTGTGGGAACGATGCCCAAGGTGAGACTATGATTAAACATGACACATAGGTGAGGTGCCAGTTCATTTTGTAGTTCATGCAGTACACAGCTCAGGATGTCATCTGGTCCCATGGATGCTCTATTCTTGGCTTTGGAGAGTGCGGTTTTTACCTGAGTGGCCATGATTACCAGAATTTGGGATTCTTTCGGTACTGAGATGGGGCCTTTAGGGGGTGAGACGGGGGTGAAGTTGGCACTGAATCTCTCTGCCAGGATACTGGCAATATCATTGGGATCAGTATATCTAGTGCCATTCTACTGTACCTCAGAGCAGATCTGAGTATTGCCATTTAGATTCTTGACATAGCTATAGAATACAAGGAAAGTGGTCTCTGTGCCAAACCACAAACAAATAAATAAAACAAAGGCACAGCAATTCCAGCTAAAATGTTAGAATTCTTTAATCTCACGAACCACAGAAGGTAAACTCCACGCACAAAACTTTTTTATAACAATTTTATGTGTGGAGTTTACCTTCTGTGATTCGTGAGATTAAAGAATTCTAACATTTTAGCTGGAATTGCTGTGCCTTTGTTTTATTTATAGCTATAGAATACCTTGTGGTTGTCTTTGGAATCTTTGGCAATTTTGTTTTCGTAACTATATTTGGAAGATCTTATGAGGGATCTCAGCTTTCTACTGAGGCTGGTGAAGGAGTTTTTTGAAACCTGGGTTCTTCCTCCTTTCTGCAGTGGTTTCATAGGTAGGTACTAGGCTATCGGCCCTAGGGCCCATACAAGCCTAGTCAAAACCTTCCTTCTTTTGTACAGCTTGTTTATGGCAGGGGACCACCAGATTGGTTTCCTTTTTTAGAGGACAGCGTCTTGGTTTTATTTGGGATGGCTCGGTACATGTACGAGTGAATGTGCTCGTACAGCACCTTAGAGTAGGATTCAGCAGTTGAACTTCCAGTTCCCATCTGCATGGGTGTCATGAAGTTTGTTACTTCTGACTTGAGAAGCATGAAGTTGGCTTTGGAGAAGTTTTTTACGGAGGTTTCCTTAAAGGGGGGTGGGGTTGGGATGTGGATGTCAAGGGTGATTAGCTTATGGTCTGATCTGACCAACGACCGGGTAACCACTGGTGTGGAGCATCGATCTCACATGTTGGTAATGACCAGGTCTAGAATATTGGTACCCTTGGTGGGACTATGAATTAGTTGCTCTACGGAATTGGAATTAATGAATTCCAAGAACCGTTGAGCAAAGGTGTTGGTACAGGAGTAGTTTTCCCAGTTAATAACAAGGTAGTTGAAATCACCCAGTATTAGGGTGTTTGGTTGTATCATAATATTTTCCAGTATGTTTAGAAAGGTGTAGTGAGAATCTTGGGGCATGGTGGGGGGATCTGTAGCAAGCTACAATTTGTACTGCAGTCTTACCTAGTGTTAGTTGCACCTGGAGAATTTCAGATGCATTGTGTTGGGAAACCAGCCCGGAGATGTGAATATCCTTGGTGAATATGGACACTCTTCCACCTTTAGTGTTTCAGTCCTGGTTTGGTGAACGAAAAGTGTGGTATGAGCTGTAGCCTTGTATTGCAGGGGTGCTCTCTGGAACTTAGAACCAGGTCCCAGTTACTGCACAGATAACGATGTTCTCCATTTTTAGGAGAGCCGTGAGAGAGTGCATCTTGAGGTTTAGACTTCTAGCATTGAGTAGCATTACCTCCAGACGTTCCCTATACTGTTAATAAGTGAAGCAAGAGTATATACTTCTACAAATTACACAGAACTCCTAACAGCCTATGCTGTCTGGAGAGACTGCTCACACACAGGGGGGGACAGCGGTAGAATATTCCTGACCCATTAAGAAGACTTTTTACACAGATGAAAAAAAAGAAGTTATGTACTTACCATAATGATTCATCTGTACTGTCCATTTTCATTCTTCCTCAACTCTTGGGTTCCGATCCAACTCAGTCATAACTAAAGCTCGTGGTAACCAAAAAGCTCTTAAGCTCCACCATTACCCATAATGCACCAACCCCTAAAATACCCCGGACCTTGTTTGCTGATTTACATAAAATAGGGCATTCCACCTGGTGGTGTAAACCTTGGCTGGAGATGATTGTTATGGTTGAAGTGACACCCCGACCCCATGTGCAAAATGGGGAAAAAGGGGTTGAGGATGGATGGATGGAGGACATTCTAATACATACAAGTATGCTAAAGAAAAAACTACATCTGGAGGTCAACATAAAGGACAGTGGTGTCCTTACAACATCTCGATCTTCAGAAGCCTACTGTGATAAGGGTTGGGGGGTTGGTGGGCGGAAAGTTGAGGAGGAATGAAAAAAGATAACACAGATGGAACGTTATGGTAAGCACATAACTTCTTTATCTGATGTTGTCAATTTTCATTCTATCCTCAACTGCTGGGACAAAGTTCCCAGCTACCAAAAATTCTGGGTGGACTCTAAAGAAGGATATTCCTCAGCACAGTTGAGCCAAAAACTGCTCTTCCCCTTGAGACCAGATCCAGTTTGTAATGAGTGATAAAAGTATGACAATTGGCCCAGGTTCACATATGTTAACCATGGAAGCTTTAGACAGAAACAGTGAGGAAGTTGCCAAACACCTAGTTGAATGGACTTTTAAAGGTTTAGGTAAGGTTAGACCCAACTTACTGCAGATGAATAATATGCAATCCGTAAGCCATCTGGCTAAGTTTACCTCTGCAACTGTTTTTCCCAATTAAGCATATGTAAAGCACATAAATAATTCATTTGTCTTTCTAATTTCTTTTGTTCTATGTGAGTAAACAAGCAATTGTCTGTGAACATCCAACAAATGCAACATATATTCACCTTTGTTCATAAACTTAAGAAACTGGCAAATTAATGGACTGACTGATACTGGATTCTGATACTACCCTAGGAAGGCAAGAAATGTTGGCATGTAATGTGACTCTATCCTTATGAAAAAGCAAGTAGGGAGGTTTAGAGGACAATGCTTGAATATCTGAAATTCTAGCAGAGGCAATGGCCACTAGAAAGATAGTTTTCCAGGTCAGGAGCTTAAGATCACACTTAGCTGCTGGTTCAAAGGGAGAAAGAGTTACGGCCGGCAGTACCAGGTTCAAATCCCGTGGAGAAGTAGGATCTTTATATGGGTGGTCTTAGCAGGAGTGTGCCTCTCAAAAATACTTTACAAAGTTTAGAAGAGGCCACAGAAGAACCTTCAAATGCAAAGCAAGTGGCAGATCAACTGGAATGAGTCTAGCAAATGCAAAGCCTTTCATCCCTGAAACAAAGGATATTATTAATAGCTGGTTCATCTTTCTAAATCTCTGCGCCCACTTCAGACAGTACCAGAGTTGGCAGTGTCAGAATTGTCTCTCTCTCCCCTTGTTTCTGCACTGGCAATGAATACTGGAACACAAATGGTCTAGTATATACAGAACTTGGGAGTCATTTTAGGGAGGAAACATGGGTTCTTCCTAAGAGACTCAAGATCCTTGTGAAAGATCCAATTAATGGTTGCCTACACATAAGTGTCTGAAGATCCAGTATCTTACAAACAAAAGTAATTGTTACCAGAAACAACATTTTTCCTAAGAAACTAACATCCATAATGTCAAAGGTGTGGTCTTGAATGGTGGATGGGTAAAGCCTGTCAATCATGACTACTATGTCTCACGAAGGTAGAAATTTTTAAGGAACAGTTCTGGCCAGTCAGTGATGTTCCAAAATCCTGCCTATACAAGGTCATTATAGGTAAAAAAGTACAGATGTTAAGTTGTCAATCTCGCCTTCATTCTTGCTGGATGGGTTCGGAGCCGATCCTCGGACTTGCTTTAGCTTGAGAACTCCTTTTACCAGCTCGAGGCAACCCTATATCCCATGATGCAAGGCGGAACTACCTCAGATCTCGTTTGCCGCTTAGCGAAAGAGGTCTCCTTTGCCAGCTGAGGTAAGTTTTTTCTTAGTCAAGTAAGAAAAAGTGTAGTTAGGGGTTTATTTTTCCCTGTTAGTGTTAGTGTAGTCTGTAATTAGTTACAGCCCACCCTATTCCCTTTTTTATAAACTTTTATAAGTTTTTTTGTCTAAAGTAGTTTAGTCAGGCCTAGTCCCCTTCTGTTATCCCTTCCTGTGTGTTTGTGTAGGGATTAATTTGTGTGTTTGTTGGGACTGTTTGTGTTCTATCCTCCTAGGATGTCTAAAGAAGGCAAGGTCTCAGGCTTCAAGAAGTGTGACCAGTGCTGTCAGAAAATGTCTCTGACAGACGGTCACACTTCTTGTGTTTATTGCCTGGGGCCTTTGCACCTGCAGGACTCCTGTGCGTTGTGTCATGCTTTTAGCCAGAGAGTCCTGCAGGAAAGGAGGAACAAACTAATCCTCCGAGGTTGACTTAAACCGGAAGGTTCTCCTCCTAAATCAGGGTCAGGAAAACCTCTTAAGCCACCGAAGGTTCAGGCTACAGTGTCCAAGCCTCCTCCGGTGGCTCCGGCCCGTGGAGCCGTCTCCGCTGGAGTCGATACTTCTTCTACTCGAGTAGTGGGTTCCGATAACCTGACTACTGACTGGAGCCGACACTTTATCCAGCATCGGGCCGAGAAATCCTCGGCTCCATCTGGAGTTCTAGGGACTTCGGCGAGATCTCGGTCCCCTCTATTTTGAGTATCCATTCGCCCGGGATCTCCTCTTTGTCGGAGCGGAGCCATCGGAGCCGATCTTGAGATCTTCCAGGCTGTCTGACCACGACTTGGAGAGGTGGTAAGCAGGCTGTTGAAGTCTCAGGCACTGGCCCAAATGCTCCATAGCCCGTCTCAACAGACTTCGCTATAGCCCCCTTGAACTTCCTCCTCCGACTCCACACCAGAGTTCGGAGCCAGAGCTTCTTGGGACAGCGACTGTTTCGATGCCGGAGCCGATACATCCTTCGGCTCCCTCCGATCTCCTCCTTGAGACCTTCCTTGGAGGGATCCGTCGGGTTTCCACTGTCGGCTCCGAGGGCTAGTGGCATCGGACCCTTGTCCCCCGCTCTCCCTCTCGAGGCTTCGGCTTTGGTAAGCTCGGCGCCGACATCGGCCTCGGAGCCTTCTCTCCTTGGAGCCGACCATTCCTGTTTCTTCGGAGCGGGTGTGTTCCGGTCTCCCGGGGACAGGAGCCTTTGCGGTGATGAGGAGTGTCCTGGCCTCTGAGCCTGGTCAGCGGTCTATCCCTCTAGCTCCTCCCTCATCAGTGCCTGCAGATGCCTCTTGCCAGCCTCTTGCTCTCAGGCCCAGGGATCCATCGCCCAGGTTTCCCCACTGGGAATTTCCTCCTCTTCCGAGGTTTCTCCTGACCCCGCAGGGGAACCCCCTCGGAAGAGGTAAGAGGAAACACACAGACTCCTGAGTCTACTACATCTGATACCGACTTAGATGAGTCGGAGGGTTCCCCACGGTCCCCTCTGAGGATGTCTCCTTTTCAGACATCCTTGAGCTCCTCAAACAGAGGGGAATTGGCCTCCATTGACCCCTCCGAGGATGAGTCGGTATACCTGGAGGCTTTGGATCCCGACCCTCCACCTCCTGGGTGTCTCCGCCTTCGACCCACTCATGCAGGTAGTGGCTCGAAGGCGTGGCTCCAGATTCTGTGGAACCTGTCCCCAGGAGACCATCCAAGTTCATTACAGCCCGTCGGATAAACAGTTCCTTTCCAAAGGTGTCTCTGTGGGTGCTATGGTGGTGGCGGCCACTAAGAAGGAACTGGCGGATCCTTCAGTACCTGTCCATCCTCCTAATAAGGATTCTAGGACCATGGACAGGTATGGAAAGCGGATGTTTTCTTCAGCGACCTTTGCTATGCTCGCTGAATTACCTTTGTCACTTCACCAGGCTTCAACGAGATATTCTCAAAGAACTGGGTGAAGTAGTCCAGGATCCTTCTGCTGCTGGGGCTCAGGAAAAGATTGCCTCACAGCTTGCTATCCTGAATTCCATATCTAACTCCTCTATGCGGCTCATATCTTATGCGGCCGATGGAGCGAGCAGGGCCGCAGGCACAGGAGTTGCTCTTAGACGCCAAGCCTGGATGCGGCTGTGTAATTTTATGGACCCTTTAAGGCGTCCTTCACTAATACCCCCTTTGACGGTTCGGCTTTGTTTGGGCCTCAAGTGAAGGATACCTTGACCAGGTGTGAGCAGGACGGTAAGACTCTTTCTGCCGTTGGAGTCCAGTTTTCCACTCCTTCTAGACCATACCCCAAGGGTCAGAAGGGGGAAGATAAAGCCCAAGGAGCTACACGGACACACATGGTCAGTTTACCCCAGAGGCAGAGGGGTAACAATAATAGACACCGCCCTAGAGGCAGGGGGGGGTCCTCAGAACCAGGGCAACAGGGAGTCTCTTCCTGAGAAGCCCTTTCAGCATCCCTGAGGTGTTGCCTGACTGTCCACCCTTGGAGGCAGTCGGGGGAAGGATTTCACTGTACCCAGTAGCCTGGCAATCCCTATCCCAAGAGAAGTGGGTACAGTCGATTATATCCGAGGGTTACAAGATCCCCTTCGTAAGGTTTCCCCTCTACAATCCCTTCCAGACATCTCACCCAGTCAAAGGGATTTGGCAAAACAGGAGGTTTCAAAACTCCTAGAAAAAAAGAGCCATCCAGACAGTGCCGGCAGACCAAGTAGGATCCAGCGTCTACTCAAGATTCTTTTTGGTCCCCAAAAGGACGGGAGAGTGGAGACCAATATTAGACCTCAGCAATCTGAACAGATTTGTCAAAAGGCAAGATTCCGGATGGTCACGCTTCAGTCCATTCTGCCCTTTCTGGGCAAGGACAACTGGATGTGCTCTATAGACCTTCAGGATGCGTACTATCACAAAGATTCACAGACGCTCCAGAAGGTTTCTCCGCTTTCGGCTAGGGACCAGTCATTACCAATTCAGAGCCCTGCCCTTTGGCCTCACTTCAGCCCCCAGAGTGTTTACCAAATGCATGGCAGTGGTCACAGCTCACCTGAGACGTCTACAATTCCAAGTGTTTCCTTATTTGGACGACTGGCTCCTCTCCGCCACCACCAAGTGTCAGCTTCTTCAGTCCAGAGACTACACCCTACAGCTTTGCAAGGATCTGGGAATTTCAGTAAATTTGAAAATCTTCTCTGCTGCCTTGCCAATCTATCACCTTTATAGGCAGAGTTAAATACGCCAAAATGTTAGCCAGGCTAACAGATCAAAGAATTCTGGACATCCAAAAATTTGTTCGCTTCTGTTACAAAGCAAAAGATCAAAGCCAGGTTTGTCCTGAAAGTTCTAGGTCTAATGGCTGCGCCATTGTTCTTCTACCACTGGCTCACATGCGTCTCCTGCAGTGGATGCTTTTCACACAGTGGTATCTTCCGATGAGACACGAGATCTTAGTGACACAGTCTTGCAGGGCTCATCTGGGCTGGTGGATATCTTCCCTCTTCTTCATCAGGGCCGACCTTTGTTCCCCTCCTCCAGTTGCCACAGTCACCACGGATGCCTCCTGATCGGGTGGGGGGGGCATTATCAGGGCAGGATGGTCCACGGGACGTGGCAACCCATAGAATACCATCTGCACATAAATGTCCTGGAGATGAGAGCAGTGCTTTTAACGTTGCAAGCCCTCGACGACTTTCTTCCCACGGGGACTATTACAGTACAGACGGACAACATGTCCGTGGTCTGGTACATCAACAAACAGGGCAGAACCAGATCCTATCCCTTATGTCGAGAAGCTCTCAGACTTTGGCAATGGGCGATCTCTTCTCAGCGGTTTCTGATAGCAACGCACATCCCCGGCTAGTCCAACCTATTGGCGGACAGGCTAAGCAGATCTATTCTGATGCCTCACGAGTGGTCTCTCAATCAATCTGTAGTGGATCAGATTTTTCTGAAGTGGGGCACTCCTTGTTGCGATCTTTTCGCTACCCCTCAAAACAACAAGTGCCCAGACTATTTCACTCTATTTCCCCTTCCAGGCCAACCCCTGAGAGACTCTCTAACCCAGGATTGGCCTCGGGGACTTCTTTATGCTTTTCCTCCTTTTCCATTGATTCCACAAGTCATTCAGAAAGCCACCGTTTTGAGAGCCAGGTTGATCCTCATTGCCCCTTATTGGCCTCGACAAATTTGGTTTCCGTCTCTGCATCGTCACCTTCTGGTGCAGCCCTGGCATCTGGACCCAGTTCCGGATCTTTTGATCCACCAGTCGGGTCAGCAGCACCGGACCATTCATTCTCTCAACCTCACTGCTTGGTTGCTCCACTTCCTTCCCTAGCCAGGCTACCAATGATTTCTGACTCAGTCAGAGACATTTTAGTGTCTTCTTTGAAGTCGTCCACTAGGACTATTTATGCTAGCAAGTGGCGACGGTTTTCGATTTGGGCAAACTCCAGAAATATTGATCCTTTACTGCTCCTACATTCTGTTTTAGATTTCCTAGCGGAGGTTTTTCATTCGGGATCCTCGCCCTCTACAGTCAAAGTACAACTGGCTGCCATTTCCAAGTATCATGTTGGCTTGCATGACAATAACATCATGTCTCATAGATTATGCAAGGCCTTTTTGAGAGGAGTTTTTCTCCTAAAACCATCTATAAAGCATCCTCCTCCGCAATGGGATCTAAACTTAATGTTAGCATCCTTGATACTACCTCCTTCGAACAGTCTGCTTCATGTTCTTTGAAGTTATTGGGAAAACTATATTTTTACTGGCTGTCACTTCTGCTAGAAGGGTTTCAGATTCAAGCTCTCTGTATTCGCTCACCTTATTTGGTTTTTCATAAGGACAGGGTATCTTAAGAACTAACCCTTCCTTTCTCCTCAAGGTTGTATCTCAAACCAATATTAACCAATCTATAGAATTACAAGTCTTTTTCCTTAACTATTCTGACAGAGCTGAACAGAAATTGCATTTTTGGATGTCCATCGTCAGCTCAGGTACTACTTGCATAGGACTAAACAAATTAGAAAATCGGACCAATTGTTTGTCTCTTATGCAGAAAACAGGTTAGGTCTTCCAGTTTCTAAAGTGACCTTATCCAGATGGTTGACTTCCACCATTTCCTATGTGTACTCTCTCAGAGGCAAACAACTACCTTCTAAGCCAAAAGCACACTCGACCAGGAGTCTATCCACTTCTGCAGCTTTTCAGGATAGACTTCCCATTGATACCATTTGTGCAGCAGCTACTTGGGCCACGCCATACCTTTGTTTCTCATTACAAGTTGGATTTGGCCTCCAGAGATAGGGCCAGTTTTGGTTCCACAGTTCTCAAGAGTCTGTTCCATTGAGCCACCCGGGATACAGGTGCTAGGACGCTGTCCCATCCAGCAAGAATGAAGGCGAGATTGACAACTTAACATTTAGAAGTTATGTACCTACCATAACGCTCCATGTTAGTTTTCTTCTCGCCTTCTCCCTCCCTCCTTCCCCTGGCCTGGACAGATCTTGAAGAGTTCCTATTAGTTTGTTTCCTCTGGATCTTTGTTATGAGGACTTCTTTTAGGAAACTTTGTTCCTAATTTGGTTAGGATAACCTTTAGCAGGGTAAGTTAGCTGCCAAACGAGATCTGAGGTAGTTCCGCCTTGCATCATGGGATATAGGGTTGCCTCGAGCTGGTAAAAGGAGTTCTCGAGCTAAAGCAGAGTCGGAGCCGAGGATCGGCTCCGAACCCATCCAGCAAGAAAGAAGGCGAGAGAAGACAACTAACATGGAACGTTATGGTAGGTACATAACTTCTAATTGTGCAAGTTGCACTTATCCATAACAGTAGATGCTAGAATTCTACACCGCTTCTGTAGCCTTTAGGCTACATGGTTTGATCTTTCCCAATACACAACAACCAGCCAGCTTCTAAAAGCTCTGGTTCCTTCTAACACTTAATTGTTCAACTCTGGGGGAGGGGGGAAAAATCAGCAGTCAGACAGGAAAATCTTCAGGTCTTTCTTGCCTAATAGGTAAGTAGCAGTGTACACATTCCAAAATAAACAAGAAATAACCCTACATGCTACTAGGTGGGTGGGGGGATGGGTTTGGCTAATGCAGCAGTGAGGAATTCAAACCTTTACTGTTATGGCTAAGTGCAACTTACACATCTGTGCTATGTTCAACATTCTCACTGCTACAGTAGTCTTTAAATTATACATGATGATTACCAAAGCCTATTCAACCTGAAAGGAGGAAGGATATGGATCTCCTGGAGAATGGTACTAGCAAAGCAAGTCCTGGATCTAGAAAAAATAAATCCAGTATGAAATACCATGTAGGGTATATACAGAGAGCCATCTTAGCCGTCTCTAGAAACCTAGAATAGTACAGTTGTGTACACTTACCATAAATGTAGATGTTCGAGTGTATTCACTGTTGCAGTCATTACATTTAGGTTATCTGCTTGCAGGTAGCCCTCAGTCGGCCTGATTAACAAAGTCTTGGGTCCTGCGTCGGTTGCTGTCCCTTCTTCCATGATGTCAGGTCGTCAGGGGTATAAAACATGCAGCCAACGCCATTACATCAGTTTTTCTTGCCCTAGATGTCAGGTGCCCCCCTAATGGGAAGCAATTAAATATAAAAACATAAAGATATACCTCCAACAAAAAAGCAAACACACCAAAAAGGCTTTTAAGCATAGTAAAGGAAAGTAGAGGTATAGCCAAAAGAAGTTAGGGGGCTGGAGGGAGGGTAACTAGGACTGCAACAGTGAATACACTCGAACTCCTACATTTATGGTAAGTGTACACAACTATACTATGTCCTTCGTGTTTCACTGTTGCAGTCATTACATTTGGGTAGATTCCCAAAGCTATGGTTGGGAGGAGGAATTTAGATAGCATTAGGGCCAGCTATAAGGCCCTGCAAGACTGCAGTGGCAAAGCCAGCTGTGGATTTAGAGAAAATTGGCAAATGATAATGCTTGGTGAAAGTATGTACAGAACTCCAGGTAGCAGCTTCTAGGATGTCTCTAGTAGGGACGCCTCTGAGAAAGGCTGTAGAGGTAGATGCAGCCCTGGTGGAGTGAGGTCTGATCCCTTGGGGGATAGGCTTTCCAAGTGCTTATAGCAGAAATGAATGCAATGGCTTATCCACTTAGAAATGGTTTGTTTTGAAACAGCCTTCCCCTCTGCCCCTGCAGCAAATGCCACCAGCAGTTGTTCAGATTTCCTTTGAGGTTTAGTCCTGTCCAAGTAGAATCTAAGTTGTCTGCGCGCATCCAAAGAATGCAGTATCCGTTCCCCTTTATTCTGTGGAATGGGAAAGAAGGTTGGCAAATGAATGGACTGATTAAGAGCCACACTGGATACCACCTTGGGCATGAAGGATGGCTTGGTACTGAGGGACACCCTGTCTGCATGAAAGATGATGAAAGGCTCCACTGCCATAAGGGCCTGTAATTCAGATACCCTTCTAGCTGAAGTGATTGCTAAAAGGAAAGCTGTTTTCCAAGAAAGAAATTTTAAGTCTGCAGTAGCAGCTGGCTCGAAAGGAGGTAGAGTGAGTTTCTCCAAGACAAAGTTAAGGCCCCAGGCTGGGGATGGAGCTCTCCTGGGTGGTCTCAAATTTTTGGCCCCTCTGAGGAACTGCTTGAGCAGTGGATGAGAGAAGAGGGGCAGTTCTGTGTTATAATGAGCTGAAATGGCTGAGGCGTGGATTTTAATGGAGAAAAAGACAGGCCCTTGTGAAGCATCTCAGTTAAGTATTGTAAAATTTGAGGTAAATTGGGCGCTGCTGTGCTCATCCCTTGAGATTGGTTCCAGGTACAGAATCTTTTCCATTTTCAGCATAAGATTTTCTAGTACTAGGCCTCCTTGCCTCTAAAATGATATCCATCACAGGTTTGCTGAGGGATGGTAAAGAAAAGATTAAGTAATTAGCCAGGCTGTAAGGTTCAGTGTTAGAAGCTGAGGATGCAGAATCTGGTTCTCCTGCTGAGACCGCAGGGAAGGAGTCTGAGGCAGGTGCCATGGAGATAACCATGACACACTGCGCAGGAGGGGGTACCAGTTTTGGCGCGGCCAGTCTGGAGCAATCAAAATCATCCTTGGTTTGTCCTGTTTGATTTTTAGTAGTACTTTGGAGAGCAGACGCAGAGGGGGGAAGGCACAGACTGATAGTTTTTTTCAGCTGAAGGCAGAGCATCCACTTTCAAGACTTGTTTGTGGGGAGTCCTTGTGCAAAATTTGTCTAATTGGTAGTTCTGGGGAGAGGCAAACAGGTCTATATCTGGGCTCCCCCATTTGCTTGTCAACATGTTGAAAATCCTTGGTTCAGTTTCCACTCGTGTGGGTCCATGAGGTTTCTGCTTTGTCTGTCTGCCAGTGTATTTAATTTTCCTGGCAGGAATTGAGCTTGTAGGTGCACTTGGTAGCTCAAGGCTGTGTTCCACAATGCCATGGCTAGTCTGCAGAGAGGGTAAGAATGTGTAACCCCCTGGCTTGTTTATGTACCACATAACAGTGGTGTTGTCCGTCTTTACCATTAGTTGTCCTGGAAGAATGTGGTCCTTGAAGGCTGTCAGAGCATTCTGTACAGCTAACTTTCTTTTTGATTGATATGTAGGTGCATTTGACTTGGGTTCCATTTGCCCTGAATGCACTTCCCTGCCAGGTGAGCCCCCCATGCATAGTCTGTTGTTAGGGTTTGGGCAGCAGGGGGTTGGATGAAAGGTAGTCCCTTGTTTTGGTGGCAGGCCTCTGCCCACCGAAGGAACTCTAGGCGTAGGTAAGGTATGATAGGAATCAGTTTCCAGGTCTTGAGAATGTTGACACCATAGGATTTTTAGATACCACTGTAGTTTCCTCATATGCAGTCTTGCATATGGAATTAGAAGAATGCAGGAGGCCATGAAGTTCAAGGCTTGCAGCATTTGTCTTGCAGATAGCAGGGTTTCTGTAGCCACTTGTTTGAAGTAGGTTGTCACATGAATTTGTTTCTCTGGCATGAGGTAAGCCATCTGGGAAGTTGTATTCACGCTTGCTCCCAGGAATATAATTTGACAGGGTACCAGGTATGATTTCTTTTAATTTATGGTGCACCCCAGACAAGTTAGAACCCTTTGTACAAAGGCAGATGATTCAAAAGTATGTCCTGGCTTTCTGCCTGAATTAAGACAATCGTTCAGGTATGGGTATATTTCAATATTTCTTTGCCTGCAATATTTCTTTGCTTGCAAAATGCAATAACCGGAGCTAGGCACTTTGTGAATACCCTGGGCGCAGTAGATAAGCCAAAGGGCAGTGCAGAGAACTGATAGTGCATGTAGCCTGCTTTGAAGCGTAGGTATCTTCTGCAAGATTCTCTGATTGGGATGTGCAGGTATGCTTCTTTTAAATCTAGTGTTGCCAACCAGGCATCTTTGCCTAGCATAGGAAGTAACTGGTGAAGAGTCAGCATCTTGAATTTTGGCATCTCCAAAAAGGTGTTTAGAGTAGACAGGTCCAGGATAGGACAACATGAATTGTATTTTCTGGGTACCAGGAAAAGTCTCGAGTAGAAACCTTGTCCCTTTTCCTCTTCTGGTACCAGTTGAATAACCCTCATGCTTAAGAGAGAAAGTACTTGTTTTTGGGCCCCTGCCCACTGATTTGGGGGTAGGTCCAGCCACCCGCTTGGTGTTGGCAACGTGTGGAAGTGAAATCTGTATCCCTGGGACACTATATTTAAAACCCATTTGTCCTGGGTAATGAGTTTCCAATTCTTTGCATGAAGAGCAATCTTTCCCCCCAAAGGGGCAGTCAGTTGATAAGTGCTTGGACATTTTAAAAGGAAGTCATTGAGACAGTTTACCATAGGGGGAGACTTATTATTCCCAGATTTGGAAGTGGAGGCCCCCCACTGCTTAGTTCTGTGTGTCCCCTGGGACTGAAACCTGGGTTTTTTTCTGTGTCTGGGTTTGGCTTGAGAAGACCTGGAAGGGGCTGGAAAGGACCAATTCTTAGAGGGCCAGTGCCTACTAAATCTAGGAGGCTGAAATTGTAAAAAATCTTTACCAGTCTGCATAGATTTAGCTTTATCTTCCATCTTTTTAAGAACTTCCTCAGCCTTGTTGCCAAACAGGCGGTCCTGATTTAAAGGAGCATCCAACAATTTAGCTTAACATGATCAGGCAAAGACTGCTCCTTGAGCCAAGCATGCCTTCTGAGCACAGACCCAGTAACAGCAGCCCTGCAAGAGGCCTCTAATGAATCAAAACCACATTGCAAAGTATGTTTTCCAACTTGTTCAGCAGAATGCATTAAATCCTGTAATTCTTTATTTTCCACACAGTCAGGAATCAACAATTTTCTGTTTACGCAGTCCAGTAACATGTTGCTGATACTTTAACATATGAAACTAGCAGTTTAAAGCCCTAATGGCCAAGGTTACAGAAGTGTAAACCCTCTTACCCCATCTATCCAGCACCCTGGAGTCTCTATCAGAAGGGGTAGGATTTTTAGCAGTAGAAGCCTTAATGCCCTTGGGCCCATGTGAAATAGTCTCTGGATCTGCAATAGGATTTTTAAAAAGGAACTTGTGGGACTCAGGGACCCTGTAGTATGTCATGTTTTCTGGGAGCAGGAGGCAGATAATCAGGGGCCAAACTAGATTCCGAAAAAGCATCAACAACAATGTCTAGTACAGGAGGAATAGCTAAAGGCCGATGCTGAGGTAGGAGAAGGAAATCCCTAAGCCTCTTTTTTGAATCAGAAAAATCCTAGCTTTCCTAGTGGAAATGCTCCCTTAGAGTATGTAAGGTTTCCCCAAAAGAAAAATCCTCAGGAGGGGAAGCAGAGGGAATGGAGCCCTCTGCATCAGAATCTTCATAAGTAGATAAGGGCAAATCCAGATAATCAGAAAAAACAGAATCCTGATCAGAAGATTCATAATCAACTTCAGTCCTAGGCCTCTTAGAAGGGGGGGGTTGGCTACCCCTGATTAGAGTTATTAGATCTTCAGCCATTCTTATCATTTGTTTTTAGGCATAGAGGCCTGAGCATGTGGCTTGGGCGTCGTTTTTTTAGACATGGATCGAGATTTAGGCCTAAGTAAAGAAGGAGGCATCAGTTTGATATGCAAGTCCATAGGCCTGAATACACCCTCAGAAGCCGGTGCCTGCACAGCAGCTCTGGACCCATCCAAGGTAGAGACATCCACGGGTTCCATAGCTGAAGCATCTCACGGTATACCTGACTCCGAATGGGTCTCAGTAGAGGCCTGCGAATCAGAAGTAGCGGGTATCAGGGGCTGCGAAAGCACCTCACTGAGTACCGAACTGTTGACTGGCTTAGGAGAAGCGTCGTCGGCAGTTTTGGACCTTGGCGGCCTGTCTCTGTCTTTATCTTTGCGTTTTTTCAGAATCCCGGTAGTCGGATGGCTAACCAACGACATTTCTGGATCACTAAACCGAGAACCAAAATATTTAGAGGCGAAAATATACCGACGACGGATAGTGCGCAGATTAAATAAAGCACAAAACCTACAGCAAGGTACGTCGTGGTCAGGGCCTACGCAAGGAATACAGTACGAATGAAAATCTTTATGAGGTATTTGCTTTCCACAAGTAATGCAGTTATTAACTTTTACTGACATCAGTAAGGAGCAAGAAAAAGTTTCCCCAACGGGGTACTTAGCTTTAGTTGAAGACTTCGGTTCTGAAACTCGAAAACGGAGTCGGCCGACTGGCACTTGCAAACTACTTCTGCTTTGGTAACCACATGGCAAAAAAGACTGATGTAATGGCGTCGGCTGCATGTTTTATAGCCCTGACGACCTGACGTCATGGAAGAAGGGACAGCAACCGACGCAGGACCCAAGACTTTGCTAATCAGGCCGACTGAGGGCTACCTGCAAGCAGATAACCCAAATGTAATGACTGCAACAATGAAACACGAAGAACATCCACTCCTTTCCAGTATGCCATCAGAAAAGACAAGGCCCTCAGAGAGTACAACTTAATACTACCTGGAACTGGTTTACTACAGTGGGTATAACAAAAGGCAATAGATGAAGACAACCAAATGGAAGGTCTCTGTTTTACACAGGTTGTCCCTTCTTAGGCCCAACATAATAAATAAACAGCTGATTGGCTTTTCTGAAGGACTTGGTTCTGTTAAGATAGTACCGGAGCTACCTATGCATTGCCAAGAGTATGTGAACTTCTTTCTCCATGGTTCTCGGGATTAGGATTAGAATAGAACATTGGGGATTTGATGGTTTGATTCAAAAAAACAACTCTGAGCATGAATGAAGGATTTGTTTTTACTGCTACCCTATTCTAAACGCAGACAACTCAGATACCCATCTTGCAAATGTCAGAGTAATATAAGAGCAAAGAGATCAACAGTCTTCCATTAAATGAACCTTAAATCTGCTTGATGTGCAGGTTCAGAAGGAAACGTGGTTAATATTTTCTAGCAGAAAGTGAAGATGCAAGAGAGGATCAGTCTGTTTGCTAGGAGCATTTCAGCTGAAACTACCCAACAGAAACTGTTTTACTAAGAAAACATTAAAGAAAGAGAAGACAAAGTAGTACAAAGGCCAGAGACTAGTAACACATACAAATATCTGAGTGCCAGTGGTACAGTCCCAGGTTGGGCACCAATTGGAAAAAAGTCTTCAGCATGTCAATATGAGATTGTCTAGTAATAGTATTTCTTGCTTTCTTTAGTACCTGCTGCACATCCTCAAAAAATAGGTACCTAAAAGGTACCAGAATCTAGCCAGATAATTTTAGATGTCTTAAATTGGAGTGTATCAACCATAAAATAACAAAACCAATATTGCCTACGCCAGAAGGCGATTCTTATGCATCTTCAGAATTACCGTGAATATCAGTGGAAAGGGCTAAATGCTTAAAGAAACATTCCCTTACCAGGGAATGAAAAAAATGAAAAAGTATCTATTGCCTGTTTTGAATGAAGACCAACAAATTTCTGAGATGTTCCTTAAAACTGAATCAATACCTGGAAAACCCCCTTTTATGATGGTCTGTCCTGTTTCTGCTTAGTTCATCTGCCACTGTGTTTTGCTGTGACAGAAAGTAATATACTTGGAAGGTTAAGGAATGCTGAAGGGCTACGTAATTACAGACATCCTGTACAGACAGTACAGCCTTGTTCCCCCTAGCTTGTTGATGTATCACACACTGCTGTGTGTTGTATAGCTATTTGAAAATTATGTGCAATGGCTGTTCGAAGAATTCCACAGACCTTGCACCTTAATCCTCATGGGAAGTGTGCCCAAGGAAATTCTGAGTCATCTGTAGTTATAGATTGAGAAAAAGGTGAGATACATAACTGCTTATATTTTTAAGTCTTCACCAGTGCAATTCCATTTATATAAAGTCCAAGTTGGGTATCTGAAAATCTAAAGGATGCAAGTGTTGGGTCCATGTGTTTTTTAGATACCTCAGAATCTTTGTCATGTACAACCTGGCAAAAGAAACAATGAGAATCATGGGTGTCATGAACCCCAGAATCCTGAGAAACATTCTGGCTGATGCCACAGACTGAAATAAGAAGCTCAGGAAGGTTTCCAGATAAAACTCCACCCTCTCCAGCATCCATAATTTTGCTGTGGAGGGTATACAAGACATCCTAGGAAGACAATCTGGTGTGAAGCAGTCAAGGAGGATTTGTGAATGTTTATCTGGAATCCCAGACTGGTCAGAAGAGTTGAAACCCATGTTAAGGACTCTCAACATCTGGAAGGAGGACTCTACAAAGATACAGTCATCCAAAAAAGAAAAAAATAATCCCATTCAGTCAGCTAAAAGGAATGACTGTAGCAAGACACTTGTTAACAGACTTGAAACAGCAGATAACCCAAAGGGTACTGCAAAGAACTGACTGTGTGACGCAGGCACAAAAGTTCAGAGATCTTTTAGGTCACATGTTATTCATAAAGCTTCCCTGGGGAATAAAAAGTAACAGACTCTGAAGGGTCAACATCATGAATATTGGAACTTCCCCATAATGAAACAGGAAGGAAATTTTAAAACTGGTATCCGAGAAGGCTCTTTGTTTGGTATCAGAGGCATTCTGGAACAGAAGCTAAATACCCTGAGGAAAACATTTTTGTTTTTATTCAGATAGTGGAGACTTCCATGAAAGGAGACTTTTGTATCCAGTGCCATTTGCATCTATCCTGAACCACCTTTAACCCCATGAATCTGTCACAATCAGTTGCCAAAGGTGAATGAACAGAACCATTTGTTGGGACAGGGTTCGAGAAACTGAGGCAGGAGGGAAGGGTGATTAAAACAGATGTTAGAATAGCCATCCTGAAGCTGTATACGGTACCATTACTGGAAAAGTTACCTGTTTTTGCTCCCTTCTTGCCATCTCTATTTGTTTTCTAGGCATGAAAGAGGATCTGGGAGATTTGAGGGGGATCCTGAAAAATCGTGGAACTACCTACACAAATTTCCCCTTTCACCAAATTGTTTGTGGACCTGAGTAGCAGATAGGCCAAATAAAACCTTTTCTCTCTAAAGCTGTATTCAAGAACTCAAAGTATTTTAACAGACAACTGATATCATACCCAGGCACACCTTCTCAAACAGAAACAGAATCAGAAGCAGAGGCCCTAGACACAGCATATGGACAATTATGCAGAACTTTAAGGCATGTTTGTCAACTAGACACATGTCAGAACAGTACAGTTGTGTAAGATCTAACCATAACAGTAGATGTCCTTCTCTTCACTGCTGTATTCATAACAATAGGGATCCCCTGCCAAGGGAGGCCCGACATCTGGCCAGTATACCAAAGCCTTTAGGTTGCTTTAAGGTATGCCATAAGTCACATGTATGCTCCTTGTGTAGTGCAGGGCATAAAAGAGACGTCCAGACGTACCACCCTCAGAAATGAGAGGCCCAGTAGGAACGTCAGTCCAAGAGGAAAAGAGGAAATCAGTACAGCCAGAAGAGAAAAGGACAAGGGGGAGAAGGGTGGGAGTGAATACTGCAGCAGTGAAAAGAAGGACATCTACCATTATGATAAGATCTTACTTAACTGAACTATGTCCTTCCACTTCACTGTTGCAGTATTCATTACAATATGGAGAGTGCCAAAGCTCAGGAAGAAGACAGGGAGGAGGAAGGACCAGCAGAGCCTCTCTAAGAAACCATAAAGGATAGCCCTAGCAAAATTAGTTCTAACTCTGGAAATTCCATCTAACTTGTAGTCCTTGGTAAAAGTCGGCACAAAAGACCAGGTAGCTGCCATCAAGAATACAGTTGGTATCCAAACCCTTGAAAAAGGCACCAGAAGAATCCACAGGTCTAGTAGAATGAGCCTTAAGAGAAGGAAGGCTCTTACCATGAAAGGAATAACAAAAAGAAATGGCTTTAGAAGTCCAAGAGGAAATAGTTTGCTTAGACACAGACAATAATAAAGACCTAGGATGAAAGGCCTGAAGAGCCAGCAGAAGAGCTCTCAACTCCTTGATGTTGATGTGATCTTTCTGTTGATGAGGCAACCAGACTCCCTGGCACCTTTAGGGAGACAACACTGTTCATGACAGTCTTTATGGGGAATCTCCCACACTGGCATTTACCCTTCTTGAATGACATGAAACCCCCTAAGCAACATAACAAAAAGAAAAAAATAAGATCAAAAAACCCCAACAGGGCACTTATCTGAAATGGCTTGGTGAAGCAATTATGGAACGGGTGCTCAGACTGACTATCAAGAGATGGCATTCAGACTGGCAGCAAAGAAGTTCTGAGGATGGTACATCCAGACGTCACCTTTATGCCCTACACTACGCGAGGAGCATACGCATGAAGTACGGCGTACCTTAAAGCAACCTAAAGCCTTGGTATACTGGCTGGACATTGGGCCGCCCTTGGCAAAGGATCCCTCTTGTAATGAATACTGCAAAAGTGAAATGGAAGGACATCAATACGACTGAGACAGGCACAAACTTCCACGTATGGGATTCAGTTAAGAATTCTATATGCCAAAGTGGAAGAATAAAAAAATTATAATACTAATCTGTCTCAAAAGCTTCCCCTCTATATCCATATGGGAAGGCCTGGATGATAACAGTAGTCTGTTACCTATCTGCTTTTATGGGAATTGTAAATTGTCAATCAGGTTTGTTGCAGGCAGCATAATATACCTCCTCCTCCTCCTCAAAGGTTGGCACTAGAGGAGAAATAGGCATAGAATGAGGCAAATCCATTTACAACACATTAAAAAAATCTCAATACACTGAGAAAGAACAGATGTGTACGAATGTACCATAACAGCAGATGTCCTGCTGCTGATCACTTTTTCAGTATTACTGATAAACTGGACATCCTGCCAAGAGTATCCATACATCTGGCCACCATACCGAAGCCTGGGCCATTCCACACTCTGTACATCCAATGTATGAACTAAGTCTGAAGGTAGGAAGTACATAGAGGATGCAAGGGTGCAAAATTATCATAGAACTTACTTGCTTTAAGAAAATAATAGAATGGAAGGAGCAGTAACTGTTTACACACACACACACACACACACACACACACACACACACACACACACACACACACACACACATATATATTTCCTATGCAACTATACTATGTCCTTCCAAGATCAGTGTTGTAGTATTCCTGACAAGTGGGGCAGTATCAAAGCGAATGAAGAGAAAGGGGGAAGGAGGAGGAACAGAATTATCGTCCATTAAACCCTGGAGGATTCACCTGGCAAATCCTGCTCTGGCACTTGAAAACACATCCAAATGGTACTGTTTTGAACATAGAATCAGGTAGCTGCCACAAGAATTATTCCAGAATCTGGGCCCTTGAAACCCAGCAGCTACAACTACGGTAGAATGGGTCCTGAAAAAGGAAGGAAGTCATTTCCCATGATGAGAATAACAAAAGCTTTGGAAATCCAGGAAAAAATGAATTGCTTAGAGACTGGCAAACCTAATTTGTTTAGGGGAGAGGGAAAGGAAAGAAGGAAGATTGTTGGACTAATTCAAAAATAGCTCAGTGACTACTTTGGGAATAAAGATAAGATTAATCTCAAATGTAACCCTATCCTTATGGAAGACCAAGAATGGAGGAACTTCCATAAGTACTGGCTATTTAGAGACCCTCTTAGCAGATGTCAGAACCAATAACACAGTTTTCCAAGTGCAATATTTTAGAGAAAAACTGGCAGCTGATCTAAATGGTGCTAAGGTCAGTTTTTGCAGAAAATCATAAGTTCCGAGGAGGATTAATAGGTTTTCTTGGTGGCCTAATGTGAAAGATGCCTTTCAAAAACTGTTCGACCTTAAATGTAAATGAAAGAGGTGAATGTACAATCAGAAATCTTTGACAAATGAGCTTTAACAGAAGAGTATATCACTCTACAGTTGAGCAATTTATACAAATAAGAAAGAAAAGTGGAATTCTCACTGTAAAGGGGTCTTGCTTTGTTTTCTTTTTGCACCTCAAGAAAAATGTAGTCTATTTAGCTACATAAGATTTTCTTGTAGTAGGTTTTCTAGCCTCCTATAAAACCTGAAGAATGTCCTCTGGAAAAAAACAATTTGTGGCTAAAAGGAATTAAAACCATCACAAAAAGAGAGTTAACTGTCAAATTTGGAGATGAGGTTGAATGAGAAGGGTTTTGATCTGTGTGAGAAAGTCCATCCTGTGGGGTAACCTGTGATGACTGCCCCTGGTTAGATGAAAGACAATGGGAAACTAGTGGTGTATGGGACAAGACGGAGTTACCATCAAGATTATTTTTCATAAACTTTTGAAGAACTTTTGCAGAACAGGAAGAGAAGGGGAAGGAACAGAGAAATATCCCTTTCCAAAAAAAGGCATGGCGTCTGCGTTACATGCCAGTAGGCTTAGGTCCCTGGAACAGAACTTGATCAGCTGTCTGTTCTGGGGGAGGCAAAAAGGTCCATCTGCAGGAGCACCCCCATTGATGAATGATGTCCAGGAACACCTCTCTGTTTACCATCCACTTGTGAGGGTCAACCCTGGATCTGCCCAAAGAGTCTGCCACTGTGTTCCTCTGAGGGAATATAAATTGCTTAAAGGGCAAGACTGTATTAGATGTCATTCTCCCATGTCATCAAGCCTAGTTTGCAAAGGTGATAAGACTTGGTCCTCCCTTGTTTACCTGTGTTCCAAAAGACTGTGGCGTTGTGAATACTCTGAAGTGGCTTGGGGACCAAAGGTAATTTAGAGACTGATGAGGCAGAATCAGGGCCTTCATTTCCTTGATGTTTATATGATCCTTTCTGTCCGAACCTCCTGGTCCTTGATATTATTAGGACAAGCCCCCTGTGCCAGGAGAAGAAACCTGAAAAGGAAGTCCAGGATCAAGAAAAATCTACTTGATCCACCAAAGCATCTCCTTCATGATACAAGGAGAGAGAGAGGAATTTGGAAGTCTAAAGGGTGGCAATGTTGAAGATATATAGACTTGAGGTACCACTGCAGTTTTCCCCTGTGTGGAATCTGGCTAATGGAATTATACAAAAATGGATGTCATGTACTCCAGGGCTCACAAAACCTCTTTTACAGAGGTCACTTGCAAGTGGAGAAGGTGTGAAAGAACTCAGAAACAGAACCTTGTCCATAGGAAAGAAGATGGTCATAGATAGTGTGTTGACCCTGCATCCTAAGAAAATCTGGTCTTGAGGTGGGGTCAAGATAGATTTCTTTACATTTAGAGTGAATCTTACACTGCAAAGATTTCTTGTGAAATACAGGTCCTTGTGAAGAGAATCCAGAGAAGGAGCCTGACGTAAGTTGGTAGATAAGGGAATATTTGAATGCCTGGAAGTCTGCAAATGCTATGTAAGGGATTAGACACTTGGTAAATACCATTAGGGCCATAGATAGATAAAAGGATAAAGCAGAGAACTGAAAATAAGATGAAGATAAAGCAACTCTTAAAATTTCCTGAAAAGATGAACAGGGATAGAAGATAAGCATCCTTCAAATCCAGGGTCACTAGAAAGGCTTGAGCAAGGATCACAAGAAACAGAGACTGAAGAATTGGCATCTTGAAACTTGGTACAATGAGAAAGCTGTAGAGGAAGGAAAGGTCAGAGATAGGTCTTTAGAACCCTCTTTTCTGGAAACTAGCAACATTCTAGAGTAAGATCCTTTGCCATTCTGAGAGGAGGGAGGAAGTGGCTGAATAGTTCAAGGACTCATAAGCTCCTGCAGAAGTCAAGGGAGCAGGGACAGCTGGATTTGAGGAAGTTAAGGAATACCTGACAAAGGAAAAATAGAATTCCAAAACATCCAGTGGCCATATTCTATAATTGAAAGAAACTACTTGTCCATGGTGATTTCCTTCCAAGTTGGAAGGGAAAGAGAGAGTCGTTGGGACAGGGGAATCTGGCAAAGGAGAAGAATAGGAGGTTAAGGGTGACAGTCATAAGAAAGCTGGCTTGTCAGGAAAGTAGGGCTTTTAACCCTTGGGATCCTGTCCTGAATTATCCTGATATCTCCATTTTACAAGCTCTTTTAACTTTTTGGGGTTCCTTTTATCTCCTAACAAAGAGACCTGCTCTTGAAGGATAATATTTCTGGAACTTAGGGTCTGGGGAAATTAAATCTGTTTTAAATCTTACATCATCTTCCCCTTATCATTCAGGGTCTTAAAGTTCAGCAAACAAATACTGCTTGCCCAGAGGGGAATCCAACAATTTGGCCTTGACTTCTTCTGGTAGGGCTTGAAGTCTTAGCCAACAATAACTATGGAGGACTGACCCAGAAGCATCCAGTGTGGAAAGTGCATCTGCAGCATCATAACTGCATTTGCTACAGTGACACTTAAAAGGCACAGTTAAGCAAATATAAGGCTGAGGACTTGTTTTCAGATTCAGGCATGTCAATGATGACTTCTCCCATATTACACAGAAGGGATAACAGATAACGTGTCATATGAGTGCGATAGTTAATCGCTCTACAGGCCAAGGTGGCAGAGGTTTACACTTACTTACCATCCTTGGTCACGGCCCTGTTGGAATTATCAGTAAGCAAAACATTAAGGATGGCAACAACTTTGTGGATTTATCCTTAGAAAGAGAAATCACAGAAGGATCAGAGAAATGGGCTGTATATTTTTAACATTTTTATTGAATTATCACTTAAGACATTGGCAAACATACGTTTATATAAAAGAAAACAAACCATGTTAACATGTTCACATTTAGAAACATTACACATCACATATATTAACAGGACTGAATGACTAATGGCCAGTTGCTTTGACAGAAGTGGTCATGAAGACTTTTGAGAGGCTGGTGTTAGCTCACTTGAAGGATATTACAGCTCCCTCATTGGACCCCATTCAGTTTGCTTATCGAGAAAACCGGTCAGTGGATGACACAGTTAATAAGGGCCTGCACTATATCTTGCAACATCTTGACAACTCAGGGACATGCGCAAGGATTTGTTTGTAGACTTCAGCTCTGCATTTAATACAATTCTGGAACTTCTTCACTTGAAACTCTCCCAGCTTTCCATTCCTGTTTCCACCTGTCAATGGATCACCAGTTTTCTAACCAATAGGAAACAGCAGGTAAAACTGGGGAAATTTACATCTAGCTATCACAGAATCAATACAGGTGCCTCCCAGGGATGTGTGCTCTCCCGACTGCTACTCTCCCTCTACACTGACTGCACCTCTAAGGACCCCTCTGTTAAACATTAAATACACAGATATCATTGTACTCATCAAGAATGGTGATGGGTCTGCATACAGACTGAAGGTTGAGCAGCTAGCCCTCTGGTGTAGTCAGGATAATCTGGAACTCACTCTTAAAACTGTGGAGATGACAGTGGACTTTAGGAGTGGTGCTTATTATCCCCCCCTTTTATATTAAATACTGCTGTGTCAGTTGTGGAATCCTTCAAGTTTTTGGGATCTATAATCTCCCAGGACTTGAAATGGGAGACCAATGTAGGGTATATCATTAAAACGGCACAACAGTGAATGTACTTTCTGCGACAGTTGAGGAAGTTCAACCTCCCACAGGAACTGTTGATTCAGTTCTAAACAGCAGTAATTTATTCTGTTCTCAGCTCATCCATAACAGTGTGGTTTGGATCTCTGTCTAATCATGACAAAACAGGTTACATCGAATAGTCAGGTCTGCCGAAAATATCACTGGTGATAGTTTGCCCTCCTTACAGGAAGTGTACTATACCAGAGTCATGAAAAGGGCAGGGAAGATAATCACCGACCCTTCACATTCAGGCCACCATCTTTTTGAACTATTACCATCAGCCAGACATTGTAGATTAAGACGCACCAAAACAAGCAGATATAAGAATAGCTTTTTTTCCACAGGCCATTAAGTTCATAAACGGTTAACAGCTTATTAGGTTAGGGTATTCTTTTTTCCCAAGCCTCCGAAGATTCTGCAGTACTGTTTACATATTGTTAATGCTAGTTTCTTTCAGAGTTTATTTCAGTATTTCTTGCACTGAGTTGCACTTTGCACCTTGTGTGTGTGTGTGTGTGTGTGTGTGTGTGTGTATATATATATATATATATATATATATATATATATATATATACGTACATTTACTTTTTTGTCTTGTTCTTAATAGTTGCATGTATGCCATTTGTCTTGTTCTTAACAGTTGTATGTATGTTTATGTAATTCATACTTGAAGAGTCACTGAAACCGGAGTCAAATTCCTTGTATGCTTGCATACTTGGCCAATAAATGTGATTCTAATATTGTTTTATACAATTATCATCAACCCAACATTACATAAACTGATCAATTCCTACCTTCCTTTAAATCACAGCCCTCCTTCAAAACATTATTCTGCATGAATTGGGTTGGGAGGGTGGCCTAATGGTTAAGGTGTTTGCCTTACAAACACAAGGTGCATGGTTTGAGTCTCCCAAGGGATAATTGGCTAAGCTTAAAATGGCTCGCAAGGGCAGCTAGCTTAGTACTAATCTATGAACCATTTCCATTTTTTACTATACAATTTGCTCCTAACCTTTTCTAAAGATCTCACTTCCTGTTCTTTTACATCTGTTACAATGTTCACTATTTCAAATACAGCTGGTTTAGACTGACTTCCACTTTCTAGCAACTGATTTTTAGCATCCAAAAGAATTAAATTTAATGTCTAGGCAATTCAGACCCTATATCCCATCTCAAAAAAAAAAAAAATAAAATAAAATAATAATAATAATTTCCTTAGTTACACCCATTTACTCACCCAATATTTTTCATAAGAGTACTCTTAAGGAATTTTTTAAGTCTGCCAACTCATTACACTCACAATGCATATATTCCCAGTTACCCTTTTCTTCCCCAGTCACACCTCCAACATTTGCCATCTACCTTAGGAACATTATATGGAGCCTGCTTGGGGTATAAAAACACTTATGCAAACACTTACAAGCAAAAATCCTAAATCTTCTAGACTTTCCTTGTGACTTGCTTATCCAATCTTTTTTCCTAATCTTTTCTAACCTGATCCGATTGATTCCTATAGTTATCGTGCAACGTTTTACATACCCTACCAATTAACCCTTTTAAAAGTAGCTTCTGTTTTAGATTCAACTAAAAACTCTACAAGAGCAGGTCTCTCACTTAGGATTCCCCCAACTCCTTTCTATTTGCCTATACTCTGATATTAGTCCCTGATAGGGAAGAGTCTCTGGCCTGCAATCCAAATGTCTTTTTGGCCTCTTCCCATTCTATTATCTTAGCTGCTATAGTTATTTGTTCCCAATACATTGGTTACTTTGCCAGTTTTCTCCAGTAAATTCCAGACCCTCTTGCCTATTCTCTGTGCCTCTTACTGCAGCCATCCCTATTGGCCAAATGCCTTTCTCCATTCTCATGTTGGCTAAGCTCTTAGAAAACTTTCTGTTATTTTATGAATATAATACTCTGTATGGTTGTTATTTTCCTTACGGATCTACATACCAAATCCCAGTCTCTCCTTATTTCTTGAATTTCCTCCATGCTTCATCATTTTCCCTTTCCACATCGAATTATAGCTTTTTGCCTTTATGTATACCAGACTGTTCACAATTAACTGTGTAATTTTAAAATATCCATTCAAATTAGGTAATTCTACACCACGATGTAAACCAGGAACCAACACCATAAACTTAAAACAAGTTGCAGAAATCAAAAAAATGCGAACACAACCAAACTAAGTGGACTTGGAAAAACTCAGTTTCATTGAAGTCACAAACACTATTTAAGCACTTTCGTCAAGATTAAAACAGACTTCAAATCAGACAAAATCCTTCAACTCTATTTTTATTGTCCACAAGTTTTCCTCTAGTTGATAAAAACATGCCTGACCTGTAAATAAAACTCAAGTGACTAAAAACATTTTCGCTGCTTGTATCTTGCTATCCAGAACCATAAACAAGAGATTCCAATTTCTCAGTTTCTGTATTGTCTTTAGTTTAGCCTCTTCCCACATATCCTTAGCTACCACAACAGACTTATTTTAACCCATACTCCTAAATACTTTATTTTATCATGTCCCCATAAACATGGTTATTGCTGAACCAATTCATGTGTGGCTACATAGTTTACAGCTATAAGCTTAGTTTAGTTTTCATTAATTTTATATCCTGAAAATACTTGAAACTGTCTCAGAATGTTCCAGAACACAGAGACATCCTTTTCTGTCTTTATCAGGTTTAAAATAATATTTCCTGAATAATTAAACTTTTTTTGATTACTATACCAATTATATCCTTGAATTTCTGATTCTCATATTTTCCTTGCAAATGACTCCAAATATAACAAAGGTAAATAGGACACACCTGCTTGGTTCCTCTGTTAGGACACAACTAATCAGAAAGGAACCCTACCACTTTAATTTTTGCTTCTGATCCCTCACATAGTCTCTTAATTAACCATATTATTGCATCAAGGAATGCTTCCACTGCCCTACTCATAAAATCCCATCTTACTCTGTTGACTGCTTTGTCTGCATCAAGACTCACCAATAATTGTACTTTCGTACAATCTGCTTCCCTCTGGATCATCATTGTTCTATTAATATTTCAATTTTTTGCATTCCCTCCACAAAACCACAATGATCAATATCTATCAATTTTGGCAACACCTTTGCCACTCTTTTAGCTATTATAACATAAATACTTTATAACCAAGATTTAAAACTGAAATGGGCCTATATTAAGCTGGATCTGATGGGTCTTTACTGTCTTTTGGTATTACGACCACTATAGCTTTCTTCCAGGATGTTAGTGTTTCCCCTTTTAAAATACTGTTACCAAAACCTTCCAGATTTTTAACACTTTCTTCCCTTCTAGCTTCCAAACTTCCACAGGAATACCATCTATTCCTGGAGACGTTCCTGCAGAATGATTACATGTCACCATCTGCATCCCGTCTCCACCTGTTAATTGTTAAGCCTCATCCGCTTCTAACCTTGGCAAAGCTGTCTTCCATAATTACTTCCATTTGTGCTTTTTTCTTGATTTCCACATTCCTCTGTTTTATCTAATTTTCATAAAATTTCTGAAATATCTCCAATACCTGTATAAGCTCTCTGGTTATTTATTTCTTTACTTTTTGTTACAGGCTCCCTAAATTTGTCAACAACCCCTTATACTTTCTGTTGCCTAAGTTGTGCTAAATGTTTCTGTGCTCAGGAGTTATTATCAAAAAGCAGTTGCTTAACAGCAATCCTTCTAAACTCATGCACATTATCCAAATACCCCTTATTTTCTCATTAGCACTCTGCAATTGTACCTCTTGTTCTGTGAGACATTCCCCCCAGTTCCTCAATACTTTAACCTATGTCAGCCCCTCTAAGTAAGTTTTGTTACTTCTTAACCATATCTCTTTTTCTTTTTATTTCTACATCATTATTAAACTCCACTTTCATTTTATCCCACTCACTAGCTATAACTTCTGAAGAAATGTCTATCTTCCCTAATAATGCTTGAATAATTTCTGCTACCCATTCCTTAAATTCCTCTCTTTAACATGTAGGTAGGGAATGTCTCATTTGCACTTTATTACCCTGCATTTTTATCCTGTTATTGGCGCAGGATGTGAAATAGTTACTGGATGTTTGTTGAAGCTTTCAATTAAATGCACATTCCCCCCACCTATAAGTAATGTTCCCTGCTGAAATATTTCTCCCAAAATTTTAAGCCCCATAATAGCAGTTTTAGGTGGAATATAAATATATGCCAGTGTAATCCTCCTCCCTTTCCAGTAGTCCTATACTACCATAAGTCTACCATTACTATCCTTTTTTTTCTCCTCTTCTATCACAACTGGATATCCTCTAACAATTAGTGTAAGTACTACCTGTTCCTTTGTCTCCGATATTCTGCTGAATATTCATCCTGAAATAATTTCTTTATCAAATTCACATGCTCACTTCATTCCAGATGCATCTCCTGCAGCACTGCTGTTTGCACTCTGCATTTCTTAATACAATTAAATATGCTTACCTTTTTGTCTACACCTGTGAGGCCATTCGCATTCTAAAATAATATGTTTAGTGTAGCCATTATGACAAGAAGTATTATTCCCACCTATTATACAGCACATCTTTTTAAATGACTATTTCAAGCTTTTGTGTTACATGCACTCTGTTTGGCAGGTTGATCCTTTACGCCATTATTTACTGTCATCTCCATTTGAAACTATGTCATCAAACACCCCAGAACATCTGTATAACCTATTAATTTAAACACATAAAACTATGTACATCTTCAAATAATGAAGTTTAATCCCCCTGACAGGAACAACTGTCCCAAATTGACAGCTACACATACAGGCATTAATTAACCTCAGATTAATGTTATCCATGTTAAAGTGCATGTTACAGCCTGTGCTCCTACATACACTAACTGTTGTCTGTTTTTATCCTATCTCTATTCCACTCCTGGATGTAAAAAAACAGCTCATATGCTTTCAGAAAACATTAACGTTTAGCCTTATGAAAAAGAGCACTGGCTATCTTTAAATAAAACTAAACATTGTTCTAGTTAATGCACTAAAGTATTTAGTTATCAGGAAAAGCTGCTATCTATTATTCACTTCTAATAATTTCAAACTTTTTTTTTTTACTGAGCTGCTTGTCCTTGTACCTTTTTAATTTTATGACTATCTCAGTAAACAATGTCCAGACATCTTGATTTATTGCCTTCATCTTGTCAGTTTGTTTCCATAGAAACATATATACAGAATGTACTTCTCTAACACTATACATTTATTTGCTAAAGGAAAACTATTCATAACATTGTGGCGCCATTAAAAAATGGTTTAAACAAAAAAAATGTCATTAGATTAAGTCAAGGGCATTAATCCAGACATTAACCTATAAAAATGTAAAAGAAAACATTTAAACTTTACTAATATTATATTCAGTGCACTTCTGTACCCCATCAACCACACCAACAGCCCAAGATTATAGCCCACTAACTCAAACCTGCTGTTGTCCAAATCACTTTTTACATACTAATTCCTATATCTGTTAAAAAACTAAAAGGACCCATTTACCTCAGTATCTTCATCACACACATGAAAATACTTTACGATGTAACTAACATGCAATTTACATCACAAAATGCCTTATACAAATATTTTAAGAATAAACATGGTTTTATTTAGTTACTTTCTTTTTTTTCTCTTTTTTCCCCTTGGTATCCTTCCCAACATCAATGACATGAAGTGGGGCACATGCCTGTCAGTCTCCCCCCACATATTTAACAAAGCAAACAAAACTCCAATCTTTCTCAGCCTCTTTTTCTAGTAAAGCCATATTTCACAAATGTGATTGGTGCTTTATAGTATCACATTTGTTCTCTAATTTCAGTGTTGCTGGTCTTCCTCCTGTTAATCTCCATCTCCCAACCCCAGACTCCGGTTCAAGTCCAAGGTACTCTTGAATCTTCAAGTCAACTCCTGTGCTTTCTTCTGTTTCTCAAGCATTTTCCTTTGGAAGACTGGAAACGTTTTTACTGGCATAATCTCTCTATTAGCTTTATTAACAGAAGAATGAGAAATAGAGCCTCCTTCCATTTGGTAGCTCGCTTTTGTTGGACAAAGTTTTGTATTTCCTCCTCAGCCTGTTCTGTATCAAAAAATGACTTTGATCCTCCAGGAAAAAAATATTCTGAAGACAGCTGGATACAGCAGTTTGAATCTAACACCTGCCTCTCAACATTACTTGATTGCTGGGATAAATTTGTTTCTCTTCTGCCTGGTGTATATTGAATAATCATTTTCCACAAACACTCTACAGTCTCCAATTTTTAATATTTTGCCCTTCTGCCACAGTTTTGTCAGGGTCATCTTTTTCTGATGCTATGATTGCATCTTTATTAATACAGTTCTTGGCTGCTTTCTCGTGTTAGGTTTGCAGCAGACAGCTGATATGCCCTTTCAATTAACAAAATCCTGCTAAGGAATACCAGCCCAGTTACTTATCTATACATTCATAACATTAATACAGTCTGTTCCTTCCAGTTTCTGTGGTACAGCTGAAAATCTTGAGCTTCATGTACCATCCTCCAACTCTACCAGTTTTTGAGAGAGCTCTTATTGAACAGTCTCATACTCAGCCACCATTTTCTTCATTTCGACATCTGATCAGTTCATCTGAATAACTTTACAGCTTCTTCCTTTTCCAGCATTTTGAGTTAATACATTCCGTCAATGTTTTGTTTATTTTAATCAGCATATCTGACTTATTTTTTCCTCTAAATTAATGGAAGCTATCTCTTGTACAAAAGTTGGAGCTTGAACCACTTTTGATTCTTCACAGTCAGTGTTTTCTTTTCACCTTTTCTGTTTGATTTTCTTTCAGGCACTTTAATTTTCTTCTTTACTGGCATCATGGCAGTGTACTTACTAGCCAGTAAGTGAATTTTACTAAACCAGGCAGAATTACTGCTCCTTATCTATCAGTTTCTTTTTTCACACTGGGAGAGATGAAATGAAGCTGTTGATCAGTGTGCACCCATCCTGGGAAGCCTAGAGGAACTGGTTTTATATAAAACTTTCTGTTCATCAGGGACTTTATAAAACCTATTAAGTTTCTTAGGGAATGTGGTTCAGATTCAGGCTTCTGGGAAACATTACTAAAAGTACCCAGAAGAACTTCCAGTAGGGCTATCCATTTGCAATAAGGCATAGCATCTCTGTTGGGCATCAGATATTTTGGTACCTTGCCATATGATATGGTGCCTCATTTTGACAATGGTAGCCCCAAAAGAAAGAATCCTCTTCCTTGGAAGCCAAGGCCGGGGGAGAGGGGCCATCATCAGAATCCTGGTCCTCTTCCTCAGAGAAAGACTCCCTATACCTTTTATGTGGAGTAGAAGAATAAGCAGCAACAGCAGCAGGTGCAGTCTGAAAGTACTGAGGTGGCTTCACAGACATATGGGCTTTAAACAGCTCTTGAGTAAAGTTTTGTCACTTTTTGGGATCTCTCTCCATTTGAGTGGGAATAGAATCTTTAGTTTTCTGCATTTTCTTTGCTGGAACATCTGCCTGAATAAACCTAGGAGGTTCTGGTCACTGATGAATTTAATTAAGGAACCAGGTAACTGCTCAAATATGAATCTGAGGGATGTCTCTGGTCTCTCAGGAATAACCAAGACAAGGTTCCCCCTTCTCATCTACAGCAGACATCTGATCATTCCCAGTGAATAGGAGAATGGCCTGCCCCTTACTGAACTCTGATGGGGTTGTGACAGCAGGAGCTAGCATAAGAACTGGATGGTCCAAAGTCTCCTCATTGGACACAATGGAGACATCCGGTGGGGCTGGACAGCTGGATCCTCTGGTTTAAATTTCTTCTGGCAGCAGCTGGATGTTAGTGTGGTAAGACTCAGATATCTTGCCTTACACAAGTTGTTTTGAGTCTTTGGTTCTCCAAATAAATAAATACAGATTGCGGAGAGGGATCTTATGTACAAAAGATTGACAGACTGCACTCCCTAAATTATGTTCAGCACCAAGACAAGACAAACAGTTGTGATGGTACTTATTTGGAATCTGCATCATACATACACATTTTCGCTTTCTGTATGACATGTACAAAAGATCAACGAGAAAAGGAAGGGTCCCCAATGGGGTACTTATTTGAAAACTGTCTAGGTAACACCACTTGATGCATCATTGGCAGATGAAGGTGAAGCAAAGTTCCACTTTTAGACTGACAGCAAAATAGTTCCAGATAACTTGCTCCAGTGTATCCCATATGAATCTCCCACCTTCAGGCTTAGGTCATACATCAGATGTACAGTGCTTGGAAGGGCCCAGGCTTTGTTATGCTGTCTGAAAGAAGGTTTATCCTTAGCAGAATATCCCTACTTGTCAAGAATACTGCAATAGTGATTTTGGAAGGACGTCATCTACTATTTCCCATAAAGACACCTTACTCATCCTGGCAATAAACTGAGAAAAGAAACTACATCCCAAAAAAGGTTTTGAGGACCAGTTTTCCTCAGCATCAGAGTACAGTACTCAAGAAACTACAGGATAAGAAACCCTGTCTCTGTGTCAAGACTCATCTGACCAGTCTTCCTCAGAAAATTTTTGACTGACCTGCTTAACAGGTAGTAAAGGCTGTGTATTAGGACTGACTGTGTGTTAATAGTTACTTTGTTAAGACAGAAAATCATCTCTTCTTATACATACTTTGTCATCAGGTAAACAATGTTTAACTTTTTTTTTTCTTAATATGCTATCTTCTGTGACCATCTAGGAGAAGAATATGGGTCCCTTCAAGGGGTCTCTTCCCCTAGACACATCCAGTAGGAGAAAAGTACAGTTGTGTACACTTACCATAAATGTAGATGTTAGAGTGTAGTCACTGTTGCAGTCATTACATTTGGGTAATCCTGCTGGCAGGTTGCCCTCAGTCGGCCTGAATTCCAAAGTCTTGGGTCCTGCGTCGGCTGCTGTCGTCCCTGACGTCAGGTCGTCAGGGGTATAAAAGATGCGGCCGATGCCATTTTCTTTAGTTTTTCTTGCCCCAGATGTCAGGAACCCCCTAAAAGGGCAGCCAAAATTTATATACATATAAATACATGCACCAATATAAACTTTACCTTCATCTACAAGCAAATACACCACATAGGTTGTATAAATCATAGAAGGAAAGATAGGTTCCATCAGAAGAAAAGGGGGATGGCGGGTGGGTTAACCTGGACTGCAACAGTGAATACACTCGAACATCTACATTTATGGTATGTGTACACAACTGTACTATGTTCTTCGTGTTTCACTGTTGCAGTCATTACATTTGGGTATAGTCCCAAAGCTATGGATGGGAGGCTGGAGTTAAACAGCATTAGGAGCGGCTATGAGGCCCTGAAGAACTGCAGTGTCAAAGCCTGCCCTGGATTTAGAGTAGAGTGGCAGATGATAGTGCTTTGTAAAGGTGTGCACTGAACTCCAAGTAGCAACCTCTAAAATGTCCTTGGTTGGTACTCCCCTGAGAAAGGCTGCTGAAGTAGCTGCAGCTCTGGTTGAATGTGGCCTAATGTCCTTAGGCACTGGCTTGCCATGGTGTAAGTAGCAGAAACTAATGCAGTGGCCTATCCACTTTGAAATAGTCTGCTTTGAGATAGCCTTTCCTTGTGATCCTGCAGCATATGCCACTAGTAATTGTTCTGTCTTTCTGAAAAATAGAAGTTATGTCCTTACCATAACGTTCCATGTGGAGTGTTCATCTCGCCTTTGTTCTTACACATGGGTTCGGAGCCGATCCTCGGCTCCGTGCCGGCCACTTGCAAGCTCTGCATCGAGAAGAAGCTCGAGACAATCTAATACCCACAATCCCCCTCTGCCTTTACCTCAGATCTAGTTTGCAAGCAAACCAATCTCCAGAGAGAGCACATTCATACTTACATCACATATGCCCAGAAATAAGAATCTATACATAACTATATATATAGAAAGACAAATAGACATATATATATATATATATATATATATATATATGCCAACTATGTACACAATATTTGTAGCAGCAGCAGCAGGATGTTCCTGGCCAGGCATCAAAAGAACGTTCTTCTTAGGGCGGGAGGGTGGGAATGTAAGAACAAAGGCGAGATGAACACTCCACATGGAACGTTATGGTAAGGACATAACTTCTATATGTGATAGTGTTCAATCTCGCCGTTTGTTCTTACACATGGGTAGCGTCCCTAGCTCCTTGTTCCTGAGGAACTCACGGAAGGACGTTCTTGAGCACAGTGGAACCAAAGGTTGCCCTGTCCCTAGAAGCCTTGTCTACCTTATAATGAGAAATGAATGTATGTGGCTTAGACCAAGTAGCAGCCGCACAAATAGCGTCCAGTGGTAGGCGGGCTGCATGAGCCAAAGATGTAGACACTGACCTTGTGGAATGTCCTTTGGGTTTGTGCAAAAGAGTTTGATTTGAAGAATCGTAGACATAGATTATACAATCCGTTAACCACTTAGAAAGAGTTCTTTTGGTAACTGCTAGTCCTTTCCTGCTATCAGCAAAGCCACAAAGAGTTGATCAGTTTTTCTGTGATCTTTTGTTCTATCCAAGTAAAATCTTAGTTGTCTGTGAACATCTAATTTGTGCAACATATATTCCATTTTGTTGGAGTGATTTTTGAAGAAAGTGGGTAATTCAATGGATTGATTAATATTGTTAATAGAACACACTTTAGGGAGGAAGGATGAATTGGTTCGAAGAGAAACTCTGTCAGAGTGAAAGATCAAATAAGGGTGCTTGATGGAGAGAGCCTGAAGTTCAGATACTCGCCTAGCGGAAGTAATGGCTACCAAAAAGAGAGTCTTCCAGGACAAAAATTTTAATGGGCAAGAAGAGGCAGGTTCAAAGGGGCAACATTAATTTAGATAACAACAAGTTTAGACTCCAAGGTGACGTAGGAGATCTGACTGGTGGTCTAATATGAAAACCCTTTTAAAAAGGCTTTACAAAGTCTGTGAGCCATAACAGGAGCTCCACATTCTTCCACATGGAAATTTGAAATGGCAGCCAATTGAACTCTTAGTGTAGCAGGAGAAGCACCCTGATGGAATAAGTCCGTTAAAAACTCTAATATTTTGTTCAAAGGAGCTATAAAAGGATCCACTTGGTGTGTATTCGCCCAGAATACAAATCGCTTCCATTTACTAGAATATGTTTTAGTAGTGGAAGCTTTATGAGAAGCCACCAATATATCCTGAACTGCTGGTGACAAAAGATCAGACCTGGCTAAGTTAGAATTGGAGCAGCCAAGCTGCTAGATGGAGGGACAGGAGCTGGGATGGGAGCCCCTGACGAGTGAGTCAATAGATCTGGCTCTGGGTCCAGAATCCAGGGTCCCCGAATGCAGTGTGTCTTCAGGAAGGGAAACCAAATTTGACGAGGCCAGAATGGGGCAATGAGGATTATTGTCCTGTGTAGGTTTCTGGCTTTCTGGAGAAACTTTGGTATCAGAGGAAATGGAGGAAATGCATAGGATTCCCGGGGCCAATCGTGAACCAGTGCATCCCTGGGGACTTCCCCTGGAGTGGGTAATAGGGCAAAGTAGCTCCTGCATTTGGCGTTCATTGGAGACGCAAACAGATCGCAGGAAGGCTGGCCCCACGCGAAAAATCCTTTTCGCTACTGACTGTTTTAGGGACCACTCGTGCTAACAGAATTGCTCTGCTCAGCCTGTCGGCTATGACGTTGGATGACCCCGGGATGTGCGTTGCTATTAGAAAGCGACCCGTGGACTCCGCCCACTGCCAGATTCTCATGGCCTCTCTGCATAGCTGATAGGATTTGGTTCCCCTTGCTTGTTTATGTACCAGACTACAGACATGTTGTCCGTCTGAACTGCAATAGTTCCCAGAGGAAGAAGGGGAGCAAAGTGTTGCAACGCTAGAAACACTGCCCTCAACTCTAGAACATTGATGTGCAGATTGTACTCCAAATTGGTCCATTCGCCTTGGACTGTCTGTCCCTGAAAGATGCCCCCACCCTATCAGGGAAGCGTCCGTGGTCACCGTAACTGTCGTGGGTAGCACAAATGGTCTCCCCTTGGAAAGGTTGCACGCTTGAAGCCACCAGTTTAGATCTGTTTTGCATGTCTCGTTATAAGAATCTCGTGTGTTAGAGGTAGTTGTTGAACGACCATTGTGCAAACAGTAGCCATTAGGACTCTCATGTGCAGCCTTCCCAAGGGTATTGCAATAAGGGAGGCTGACATGAGTCCCAACACCTTCAGTACCAGCTTTGCAGGAAATTTCCTTGACAAGAGTAGAAGACGTATATGAGTCTGAAGTGATAGTATCCTTTCTGGGGAAGTCTTAGAATTAACTGACGTGTGTTTAATTCTGCTCCTATGAACAAGATATTTTGTGATGGCTGAAGTAAGGATTTTCCGAAGTTTACGGAAATCCCTAGGTGAACACACAGTTGAAGAGTAAAGTCTCTGGCCTGTAATAGTTGACGCTGGGTGGTGGCAGAAAGGAGCCAGTCGTCCAGATACGGAAACACCTGGAATCCTTGGCGTCTCAAGTGAGACGCTACCACTGCCATGCATTTGGTGAAGACCCTGGGGGCTGAGGTCAGACCAAAGGGCAGGGCTCGAAATTGAAAGTGACTGGCCCCCAGCCAGAAGCGCAAATGATCTCTGGATGCCCTGGCCATTTTGATGTGGTAGTATGCATCTTCTAGATCTATTGAGCACATCCAGTCGCCCTTCTGTAAGAATGGAAGGATCGATTGAAGCGTGACCATTCGGAACTTTTCTTTCCTGACGAAGGTATTGAGGTAGCTTAGGTCCAGAATGGGCCTCCAGTCCCGTTTTCTTTGGAACTAAAAAGAACCTTGAGTAAGTCCCGAATCCTTGCTGGTCCGCTGGGACTGGTTGGATGACTCTTTTTCTAGCAGCTTTGAAATTTCTATAGCTGCTGGCTCTCGCAGATGGGGCGGTACATCTGGGAGTCTTTTCTTTGGGATGGGATGAGATAGAAAGGGTATGTTGTAACCTCTGGTAACCACGCTTTTACCCACTTGTCTGTAGTTATATTTTGCCAGGTCTGAGGGTATAAAGCTAGCGACCCCGACTGCCTCCAGAGCAGGACAGTCGGGCCTCCTCTCAGGAGTGCTGGAAAGGTTTACCAGGGAGTGTCTCCCTGTCACCTTGATGTTGGACCCCTCTGCCGCCAGGGCGGCGTCTTCCACCTCTGCCCCTCCTCTGCCTCTAGAGGGGCATCTCCTGTGTGCCTGGGAAAGATCCTTGGGGTTTTCAAACCACATTTTTCTACCACGCTGCCCTTTGGGGTACGGTCTGGTTGGGGTGGAAAACGGACTCCGACAGCAGACAGAGTCTTTCCCTCCTATTCACACCGGTAAGGGTCTCCTTTACTTTGGGGCCAAAGAGAGTGGCACCGTCAAATGGGGCGTTAGTAAAGGAAGACTTGAAGGCTTCCACAAAGGAACATAAGCGCATCCAGGATTGTCGCGAAGAGCAATCGCTGAAGTTGCTGCCCTACTCGAACCTTCGCCGCGAGGGAATTCAGCCTCATGGACGAGTTAACAATAGATGTAAGGGTATTAAGTTGCGCTGTCACTTTCTCTGAGACAGCCGCATCTTTAGTACCCTGGAGGGTATCTCCCAACTCTTTGACTAGATCCTCTGTAGACGTGTAAAATGGGTCAAATAGTTCAGGGATCGCATGGAAAAGCCGCTGAACTAAAATGCGCTTCCCGTGATCTATCCATCGCCCTAGAATCTTTATTAGGAGGATGGACAGATGAAGAAGACTCCGACATCTCCTTTTCGTGGCGCTGCCACCACCATAGCGCCCACTGGAACTCCTTTTGTTAAGTAGGACTTGTCCTGAGGTGCCGTGGATGTATTTATTGGGTTTCCTTGGGACTGGTTCCACTGTGTCAGGAGCCTCCCGCCCTTCGAGCAATTAGATCCATTAGTTCATCCAAGGGCGGAGGACCCAGGAGGAAGAAGGGCGAGCACCAAATGCCTTCAGCAAAACTGACTCATCCTCAGAAGGGGAAGGGACTGCCAGTCACCTCTGTTTCAGGATCTCCAATATGTCCGAAAAGAGACATCTTCTGAAGGTGACTTAGGGGACCCTTCTGACTCATCTAAGTCATTATCAGATGTCAAGGATTCTTGTGGAGAATCCAAGTGTCTCCTCTTACACAATCTTTTCCTAGGGACTTCTTCGTGGGGAGCATCCGAAGAAGCCTCGGAGGAAGAGGGGCACCTCCAGGGGTGGCTGAGACACTGGTGCCCGACGCTTGGATGTGGCCGTGGGTGCAGAGGAGGATAACGGCCCTTTATGGGGAGGAGAGTTTGCTTCCACTGATGTGGTTGTCTGAGTAGACAACACCTTCCTCATTAGGTCGAACGCCCTGGGTCCCGATCAAGAATCTCCCGGTTCGAGGAAATGGGAAGAATCCCGACACAGGCACAAGGCATCGACCCGAGGACGGAGCCGAATCGATCCGCCGAGGCCCCGAGGGGAGAGTCGGAACCAAACGCCGGTTCGACTCGCCCCGGAACCAAGGACAGACCGTCGGCCCGAGACTCCGGTACCGGGTCCGACGGAGTCGAGGTGAGAGGAACAGACCGAGAAAAAGATGGTTCTGGACCCGAGGGCTCCACAATCAGTAGATCAGCCTCTTCCGGCTCCAAAGACTGAACCGGTCTCGGAGGAGGAATGGATGGAGACACCGAGGCCTTCAAGTTTCGACACCAACTGGGTGGAAACCGAAATAAGTTTGACAGGGCCGAATGCTCCAATAACTTCTGCACCACGCGATCCACATCGATATCAGAGAGTTTGGAAGAAGAACGGGTCGAAGGAACCGAAGACGGAGCCGACCTCAATAAGGTCGAAGGAGGGAGCCCATCACCGGTTCCAAGACTCGAGGCTCAGGAACCGATACCAGTTGAACACTCGGCCCCGAAGTCTGTGGAACCGGTGATCTAACCTTTGCTGAAGAGCTCGGAGCCGATGACTTGGGCTCCGACGCCTTCGATTCCTTAGAGGATTTTGATGCCTGGTCAGAAGCATCCAGAGCCTCCTGAAAAGAAGGTTTCAATAAACCTCTGTCCATTAGTTTCCTGCGCCTATCTGTCATGACCCTCCCACTAAAAGAGTGACAGATGGAACAGTCCTCTTGCAAGTGGAGAGGGCCAAGGCAGTAGACGCAGGAACTATGGTTGTCAGTCACTGACATTTTCTGGCCACACTGACAACGCTTAAAACCTGATTTTACCTTATCAGACATTATAGAAGTAAAAGACAAGTCCAGTAATGCAGTCAAATCCGAGAAAAAATTGTCAAATCCGGTATAAAAAGTCAAATCCTATTAAATTTAAGAAGGGTTGAAGGCCCCGAAAAATTCTAACCGATAAAACAGCTTAACGGTACCGAGAATTTAACCAGTCAACAACACAATCACACAGAATATCACTGAAATATCAAGTAGAATTAGAAAATCCAATAAAATATAACAATAAAGTTATATCTTAGCTTTAGACGCTCGAGCTAGCTCCCAGCGATGTAACGAGCAGCGGCAAACTAGATCTGAGGTAAAGGCAGAGGGGGATTGTGGGTATTAGATTGTCTCGAGCTTCTTCTCGATGCAGAGCTTGCAAGAGGCCGGCACGGAGCCGAGGATCGGCCCCGAACCCATGTGTAAGAACAAACGGCGAGATTGAACACTATCACATCCTTGGTTCTGTCTAAGTAGAATCTAAGCTGTCTGTGTACGTCCAAAGAATGCAGAATTCTCTCCCCATTGTTCTGTGGATTTGGATAAAAAGTTGGCAGATGAATAGTTTGGTTAAGAGCCACACTGGACATCACCTTAGGCATAAATGTTAGGTTTGTCCTCAGAGAGACCCTGTCTGGATAAAAAATGATAAAAGGTTCCACAGCCATGAGTGCCTGAAGCTCTGAAACTCGTCTTGCAGAAGTTATTGCTAGAAGCAGAGCTGTTTTCCAAGATAAAAACTTTATATCAGCAGTAGCGGCTGGCTCAAAAGGAGGCAGGGTGAGTTTTTCCAAGACTTAGTTGAGGTCCCATGCAGGCATTGGTGATCTCCTTGGAGGCCTTAAATTGTTGGCTCCTCTGAGGTACTGTTTTAGTACGGGATGAGAAAAGATTGGTGGCTCTGTATTGTAATGAGCCGAAATTACAGAGGCATGAATTTTAATAGATGAAAAAGATAGACCTTTGTCCAGCATATCAGTTAAGTATTGCAAAATCTGAGGAATCAAAGTATCAAAGATGAACTGCAAGGATACACCACGAGAATAAGTGCATAAAATCTTCTTTATTCCAATAAAACCAGGCAATAGGATAAGTGCTTTCGCGTGCACTGTGCACGCTTCATCAGATCAATTATACTAAATGTAGACACTTCTTATATATAAAAATCCATCCAATAAAATGTAATCAATAAAACTATTAACTCAGAAAAGAAAGAGCTAATTGCTTAATTAAAACATTGTGTTTTCAGCTGACACCAGCCAAGCGAATCTCACAAAACCTCTTGCGCTGTCTAAGTTAAGCATACAACGCACTAGTATGAATCAACAATTATTATATAACTTTTCTCCTATTGTGTTTTGCTCATTTACACATAAAATATTTTTAATCTTAGGTTCACTAAATGACCGCAGTCATACATTCAATTTTCTTATAAATCATATACATTACAGCATCGCTTTGATGACTGTGCATTTAGAACAGCAGTTGACATTGATTCCTTTAGAAAATCGGCTTTCCTTGCATGACAGATAGTCGACATAAAAATCTCCATTATATATAAGTGTATTCTACATAGTATCATTTAACAGAAATAATTCACCTCTATATAAAATCTTCCTCAATCTTGAACTTCACTAAATAACCATAGACGTGCTTTAAATTCTCTTGCATAACATCAGCATAACAGCATCACTTTAATAATTATACATTTAAAGCAACAGTTTCCATTAATTCTTTCACATTAGATTATTTACTTGCCTTCCGTAACAAACAGTCAACGAAGACCTCACTATGTATAGGTGCCTTATGTGTAATGTCACTCAACAAAACATTTCTCAACTATGTACGGATATATAAGAATATATTACCCGTATATAAGAAGTGTAACAGAAGTATTACATATCCTTACAATAACAGTGGATTTCGTCAAGTGCTTAACTCTTTAGTTGTTTAAAATTAATATACTAGAAAAAGATTTTTTATTTTAAATTGCATCCAACACTTTTTCTTTAACTGTCTAAATATAGTGGAAGCAAAATAAACGTCTAGGTACAATAGCCTATCATCAGCTCTTTGGTGAAAATGGAGCTATCCAGCTAACTATCCTAAAGAATTATCATTATCTCTCTGTCATATAAACAATTTTCTATCACTATCTCTCTATCATCTTAGCCTATCATCTGAGTTCCATTTTCTATTTCATCTTGTGTTATTAGAATATAATCAATGTATATATCCCATAAATGTTACTGGGAAGTGAATAAACATAGAAAAATGGATTTCAAGACTTATTATTTGTAGTTGATATGAATAAATATATAGAATCAATTATTAATATTTGATATTTAATATGATTATACTTATTTATCATATTTAAATATTAACATAAGGCTATTTGTTCTTCTCCATCATGACTATTCCATGGATATAGCTATTGTGACTGTTAACAATAATTAATAATAAATGAGGCAAATGGGTTCAATTCAACGAATCTAAAACCTGTTACAAGTGAGCAATATATAAAGTACATGGTGTACTGTACATGTATGAAAAATCAAAAAATTAATCAAAATATTACATTAAATTCTATTGTCTTTAAATAATATACCATATAGATGCAATAGTACATGAGTGTGTAAGACGATATAAAAAATAAAAAATTTTAAATAAATAAGATGAAATGGAATGAAATGAATAAATGCTATCTCATTATTATCTAGTCAATAGTCCATTTAATAACAATTTTCCTTCAACTACTTAGAGATAGACTAATTAGTGAAAATGTAAATATAGCATATCTTACTTTTATAATTATTGCATTATTATCTGATGTTAATATAACTATCTAGGGCACATTTTTTCTTATCAGATCAACTACTTCCCATCTAATATTAAAACTAAAAAATCTAAGTTTATTTAGAGGGCTTGTTTTCTCTTTGCATTGGATTAACAAAAAGAAAACTGAAAGAACGCATTTACAATCATACATACGACATTCGCAAAAGAAATGAGTTAAATGCACTGGCGAAACATATTAATGCCAATCCTACACATGAGTTCAAATTTAGAGTGTTGCAAATAGTGAAAATTAGTAATAGATTAGGTGATAATGCCAACCATCTATTGGAAGTAGAATTAAGTTGGATTTTTAAATCAGGAGCACACAAAGATCCAGGAATAAACAACTATGTGTCCTTGAAACCTATTCTTGAAAAGAGAAAACAAGCCCTCTAAATAAACTTAGAATTTTTAGTTTTAATATTAGATGTAACAGGTTTTAGATTCGTTGAATTGAACCCATTTGCCTCATTTATTATTAATTATTGTTAACAGTCACAATAGCTATATCCATGGAATAGTCATGATGGAGAAGAACAAATAGCCTTATGTTAATATTTAAATATGATAAATAAGTATAATCATATTAAATATCAAATATTAATAATTGATTCTATATATTTATTCATATCAACTACAAATAATAAGTCTTGAAATCCATTTTTCTATGTTTATTCACTTCCCAGTAACATTTATGGGATATATACATTGATTATATTCTAATAACACAAGATGAAATAGAAAATGGAACTCAGATGATAGGCTAAGATGATAGAGAGATAGTGATAGAAAATTGTTTATATGACAGAGAGATAATGATAATTCTTTAGGATAGTTAGCTGGATAGCTCCATTTTCACCACAAAGAGCTGATGATAGGCTATTGTACCTAGACGTTTATTTTGCTTCCACTATATTTAGACAGTTAAAGAAAAAGTGTTGGATGCAATTTAAAATAAAAAATCTTTTTCTAGTATATTAATTTTAAACAACTAAAGAGTTAAGCACTTGACGAAATCCAATGTTATTGTAAGGATATGTAATACTTCTGTTACACTTCTTATATACGGGTAATATATTCTTATATATCCGTACATAGTTGAGAAATGTTTTGTTGAGTGACATTACACATAAGGCACCTATACATAGTGAGGTCTTTACGTTGACTGTTTGTTACGGAAGGCAAGTAAATAATCTAATGTGAAAGAATTAATGGAAACTGTTGCTTTAAATGTATAATTATTAAAGTGATGCTATTATGCTGATGTTATGCAAGAGAATTTAAAGCACGTCTATGGTTATTTAGTGAAGTTCAAGATTGAGGAAGATTTTATATAGAGGTGAATTATTTCTGTTAAATGATACTATGTAGAATACACTTATATATAATGGAGATTTTTATGTCGACTATCTGTCATGCAAGGAAAGCCGATTTTCTAAAGGAATCAATGTCAACTGCTGTTCTAAATGCACAGTCGTCAAAGCGATGCTGTAATGTATATGATTTATAAGAAAATTGAATGTATGACTGCGGTCATTTAGTGAACCTAAGATTAAAAATATTTTATGTGTAAATGAGCAAAACACAATAGGAGAAAAGTTATATAATAATTGTTGATTCATACTAGTGCGTTGTATGCTTAACTTAGACAGCGCAAGAGGTTTTGTGAGATTCGCTTGGCTGGTGTCAGCTGAAAACACAATGTTTTAATTAAGCAATTAGCTCTTTCTTTTCTGAGTTAATAGTTTTATTGATTACATTTTATTGGATGGTTTTTTATATATAAGAAGTGTCTACATTTAGTATAATTGATCTGATGAAGCGTGCACAGTGCACACGAAAGCGCTTATCCTATTGCCTGGTTTTATTGGAATAAATTTTATGCACTTATTCTCGTGGTGTATCCTTGCAGTTCATCTTTGATACTTTGTTTCCTGAGTTTTTTGCTGTAGGATACCTTGGGAGTCAACGATATCTTTGAAAAAATCTGAGGAATATTTGGGACAGCTGTATCAGTTCCTTGTGCCTGGTTCCAAGCGCAGAATCTCTTCCATTTTCCAGCATAAGATTTTCTAGTACTAGGCCTTCTGGCCTCCAAAATGACATCCATCACAGCTTTACTGAGAGGTGTGTTTTGTATGACTACATTATCCGCCATGCTGCCAGGTTTAAAGTCCTGAGTTGGCTGTGCAGGATCTGATTGTTTTGCTGGGACAGTAGATGAGGTGTCTGAGGTAAGTTCCAAGCTGGGCAATGAGACAAGCTCCTTAGTATTGGATACCAGTACTGGTGGGGCCAGTCTGGGGCAATCAGTATCATCTTTGGCTTCTCCTGTCTGACCTTTAGGAGTACCTTGGGGAGGAGAGGTAGAGGGGGAAATGCATATACTGAGGTTTCTCCAGCTGAAAGATAGGGCGTCCACTTTCCATGTTTGCCTGTGATAAATCCTTGTGCAGAATCTTTTGAGTTGGTAGTTATGAGGGGAGGCAAACAGATCTATGTCCGGGCATCCCCATTTCGTTATCATGCTGAAGACTTGTGAATCCAGGTGCCACTCGTGGGGATCCATGAGGTTTCTGCATAGTTCGTCTGCCAGAGTATTTTTCCTTCCTGGCAGGAATTGTACCTGCAGATGTACTTGGTAAGTCAATGCTGTGTCCCACAAAGTCATGGCTAGTCTGCAAAGGGGGTAAGAATGTGTGCCCCCCTGCTTGTTTATATACCACATGACCATGGTGTTGTCTGTCTTTATCAGTAGTTGTCCTGGATGAAGTAGGTCCTTGAAGGTTGTCAGGGCATTTCGAACTGCTAGCATCTCTTTTTGATTGATATGTAGATGCATTTGGTTTGAGGTCCATGCGCCCTGAATGCATCTTCCTGCCATGTGGGTCCACCAGGCATAATCTGATGCATCCGTTGTTAGTGTTTGCTTGGCTGGGGGTAATGTAAATGGCTGTCCCTTGTGTTGGTGACAAGCCTTTGCCCACCATCGAAACTCCTGTTGCAGGCAGGGAATGAGAGTAATCATAGTTTCCAGGCTGTGGCAATGTTGAGTCCAAACACTTTTTAGGTACCATTGAAGTTTCCTCATATGCAGTCTTGCATATGGAATTAGTAGGATGCAGGATGCCATGAAGCCCAAAGCCTGCAGAATTTTTCTTGCAGATAACTGGGCCTTTGTTGCCAACATTTTGAAATAGGTAGTCAGTTGCCTTTGTTTGTCTGGTGTGAGATAAGCCATCTGGGCAGTTGTATTTAAGCTTGCACCCAGGAATATTATCTCTTGAGAGGGTACTAGTTTTGATTTCTTTTCGTTGACTGTGTACCCTAGGCATGTTAGAAGTCTTTTCACAAATGCCAGATGCTGTAGAAGAATGTCCTTGTTCTCTGCTTGAATTAGACAGTCGTCCAAGTAAGGATATATCTGTATTCCTCTTTGTCTGCAAAATGCAATTACTGGTGCCAGGCACTTTGTAAAGACCCTGGGCGCAGTAGATAAGCCAAAGGGCTGTGCAGAGAATTGGTAATGGATTGAGCCAGCCTTGAATCTGAGGTATCTTCTGCATATTTGTCTGACTGGGACATGCAGGTATGCCTCTTTTAGGTCTAAAGTCACAAGCTGCGTTCTTGCCCAGCATGGGCAGAAGCTGCTGCAAAGTCAACATCTTGAATTTTGGTATATCCAGGAATGTGTTCAAAATAGATAGGTCCAGTAATGGCCCCCAGGCCTTGTCCTTTCTGGGTACCAAGAACAGTCTTGAGTAAAATCCTTGTCCCTGCTCTTGCTCTGGTACTAGTTGAATGGCCCCCATATCCATGAGGGATGAGACTTGTTTTTGTGCCTCTGCCCATTGATTTTTTGGCAGATCTGGCCAGCCGTTTGCCTTTGGCAGGGTATGGAAATGGAACTTGTAGCCTTGTGACACGATATTTAAGACCCACTTGTCCTGGGTTATAATGTGCCAATTTTGAGAAAAAAAGAGCTAATTTCCCCCCTAAGGGTGCTGCCAGGAGGTAAGTGCTTGGTGCAGGCAGGGGGAAGTCTCTGGGACTGTTTCCTGAATGGTTGTGATTTGTCTTCTCCAACTTTGGAGGTAAAACAATGGGGGGCTTCTGAGCGGAATGAACCTTGTGCCTGGGATCTGCCTCTAGGGCATCTGGTTCTGCCCCTTTGAGGTCTGTCTGACACAGGAAAGGACCAATTCTTTGTTGGCCAGTGTCTACTAAACCTAGGTGGCTGTACTTGTAAAAAATCTTTGACCGTTTGCATAGATTTAGCTTTGTCCTCCATTTTCTTTAACACCTCTTCTGCCTATACACCAAACAAAGTATCATGCTGTAAAGGTGCATCTAATAATTTAACTTTAACATGATCAGGCAGATTTTGTTCCTTTAACCAAGCATGCCTCCTAATTACAGAACCTGTAACTGTGGCCCTGCAGGAGGCCTCTAAAGAATCAAAACCACATTGCAAAGTATGCTTTCCAACTTGTTCAGCTGCATGCAATAAATCCTGCATTTCCTTTTTTTCTGCACATTCAGAGTTTAACATTTTCTGTTTAAGCAACGCCATGACATGTTGCTGATATTTGAGCATATGAAACTGACAGTTTAAGGCCCTTATAGCCAAGGTTGCAGATGTGTAAACCTTTTTTCCCCCATCTATCCAGTGCCCCAGAATCTCTGTCAGAGGGGGTAGGGTTTTTTTGCAGCGGAAGCCTTAACTCCTTTGGGACCCTGAGAAATAGTTTCTGGGTCTGCAGCAGGGTTTTTAAAAAGGAATTTATGAGAGTCAGGAACCCTGTAATATCTGTCTGGCTTAACAGGAGCTGGAGGTAAGTAGTCAGGGGTAAGACTAGACTCCGAAAACACATCATCTACAACGTCTAACACAGGTGGGATGGCTAGTGGCGTGTGTTGAGGTAGTAAAAGGAAATCCCTGAGCCTCTTTTTAGATTCTGAAAAATCTTGGCTCTCCCAGTGGAAATGCTCCCTCATGGTATGTAAGGTTTCCCCAAAAGAATAGTCCTCTGGAGGAGAAGCTGAAGGTACAGATTCTTCAGCATCAGAAATCCTCAAAGGGGGGAAGAGAATATTCCTGATCAGAAGAGGAATCAGTAACAGTACTTGGAACACATCTAGAGCCTGTTTACTGCATTTCCTGTGTTGCACTTAATTTAAAATCATTTTTTTCTCTAAAAACTGCATTTTACCTGATTTTGGCCTAGCACTCAAGTGTGGGGTCATTTATTGCACTGTTGTGATTATTTTTCTGCTTGTGTATCTCTGCTACCTTTAAACTACAACAAAAAGAAAAAAAAAAATCTTGCTTTTTCCCACTTTCTGAAAGTTAAGAAAGTTCAGTTACAGATTTGCTGTTCTGAACTGTTTGGAAGTTTCTAGAAGGCCAGTGCTTACTTGAACTAAAGGGAAGTCTCTTTGTTCACCAGTGGGAGTGGTTAACACTGAACAGCCTGCCTGTCTCTGGAGGAGTGGTTACTACCTAGAAGCTGTAGTTTTATTGGCCATTTTGGGTCAATTCTAAACTCCTTGATCTGCCTCTCTTAAAACCAGACTGCCTCGTGGTTTTGGCGTCTTTTCAGGCTTGCTAGTTGTTGCTGAAGCACCTACCAAGGGAAGAAAATGCTGAGAGAAGAAAAGGAGCCACTTTTGTGATTTTAAGTATTTTCTTCTGATTTCTTGTGAAGTTTTACTGCTTTGCCGCCTACTTTTTGGCATTTTCTGGCTTGCTAAAGTTTATATCTGTAACAGTAACAGTACTTGGAACACATCTAGAGCCTGTTTAGTGCATTTCCTGTGTTGCACTTAATTTAAAATAGTTTTTTTCTCTAAAAACTGCATTTTACCTGATTTTGACCTAGCACTCGAGTGTAGGGTCATTTATTGCACTGTTGTGATTATTTTGCTGCTTGTGTATCTCTGCTACCTTTAAACTACAACAAAAAAAAAACAAAAAAAAATCTTGCTTTTTTCCCACTTTCTGAAAGTTAAGAAAGTTCAGTTACAGATTTGCTGTTCTGAACTTGTTGGAAGTTTCTAGAAGGCCAGTGTTTACTTGGGCTAAAGGGAAGTCTCTGTGTTCACCAGTGGGAGGGGTTAACACTGAACAGCCTGCCTGTCCCTGGAGGAGTGGTTACTACTTAGAAGCTGTAATTTTATTGGCCATTTTGGGTCAATTCTTAACTCCTTGATCTCTCTCTCTCTCTTAAAACCCTACAACTCTCTTTTTGCGCGGTTTTGTGCACTGAACAGCGTCGGGCAGCGCCACCTAAACAGGTTTAAACTATTCCAGGCTCCACAAAGTCTGCTCTTCACTTTTTCCCTTAGAACTGTTCAAACTCTCAAAGTAATCACTCTATTCTCTTTCTAAAGCCCTGCACTTGCTCAGCTCTTATAAGAAAACACTAACTAACGAAAGCACTACACCCTCCTTGTCTTCTCATAAGTATTAGGCTCCCGATTGGTCCTTCCTGATCAAGTGAAAAATCAGTTCCCTTCCCTAATCTGATCAGTAAAAAAAAAAAGTTCCCTATACTAATCTGGTATGTCCAAGGGTCAGTTTCAATGTTACTTTCCAGTCCAGCTGGTGAATCTGGGAATTTGAGGCAATGTTACAATTGCCTTATGTACACAGACAACCCTCTCCTCCTTCCAACAAACTCTAATACATGTGAGAGATGCAGTTACACAGCCAAACTGGAGACAGAGCTCTCTCAACCCAAGACTGGCACAGTCAGTCAGGAGGAAAAGGTAACCACCCACACCACAAATCCAGTCTCGCATAGACCCTATTGCATCTGCATACCCAACACATAAACACACAAAAACATACTCGGAGACTCTAAATAAAAATCTGCCTAAACAGCAAAGACCTCCTAAGCAGATATCCAAGCAACAGCCACCCCTCAACAATACCCACGAATCACATATCTCACAAAATCAGTGTGCCTCACAGTCACAGCCCTTAAGGCCAAACAACACACCAAATACACTTGTTATAGGGGACTCTATTGTCCGGCACACTGAAGTCCCGCTCACCAGACTGAACAAGGAGAAGGTCACTGTAAGCTGCCTGTCGGGTGCCAGGATCCGCCACATAACGCAAGCACTCAGGTCACTCCAAAGCAAGTACAAGTATGACTCCGTCATTGTCCATGCTGGTGTGAATGACCTGAGACGGCACTCCCTGGACTACATGAAAGAGACATAGAGGAGCTCTCTGACCATGTAGCCCAGGCTGGTATGACCCTGACCTTGAGTAGCATCTTGCCCTCACCAAGAATGATGCCACAGTATAAATACAAAATGATCAGTTTCAACAATTGGCTAAAGTTTTGGTGTCATTCAAAGGGGATCCAGTGTCTGTCAGCCTGGGATGACATGCTTGACAAGCCACGTTGCTTCGCTAGGGATGGCTTGCACCTGTCACCCTTAGGCTTTCGTATACTGGCCAAGGCTCTTGCCACCCCCATAGTGCCTTTTTTAGGCAAGGCTCAAAGGACAAACCCACCTCCATAGACAACCCAAGGATAAAAAAACTAAAGGTAATGCTACTCAATGCCAGAAGTCTAAACCTCAAAATGCACGCACTCGAGGCTCTCCTCAGTATGGAGAAAATCAATGTCTGTGCAGTAACAGAAACTTGGTTCAAGGCTCCTGAGAGCACCCCAGCACTACCAGGTTATAACTCATACCATGCGTTTCGGCCCCGCAAAACTCGGACCGAAGCACAAAAGGAGGCGGAGTATCTATATTCATCAAAGATACCTACACCTCCAGGTTAGTGGCACTGCACGAAGCATCGGAAACCATCCATGTGCAACTAACAGCGGGCAAAACTGCCTTTCAGTTTGTAGCCTGCTACAGAACACCCTCCCTATTACAGGAAAGTACAGTTTTGTACCTACCATAAATGTAGATGTTCGAGTGCTAATACAGCTGCAGTAATCACAGATGGGTTTTCTGCCGTCAGGCGGTCCCTCGGTCGGCCGAATTCCAAAGTCTTGGTCCGCGTCAGTTGTCGTCGCTTTCTCTTCTGACGTCAGTGAGGCCAGAGTATATAAGACACAGCCGACGCCATGTTCTTCAGTCTTTCTTGCCCCAGATGTCAGGTGCCCCCAGAAGGAAGGCAATACATAAATTATGCTTATATGTGTATACATGCAATGCAATATAATCCAAAAACAGTGGTTTCAAGCAAATAAACCATAGAAGGATAACCCAGTCAGGTTGTATGAAGAGGTTGTTAGGCCCCATGCCTTTACCAAGTGGGGAAGGAGGGAGGGAAACCTGTACTGCAGCTGTATTAGCACTCGAACATCTACATTTATGGTAGGCACAAAACTGTACTATGTTCATCGTGCATACAGCTGCAGTAATCACAGATGGGTAGAGTCCCAAAGCTACGCACAGGGTGGTAGGTACTAGGAGGAACTGGGTTGAGCCAGAATGCCTTGCAAAACAGCAGTGGCAAAGCCTGCTCTGGTTCTGGAATATAAAGGCAGGTGGTAGTGTTTTGTGAAGGTATGTACAGAACTCCAAGTGGCTGCCTCCAGAATATCTTTGGTAGGAACTCCTCTGAGGAAAGCTGTAGAGGTAGCTGTGGCCCTGGTGGAGTGTGATCTGATACCTGTAGGAACAGATTTCCCATGATAGGAATAACAAAACCGTATGCAGTGGCCTATCCACTTTGAAATAGTCTGCTTGGAAACTGGCTTCCTTGAGCCCCTACAGCATAGGACACAAAGAGTTGTTCTGATTTCCTGAAGGGCTTTGTTCTATCCAAGTAGTAACGTAGCTGCCTATGGATGTCTAAAGAATGTAGCAGCCTTTCCCCTTGTTTTGAGGATTGGGGTAAAAGGTAGGAAGGTGTATGGCTTGATTTAAAGCTACCCTGGATACCACTTTAGGCATAAATGATGGGTTGGCAAAAGGGGAAACCCTGTCCTGATGGAAAATGAGAAAGGGCTGCACTGCCATGAGGGCCTGTAGTTCCGAAACTCTACGAGCTGAAGTGATAGCCAGAAGGAAGGCAGTTTTCCAGGACAAATATTGCAAATCTGTTGAGGCAGCTGGTTCAAAAGGAGGCAATGTTAATTTTTCTAGTATGTAATTAAGATCCCAGGCTGGTATTGGTTGTTTCCTTGGTGGTCTAATATTCTTAGCCCCTCTGAGGAACTGTCGTAAGAGTGGGTGAGAAAATAAAGGAGGATCCGTGTTGCATTCTGCAGAAATGGCTGAGGCATGGATTTTTATGGAAGAAAATGAAAGTCCACTGTTCAGCAGCTCAGCTAGATACTGTAATACCTGAGGCAAGTTCAGTTTTCTAGGGTCCTGGCCTTTTTTCTCATTCCAAGAACAAAACCACTTCCATTTTGAGTAAGCTTTTCTAGTAGATGGCCTTCTGGCCTCCAAAATGACATCCTGCACCTCCTTGGAGAGTAGGGTCTGTTGTGGTGTTAAGGAATTTTCCATGCAGCGAGATTGAGTGTTTTCAGCTGACTGTGGAGAGTTTTGTAGCTGTGCTGAGTCAGCAGAAGAGGCATTAGAGGCAGGGACCAGGGAGGAGTATGTGTTAGGCTCCTCAGCAGTGGATACCAGTGCTGCCGTGGCCAATCTGGAGCAATCAGTATCATCTTCGGTCTGTCTGCTCTTGCTTTCAAAAGTACCTTGGGCAGAAGATGCAGAGGTGGGAATGCATAAACTGTCCATGCTGTCCAACTGAATGAAAGTGCTTCCACTCTCCAGGCCTTTGGATGAAAGTTCCTTGAACAAAACGTTTCCAATTGATGATTCCTGTGGGAGGCAAAAAGATCTATGTCCGGCCTCCCCCACACTTGTGTTATTTCTGTAAACACCTGAGGATGTAACTTCCATTCGTGTGGATCTGTCATATTTCTGCTTAAATTGTCTGCCAGCGTGTTTTCCAATCCTGGCAGGTACTGGGCTTGAAGTTCGATTTGCCATTCCAGAGCCAAGTTCCAAAGAGTCATGGCTAGTCTGCACAAGGGGTATGAATGTGTTCCTCCTTGTTTGTTTATGTACCACATTACTGTGGTGTTGTCTGTTCTCATCAGTAATTGCCCTGGATGCAGGAAGTCCTTGAAAGCTGTAATTGCATTTATTACTGCTAGCATTTCTTTTTGATTGATGTGAAGGTGCTTTTCTTTTTGGGACCATAGGCCCTGGATGCACCTGTCCGTCATGTGCGCCCCCCAGGCATAATCTGAGGCGTCTGTTGTGATAACTTGCTTTGCTTGAGGCTTGCAGAATGGGAGGCCTGTGTTTGCTTGACATGCTTGGGCCCACCATAGAAATTCCTTTTGCAAACATGGGATTATTGGTATCATTGTTTCCAAACTGTGACTGTGTTGAGACCATAGGTTTTTTAGGTACCATTGAAGTTTCCTCATATGCAGCTTTGCACATGGGATTAAAAGAATGCAAGATGCCATGAATCCCAGAGCCTGCAGGATTTTCCTTGCAGTAAGCCTGGTACTTTTTGGTAGTATTTTGAAGTAATGAGATAGTTGCCCCTGTTTTTCTGGCGTAAGATAGGCCATCTGGGTGTTTGTGTCCAAATTGGCACCCAGGAAAGTTATTTTCTGAGATGGTGTTAGCCTTGATTTCTCTTTGTTGATTGTGTATCCTAGAGAATGCAGTAACCGTGTCACATATGCCAGATGTTCCAGAAGTATGTGTTTGCTGTCCGCTTGGATCAGGCAGTCGTCCAAATAAGGGTAAATTTGTATCCCTTGAAGTCTGCAGTAGGCAATCACTGATGCCAGGCACTTTGTGAATACTCTGGGCGCAGTAGATAAGCCAAAGGGCAATGCCGAGAATTGATAGTGGATTGAACCTGCAAGAAATCTGAGGTATCTTCTGCAGCTTTGTCTGATTGGGACATGCAGGTATGCCTCCTTGAGGTCCAATGTTACCAGCCAAAACTCCTTGCCCAGCATGGGAAGAAGTTGCTGTAATGTGAGCATCTTGAATTTTGGTATGAGTAGAAATGTGTTTAGGATGGATAAGTCCAAAATGGGTCTTCAGTCGGTTCCTTTCCTTGGTACCAGAAAAAGCCTTGAATAAAAACCTTGACCTTGTTCGTGAGTAGGTACCTCTTGAATAGCTCTCATGCTTATGAGCTTTGAAATTTGTAGTTGTGCTTCTGCCCTTTGATTCTGTGGCAGGTTTGGCATGTGTCTCATTTTTGGAAGAGTGTGAAAATGAAATTTGTAGCCTCTATTTATAATGTCCAGGATCCATTTGTCTGTTGTGACAATATGCCAATTGGCTGCAAATAATGCTAGCTTTCCTCCCAAAGGTGCTGCCAGCTGAGACGTGCTTGGCATGCAAATGAGGGAGTCATTGGGTTTGCTTCCTGTATTGTTGTGCACTGTCCTCGCCACCTCTTGGTGCTGGAGTTTGCCATTGTCGTCCTCTATATGATCCTTGTGATTGCCCTCTGCCCTTGTGCCTGTATCTACCTCTTTGGGGCTTGTCAGTGGCTGGAAAGGACCAGTTTTTGAAGGCCAATTTCTGCTAAAACGTGGTGGTTGGACCTGTAAAAGGCTTTGACAGTTTGCATAGATTTGGCTTTTTCTTCCATTTTCCGTAGTATCTCCTCAGCATTAGTACCAAACAGCACATCCCTTTGTAAAGGAGCATCTAGAAGTTTAGCTTTGACATGATCAGGCAAGTTTTGTTCTCTAAGCCAGGCATGTCTGAATGACTGATCCTGTAGCAGCCGCTCTACTTGAAGCCTCTAGTGCATCATAACCACATTGTAAAGTGTGTTTACCCACTTGTTCTGCACTATGCATCATATCCTGTAACTCCTTTAAATCTGGTTGTTCAGGTTGAGACATTTTATTTCTTAATTGTGATAACAGGAACTGTTGATATTTAAGCATATGAAACTGACAATTTAAGGCCCTCATGGCTAGGGTGGCCGAGGTATACACCTTTTTACCCCACCTTTCTAAAGACCTTGACTCCCTTTCTGCTGGAAGTGGATTCTTGGCAGTGGAGGCCTTCAATCCCTTGGGACCTTGTGAAATGGTTTCAGGGTCAGCATTATGACTTTTGAAGAGAAATTGGTGAGAGATGGGTACTCTGTAATACCTATCAGGTTTGACTGGTGCAGGAGGCAGAGAATCCGGGTTAAGGCAAGCCTCCGAATAAACATCATCAAGTATGTCCAAAACAGGGGGTATCGCCAGAGGTCTGTGCTGAGGTAACAAAAGAAATTCCCTAAGCCTTTTCTTAGAATCTGAAAAGTCTTGGCCTTCCCAATGGAAGTGTTCCCTCAAGGTGTGCAAGGTTTCCCCAAAGGAAAAATCCTCAGGAGGAGATACAGAAGGGATGGACTGTTCTGCATCCGAATCCTCAAAAGGGGAGTAAGAGTGTTCCTCTGCATCAGAATGTTCTGATAAAATGGATCCCTGATCAGAAGAGGGAGAATCCTCCTCCACTCTGGGTCTCTTGTCTGGAGGGGGTTGAGAACCTCTGATAAGAGTAATTAAATCCTCAGCCATTTTAAGCATCTGTTTTTTAGGCATGGGACCTGGAGATGGGCCCTGTGCAACAGACCTTTTGGGGTGCCTGGCTGTTTTGGATTTAGTAAAGGCCTTAATGGAAAAAGAAGATGAGGGTCTGAAGACACCATGGGTGGAAGTGGACCTGTCCACATTAGTAGGCTCAACATTAGCAAAGGCTTCGGTGGTTGTAGTCTGGGAAAGGGCCGAGGTCCCAGCGGTCTCAGGTACAGAGGACACCGCCAAAGGAGTGTCGTCGGTAGTCAGGGACTGTAAAGGCGTCTCGCTGAGAACCGGACCACGTGTAGCCTGTTTTGGCGTGGTGTCGGCCGGGGCCTCGCGTGTCGGTCCTTTTCCTTGCGTTTTTTGGCCAAAACGGTAGTCGGAGAGTCCGACGACATTTTATAATCAAAAGCTTTACCGAAATAGTGTTGGGCGAACTCCGCCCGACGCTTAATAGTGCGTTTACTGAAGGTAGCGCAAAAGCGACAGCCTGAGACGTCGTGGTCTGGGCCTAAACAAGGTATGCAGAGGGAATGGAAATCCTTATGCGGTATTTGCTTCCCACAAGAAATACAATTATTAACTTTTTCTGACATCGGTCTGAGGCAAGAAAAGTTTCCCCAACGGGGTACTTAGCTTTAATGAAGACTTCGGTTTCCAAAATATTCGTAATTCAGGAGCTGGCCGACCGGCACTTGCGAACTGCTTCTGCTTCGGGCACCGCGCGGCAAAAAAAACTGAAGAACATGGCGTCCGCTGTGTCTTATATACTCTGGCCTCACTGACGTCAGAAGAGAAAGCGACGACAACCGACGCCGGACCAAGACTTTGGAATTCGGCCGACCGAGGGACTGCCTGACGGCAGAAAACCCATCTGTGATTACTGCAGCTGTATGCACGATGAACATCCCCACTTGGCCAATAAAACTACAGCTTCTACCCAAACATTGACTGGGAAAACTACTCAAGCCCAAACACCCTCGCCCAACGGTTCCTTGAATTTATAAACTCTAACGCAATGGAACAACTGGTCACCACTCCCACAAGAGGGAACAACATATTAGACCTGGTCATCACCAACATGGGGACTCTATGTTCCACACCAGAGATAAACCCCTCATTGGTAAGATCAGACCATAAACAAATTTCCCTGGACATCCATATCCCGTCCCCACCCCCAGCCAAGGAAATCACTGTAAAGAATTTCTCAAAAGCCAACTTTGCACTTCTCAAGACTGAGGTGGAATCCATCAAAGCCCCTGGGCTAGAGGATAATACAGCCCAATCCGCAGAATCCTTTACAAATGCATTCTATGAGCACCTGCAGGAATGCATGGATCGTGCTATCCCAAATAAAACCAAGATTCACTCCTCCAAAAATAGGAGACCAGTCTGGTGGACCCCGGCCATAAATAAGCTATACAACAGAAGGAGGAAGCTACTACATGACAGAGCAAAATCCCAAAAAGGGAAGGCATCTCTGATCAGTATTAGCAAGAAACTTCGATCCCTCGTAAAAATCATCAAAGGCCAGTTTCGAAAGAAAAATTACCCTAGACACTAAAGATAATCACAAGGCCTTCTTTAGTTATCTCAGGAACATGGGCAGAAACTCCCAGATATGCTCTGAATTGTTGCATAACGGTACAAAATATACCGAACCTACAGACATAGCCAACATCTTGGCAGACAGATTCAGCGCAAACTTCTCCCCCACTTACCCCCCCAAAGGAGCAAATGCCTAACCCAACTGAATGTAACCTCCCTGACATCACAGATGCACAGGTGAAAGCTGCCCTCTCCAAAGCAAAAAACACGGCATCTATGGGACCGGACGGTGTCCCAGGCTGTGTCTTACATGAGCTCCAAGAAGAACTGAACCCACACATTAAGTCACTGTTCAGACTTAGCCTTGCTACAGGATATGTACCAAAAGAATGGCGTACTGCTACAGTAGTCCCACTCCAGAAAGGTGGTGTCACAACGGACCCTGGAAACTATCGCTCCATAAGCCTGACTAATCTGGTCTGTAAAGCTATGGAGCGTATTATCATGGAACTCATAAACAAAGACATTGGGAGCCTCCAGACATTGGACCCTACCCAATTCGGCTTTGTTAAGGGCAGATCTTGCCTATTAAACCTAGTTGATTTCTTTGAAACAGTTACCAAAGCCATAGATGAGGGCAAGGTAGTCCACACAGCCTACCTGGACCTCGCAAAAGCCTTCGACACAATACCCCACTCGGGCATCATAAATAAGCTTACCAGCTTAAATATCAACCCCTATATCACAAGATGGGTTGCAAACTGGCTCAGAGATAGAACCCACATGGTCAGAATCGCAGGTGCCATGTCCGAATCCAAACCAGTTACAAGTGGCGTCCCACAGAGCTCAGTTCTGGGACCTCTCTTGTTCGGTATATACTTCTCTGAGGTTCAGGCTAACACGGGGGGATTATGGCTGACAAAGTTCGCAGATGACTGCAAACTGGGGGCCATAATCGAATCTCCAGCTGACACAAGCATCCTCCAAAAGGGTCTCACGGAGACGGATGCTTGGTGCCAGAGCCACGGCCTCAAGCTAAATGCTAAAAAGTGCATAGTCATCCCCTTTGGGAAAAACAAGGTGCCCACAAATTACCACATAGGTGGTAATCCATTAAGTACGGAAGAAGTAATTAGAGATTTGGGGACCAACGTAGATAGTAATCTCTCCTTTGATAATCACGTTGCCAAAGTGGTTAGAAAGACCTTCTATATAGCCCACCTTATCACGAAAGGGTTCATCTAGATCAAGAGAGGTCATTGTGCCCCTCTACTGCCACTCGTCAGGCCCATAATTGAATACAATGCCCCTTTTGGGATGTACCTTACCCGACACCTGCAGCAACTGGAGAGACCCCAAAGTACCTCACCAAGAGGATCATGGGCTACAAACAGATGTCCTATGCAGCTCGACTAAAGAAACTCCAGCTCTACTCAGTTGCTTACCGCCTACTCAGAGGCGATCTATGCCTGACGTACAAAGCCATGTCAAACCCAGAATTAATGGACATGCTCCACCTCAAAAAATCCAAGTCCCTTAGAGCTACACGCTCCAGGGACCTAAACCTCAGCACAAAAATAAATAGGACATGCTGCAGGGACAGATTCATTTCCCAGAGGCTCCTCTCACTCTGGAATAGAATCCCAATTCATGTTAGACATAGCCCCTCGCTCACCCTTTTCAAGCAAAATATTGACGCGTGGATGGGAAATCGCAAATTCACCCCTGGGATCTCTTCTGTGTCCCTGCTAGACAGAGACACAGTAAACTAATCTTAAAAGGGTACCTTCTGTGACCTACTTTACAGAGACACAGTAGGCTAATCTAATAGGGAGGCGGAAGCCAAATACACTCTGGCTAGGCTTATAAATGCCTTAGGGCAGATAGCCTAGTATCTACCTATGAACCTATAACCTATGAACCTATAAGAAACGGAAACCTGATCTGAAGATTCATACTCAAGTCTCTTGCCTAGGCCTCTTATCAGAAGGGGGATGGGAACCTTGACCCCTGATCAAGGTAATCAAGTCTTCGGCCATTTTGAGCATCTGTTTTTTGGGCATAGAGGCCTGACCACGTGGCTCTTGAGTTTGTTTCTTTGCTTTGGTAGGTGCTTTAGTCTTTGCCTTTGAAGCTGAAGTCGGTTTGATGTAAAGATGTTTAGGTCTGAATACAACCTCAGAAGCCGGTGCCTGCTCAGTGGCTCTGGACCCATCTGAAGGGATAATATCCGTGGCTCCAATACCTTGAGTTTCCAGCGGCATGGCTGACTCCATGTGGGAGTCGGTAGCGGCCTGCGACTCTAAAGTAGTGGGCGTCATGGGCTGCAAAAGCGCTTCAATGAGGACCGGCGACTGGCTTAGGAGAAGCGTCGTCGGTTTTGGGCCTCGGTTGTCTCTTTCCTTTTCTTTGCGTTTTTTGTGAACTCCGGTAGTCAGATGGCTATCCGACGACATTTCTGGATAATTAAACCGGCGTCCAAAATAGTTTAAAGCAAAATCATATTGACGCTTAGTAGTGCGTTGGTTAAATCTAGTACAAAACAGACAACCAGAAATGTTGTGATCAGGGCCTAGGCAAGGAATACAGTAAGAATGAAAATCCTTATGAGGTATTTGCTTCCCACAAGAAATACAATTATTAGCTTTTTCTGACATCGGTCTGGAACAAGGAAAAAGTTTCCCCAACGGGATACTTAGCTTTATAGAAGACTTCGGATCTGAAACTCGAACACGAAAATCTCAGGAGTCGGACGACCGGCACTTGCGAACCTTCGAGCACCGCATGGCAAGAAAGACTGAAAAAAATGGCGTCGGCCGGATCTTTTATACCCCTGACGACCTGACGTCAGGGAAGGGGTGACAGCAGCCGACGTAGGACCCAGGACTTTGGAATTCAGGCCGACTGAGGGCAACCTGCCAGCAGGATTACCCAAATGTAATGCCTGCAACAGTGAAACACGAAGAACATCTATGTATCCCAGGAAAGATGATTCTCCCATGCTCAGACTCTGACAAACATCCAAAAAGGATGTGACTGACACCCGGCTCTTGGTGACCGAAAGGACTACACCACAAGAAGCTGTAGAAGTAAGTGAGTGGTCTGAGGACAAACAAATGGCCAATGTAGGTTCATCTATTATTGGCTGATGCGCAAACTGCACCCAAGCAGACTGCAAGGACTTTCAGGCAAGTCATTTTTTCTTTTTACGAACTGCAAATTAAAACAAAGAGTGAGAAGGTCACACTGAAAAACCAATCAGTAAAAACTAAATGAAAACTCCAGCCAAGATAGAACTTCAAATGAGTGACCTCCCAAACCTCCTGTAACAGAGGCACATGGGATATATGCAAATGACCCCTTATGAACATCAGGTGTTTCAGCTATATGGCGATTCTGATTGCCAATGACTTAACAAGGCCGAAATATGCATATCCATAGCTAGTGGGGTTTGGCTTTATTGGCCTGAAATTGTCCATTAAAACGACTTCAAACGTAAAAGTCATGGGTAAACAAATAAATGTCAGGTAAGTTGACACAGCATGAACACAAGCACGACATGCCTTGTTGTCCCTGAGCAAAAGAAAAACTACCCCACACAAACTTTTATTAAAAATAAACAAATGAAAAATTTATATAACCAATGCATCTCTGCATCAAATAAGCCCGCACTCTAACTGTATCTAAAAACAGCAGTACCAGACAGAAAACAGATGTTAGCAAATATATACACACACACACACACACACGTCTATATTTATATATATATATATATATATATATATACATATACATATATATATATATATATATAAATATATATAGATCTAGGACGTTTGCTCGAATGAGCAAACATCCGAATCCATAATAACCGAACACACTTTAACGAAAGCACTTTTATCAAAAAAGCGCTTTCGTTAAAGCATGTTACAAAAAAACCCCACTACATTAACATTTTTGCAGGGGGACTTTGCCTCCCTCCAACCCCCATGTGGGGGGCTGTACCCCCCCACAGCCCCTCTAGTTTAATATTCTCCCTCTGAGACCACACTAAAGTGGGGAAAAGGGAAATTTCCCTTACCCACACCTCGGCAACAGGCATACTTATGCAAAAGTACTTCTTCAGTGAAAAGCACTTTCGCGTAACTATGCACGGCCGTTTGCTCATTCGTCCGGAACCCATATACATACATATATATATATATATATATATTATAGATATACATACATACATATATATATATATATAGATATACATACATATATATATATATATATATATATATATATATATATATATATATATATATATATATATATATATATATATATATATACACACACACACACACACACACACACACCCTATATATCTATACAGAATGAGACTATATGTATGTGTATGGTTTTCCATGAGATTGGTCGATCATGACCAATACTGACCTCTGTATTGTTGACTTACTTCTGTCAACAATGCACATGGTTGAAAGTTATTCAGTAAAAGAATATGCCCCTTCCCTGGGGTCCATTCAATCTCATAGTCAAGATATACATAATTAGCAGGGGGTGTTGAGGGAGGCTTCCCTCCTTGCAAATACAATTTTCATGAATGCATGTTCCAAGGAGTAGCCTTGGAGGATGCCCAGAAGGTGTTGACATTTTGCAATTTGACGTTATTGTGTCAATGTTAAGCACATCAATGCAATGCCATACAAAAATATTACCACTAGTTTCACTTTACATATACACACCTATCTGCCAGAAAGGAGCTGAAAGACTGGCTGCTGCTCATGTGAAGCATTTGAGCGTCTTTTTCTTGTGGTGGCAAGAAATTACTGAAGATTTTCAGACTGACTGCTGACTTTCACTCCTCAGGGTTGACTAATCAGCAATACGAGTGGAAGTGTGGGAGGAAACCATAGCTTTTAGAAGGTGGCTGGTAGATGTGTCTTTGGCATGACACAACCCATAAAGCCTAAAGGCTACTGCACAAGTAAGAATGATGATCATCAGTCTTAACCCTGTCAAGGTGCAAATGTCAGCCAAGGCTAAATTAGTTTGGGTATCAGACACAGGTCAGTATCACTTATACACTGACTGACTGGCGAGACAGATGGTGCCTTTCTGCTCAAGCTATTCCATTTGAAGGCACATGCCTGCTGAGGGGAAGTTTTCCTAGCAGCCTTAGTAACCTCAAAGGACCCAGATGAGGAACAGAGTTGGACTAGAGGGTTAACATCACAAGCTAGGCAGTAAAGTGCAACTAGTTTTCACGTAAAACAAAGGAGAATATCCCTATGCACGACTGACATCCGAGTGTTTGAAACCAGGCCCCTTCTCAGTTGCCAAGAGGCAATGAGAATAACTTTTGGGCGTCTATCCTGAACTTTGCTATGAGGCAAGGAAAGTGAAAAATCAGTGGGAATGATTGGAAAACATATAGAAATTTGCAGTGCAACTAACTCTGCCACAGCTACCCTTTTCTGAAGGCAAGTCAAACTGGCATTTAGACCTGCAAAACCAGAGTGAATAAGACCTTTTTTGGTTCCTGTTAAATGGAAGTTGTGGTACCTTGAAATTAACTCCAATGGCAAACAAGGTCACCATCTCGCTCACTCTTTTGCATTCTCTCTTTAACGGAGAATCTAAACAAGTTTGATCCATCACAAGGGGCATTTAAAGTTGTCCTTAAAGTCACAATCTCAGCCAAGCATGGCATCTAATTGCTACACTTGTGCCAGCTGCCCTGGCCATCAGGCACATGGAGAGGTTAGGAATAGCTGACAAATTTATCAGGGTAGTTTGTGGTTGCTTCTGAGAGTCTGCCTTTACTGGATTCTTAGTAGGTAAGGCCTGTTGCGCCACCTCTATCTGGAGCATATAAATATGAAGATATAGTTCAGGACACAGAGAGCAAATGTGTCCAAATCATATGCCTGCTTCCCAAGTCTATCCATCGTACTCAAATCCTTATTAGTGTGATGGATAGAATAGTTCTTACAGCAACCTATGGTTAGTGGCTGCAAACACAATAATGGAGGTTACTTTGAGAGGGGGCATGATCAAAAGGGTTTCACCTTCAGAGGGTGTAAAATTATGTCCAGCTTCCTGAGGATTACCTCACACATGCTGGGCTCCTACTATGCTCTTCTGACCACCAGTTCAATCAGCTTGTTGGCCAGGGGAACCAACCAGGACATAAATGGTGTTATTCCATACATTGCAAAAAATATCTCCTCGTCTGGGGAGGGGAGAGGTCTGTCGCCCATGATCCCCTCTACAGCATCAACTCCAGGATATCACCAAAGGAAGCAAACTCTAGGTAAGACTACAGGGAGTCCTCAAGAGTCTGTATCGGATATTGGTGACTCTGAGGGGGGGGGGGGGGGAGTCAAATGAGTCTCCTCTTACATACACTCCACTGAGGGTTGGGTGATAAGTCTCCAGAATTGTCAGATGGTTGCCTCTGCTCTTGCACATGTAATCTGAGTTTAATGGAAGGACTCAGACCCATGGACCCCAAAGCAAAACAAACAGAAACTGAAAGAGGTTCAAAAGGGAGGAACCAAGATCGGTGCATCCAGTGTACATAGTCTCTTGGGAGATGATATGATCCTCCCCAACAACAGGAAGGCAAAGTCAACCTCCAGAAGATTCAAAGAACCTGCTCCTGCAGACATATCCTTCTCTCCCTTGGAAAAGACAGGAGATGCTTGTAGAGTGACTCCTGAAGGTGCAAATGAAGCTGGCCTTGAAGAAGGGATTGGAGCAAACAGCTCGGCACTGACAGTAAGAGTTGGAAGGTGTCGACCTGACACCTTGGATTCACGACTCAGAAGAATCTGACCAGGCTGGAGTTGAATGAGACAGCTCCAAAGAGCCCAGTCCCATTGAAACATGGTACTTTGGTCTCTTGGGGCATAGAATCCTGCAGTTATAATGGCTCCGAAGAAACTGGAGCTGAGGATTGGACTGGTGAGGGAGCCTCAGCCTTTAGAGAGATGAAATGTACAGATCCAATTGCCTTCGGAGTCAAAGGGGATAGAATAACCCCCATTTCAATTTGGGTCATGAAAACCTTCTACATAAGGCAATCTAGGTCTGCTTTAAAGGTACTTCTATAAGACCTGAAGGACTGCACTGACATAAATGATGACAGTCTTGAAGGAAGACATTCCAAGGAAACTGATCCCATAAAAAGTGTAGAGTCCTGAACTGTAATGGAAATTGACGTATTTCTGAATTTGCAGGAGGATTATAGGGGGAAATATGTGACCTACGCTCCTTTAATCTAGGAACGTTAGCAACTGAGGTTGGAGATGAAGTTTTGGCTGACCTCTTCTTTTTGTCTGAATCTTAGTCTGATTGTTTTTCTGCCTTCTTCAGCTTTTAAACCTCTGGGTCTGGTGGAAGAAGCCCTTTGATTATAAACTTATTCCACCAATCCTCCCATACACAAGGCCGAAAGAATGAGCAAATATTACAAGAAGAGAGATGCAAAAAACAAAGCACAGTACACAAAAGTCATGAAGGTTCGGGGGGGGGGGGGGTCTTTATGCCACATTTCAAACATTTTTTAACACTATTTGTGTTTTTCCATCTTCAAGCAATACAAAGGGAACCCAAGATAAACATTAGTAACAGCATTACAAAAGGAACCCAATATGAACACGAGTAACAGTTATCAATAATTATAGATTAAACTGTAGAAGAACACAAAATTAACTGGATCCTTAACTATACTATGAATATAACTGTAATGATAACTATAATTATTACTATAATCATAAAAATGAGGCCACAATACTAACACAGTTTAACTATGAGAAATTTTAATGAAAGAAGTTGGAGGGGAGCATCCAGGGGCTGAAAAGACAGATTTGACACACAAAGGAGGTGAGAAGCAAAGAAAAATAGCTAAATATCCTTAATTGTACTCTACTTATAGTTAATATAAACAAATGGACTAAATGGAGCAACCCCAAAGCTTTTAAAGTTAAAGGTGAGAAGAGCACTTATCTGCTACTGAGAAGGTGCTGCTTTCATGAATGCAGCAAACAAAACCTGAAGTAGCTAAAGATACAGATTTTTATGAAAAAAGAAAAAAATGCTCAAAGGGGGCTCACGGCTGAAGCATTTTCTCTGCCACATCAGATCAGAGCGGTGGCTCGAGGATCCATATGTTGGATCAGATGGACAAAATGAAGAGAATATATATATATATATAAAATTTGCGTGGGGAAATAAAATGGACTGACGAATGCTGGATTTTACTCAACTCAAGGCTTCTGACAGTGAAGCAAGATTGGTTGTAAGGATGAGATTTAAACTTTTAAATCTTATGACTCAAAAAAATTATTTTTTATTTATGCAAAAATCAGCAAGTTGCCTAAATATGAAAAAATGTGGATACCCTGCAGCCTGTGGTTTGCTATCACAGGAGCTAGGCAATTTGTGAACACTTGTGGGGAAGTCATTAGACAATGGGTAAAGAAAAGAAATGATAATGTGATTCAGACACACAAAACCTTAAGAAACACCTGTCATGTGGATGAATAGGAATATGATGATATACATCTTTGAAGTCTCCACCGTCAACAGACTTACCTGTCTTTTCGAGGTCGTATCCGACCAATACAAAATAATCCACAAGACGAGCCATGATACGCTGCTGTTACTATTGTTGAATATCCTGAGTGTTGTTCAAGCTCGGACAGCTCATAATCCACAGTGGTAAGCAACAACGTGAACGGTACCTTCAACACAGCCCGCATCCTCACAGCAGTCAGTAGCCGCCATGTTCACTGAGCAACGCTCATTCTAGGAAACCCCGCACCCTAGAATGCGTGATACCATGTACAATCTTTGGGGCGTGCAAATATACGTAAACGCCTTTAATGGTCTTCTAAAGGAAATATTATGCGTTCTTAAAATATACTAACGTTGCTGCGGTGGTGGTGGTGCTGCGGTAGCGTTGTCGCCTCACAGTTAGACGTTGCCCGTTCGACTCTCATTTAGAGCGTCTTCTGTGTGGCGACATGCGTGAATGGGCCTTCCTTCGGTAAAGGTTGTGCGTTAGGCCCGGCAAGCCAGCACATAAAAATCTACTGCCAATCATTAGCGGACCGGAGTTCCGCTGTGGCGACCCCTAACCGTGAAAAGCCGAAAGACACACACACATCTTTGAAGTCTAAGGTTACTAAAACTCAAATAAGGAAGAACGGGTGACAAGTTGTAAAATGAAAGTATTTATTTTGAACTTAGGCACCATCACAAACTGCTTCAAGAATGAAAGACCCAAAACCAACACAGTTTGCTCAACTTCCTGCCTTACTTCACAAGTCTGTTTTTCCAAAGAACCAAATGGCACATGTCTGACCTATCCTCAGACATCTTCAGTTCTGTAAGGTAGTGGAAGCAGTAACTACAGAAAGGGGCAAAAACATCTCTTCAATGCTTTCCCAATAAAAGGGGGATCACAGAAGTCATGTGCTTGACTTCATTAGTAAGTGAAGATTAAGATGTTTGTGGTGCTCACACTACACTATCTGTCTTCCCTGCTGATGAAAAATTTCCTTGTCTGCAAGTTAGTGTATAGGATTAAGGTTATGAGATATTAACAAGCTACTTTATGTAGTCCAGTGTTTAATTCCCTTAGGTGTGGTGATCAAAGTAAGTACAAAAGCCCTTAACTTCATTATTCTGTCCTTGTCTTGCATTTAAGAACATAGGATTAAGGCTATGAGCAGTTAACAAGCTACTTCCTGTGATGTTGGGTTTCACTCCCCAAGCCTTAATTTGCCTACTGTGTGACATTCAACAAGCCACTTAACGAAAAACTACTTGGGAATTTAGGCTAAGTTCCCTAATGGCGTCCTGAATTGCATGCCTAGTAACTACCTATAAACCAATTCACTGTTTCCACAGCCTGGAAATTTGAACACTTAAGTCCAGCCTGGATCGATTTCAACAGAAAATCATGGGCATCATCCTAGACATCAGGGCTTGTAAACATTTTCTATCCAAGACAGTATCAACCAAATCAAAGACTATTTTCCTGTTCATTTCCTCAAGGTCTCAACTTACAGCAGGGCCTTTCTCCAGGACTTTGAGCTTCAGGTCCTTCACCCATTCTCACTGTGCTTAAGCCAAGATTTCACATAAAAAAATATTCAGGGGTACATGAAAAGCATTTGAAAACAGCACTATGCAGCCTTTGAGCCTTCTCATAATAGAACAATTCAAATGGGCCTGGTAGGTGATGAGCAACTTGGGGCTTCTTTTCACCCCAACTCAGAAAGACTCATAGACCTACCTACAAATTAACATAATACCACACATAGTTGTGTGTGTGTATGTGATTTATTTGTTCCAGCTCAAAGTGCAGGGAAGATGGTCCAAAGAACATAGGAAGAAGCATATCAACCTGAAAGAAAGGATGCCAGTGACGACAACGTCCAAGCATTTCAGCAAGTATGGACATCGGGACCTTCAAGCATTGAAAGAAAAAAAAAAACAAAAGTTATGTGGTAAACCAATAAAGCTAGACAATACTTAAGCTTATCCCCTCAGTAGGTTGTCCTTGTCAAACAATCTTAACTTACTCTTCAAAGAAATTTACATTTTCAACCAGCAAAACTCTTCAGTAGGCTAAATGAGCATGGAAGCCATAGTTTCACACGAATGGAATTTGGACAAGGAAATCATTCTGAAAAATCACAGGAGTATGTGGCAGCCCAGAAGACACAAAGATGAATCACAAGCCAACCACCTGGTGCAGAAACTTTGCTCAACAGCAATGGACACCAAAACATTTTCAGTCAGATGGAACCAGAAATCATTATAGGACCTTTCTACCAATTCTATATATTTCAGTGGTGTTATGAAAGGCAAGAGAAACATAGAGCTCAACTTTATAGCCTCCTGTTGGTCAAGACAGACCTCATTCTCCCAGCTGATACATATGACTGAAGGGCTTCCAGCAGCCCTTTCCATATACTCCAAACAACTACTTCAGCAAGCAGGAATCTTGGTTCACCCATCATCAAGAGACTCTAGTTAAAGACTTGGAACAGTTTAGGTCAGTACCTCAAGTCATCTATTTTCCCCTGAAATGTTTTACACCTAACAAGATGCAGAGACATCCAATACTATTAAGTTATTTATCCAAGTGGATTAGTTTCTCCCACTGGCTGCAAAGAGGAGTAAACGAACTGTTTCCTGCAGCATCTCTTAGGTTCTTAGGTTCTGTTACAGCTCTCAGAATTAGCTGATGATGGTCTGACACATTCATTTATCAAGGTACATCTATCCCTCATCTCAGCTTGTACATCAATGGATGCTTCAGTTTTAGCAAAGTCTGCAATTGACTTTTCTTGAAAGGAACTTCAAACAGACCTTCCCCCATTAAGCCATTTTATTAGCCTAGGACTTTAATCACAGAGAAGTTCTCCTGATTTTGCCAACACTGCTGCTCCGAAATATTTGCCATGGAAAACACTTTGTTTCCAGTGGTTAATGAATTGGCAAGTAGGATCTCAGAGTTGCAGGCCTTAGTAAGTAGGAAACCTTGCACAGTTTTACCCAGCAACGTGTTATCCTTGAAATCTAGTCCCTGTTGCATGCAAAAGTGGTTTCAAAGCTCTCTCTGTACTTTTCTAATTATGCTAAAAGAGCACTGAAATGAACATACAAACTATGGTCATACACAGGCAACTCAAAGTACCATACTAACAAGACTACAGACTTAGGTAAACTAACCAGCTATTTTGGTCATTTATTCCAGGGAATCAGAGCAGAAAAATATCAAAACAGGCCCTATGCAAATGCCTGGCCAAGTGCATCACATTCTGCCATGATACTAATAGGAAAACCTTTGCATGGCAGGTCAGTAACACTTCACTAAAGTGATGCCACAACTGCTACCTTCAAGAATCTATCTGCTCAGAATATTTGTGAAGATACTATTAAAGGAAGTACATACATACAAGCACTAAAGCCTGGATGTCCACTCCAAAAGTAAGACAGATATTACTTCTGCAGAATTACAGGTCAAATTGTAACCTACTCCCAGGCCCAGGGTCAGAGACTTTCACTACTTAGCACTCTCACATTCATATTAAAATTGCAATGCAGCAATGATCCTTATGACATATAGTACAGCTGTCTGAAGGTATTCACCATAACCAGAGATGGCAGAAAGTACAGCTGTGTACGTAAACTTACCACAACAGTAGAAGTTTAAATGATCACTGCTGCAGTAGTCTTAGCTATGTGGGCTATTACCCTGCCAAGGTTATAACAATCAGCTATCTTCAAAAGATTTAGGGCACCATCCATGCCCCCTAAACTGTAAGGCAGCTCAAGCTGAGCTGACAAAAAGACAAGTTTGGGCACCAAGCCCTTCTGACATTCCTGCCAACAGAGAGGGAGGCTGAGTTCTGAAAGGACAATGCCAGAGCAAATGTCCACACCTGGGATAAAAGCACACCCAAAAACAAAAGGAATGAAGGGTGGGAGAGGCTACAGCAACAGATCATTTGAACATTTACTGCCATACTAAGTTTACTTATACAACTGCACTATGCTAATCATATTGATCACTGCTGCAGTAGCCTTACCTATAAGGGTAGATTACACTAGCTTACTACATTTGGGAGGTGAAAAGAGAAGAGTCCAGGAGCTCATGGAGAATGGTTTTAGCAAAGCCTGGCCTGGACCTACAGAAGGAATTAAGCTTATAGTGCTTTGTAAAAATATGTACATAGAGGACCACATGGCAGCTTCTAGAACCCAACCCATTCCAAAAAGCCACAGACAAAGCCAAGGCACTGGTAGAGTACGCATTGGCCACACCTGGAATAGTTTTGTCACGGCGAGTATAATAAAATGTAATAGCCTTAGACAACCATTTGTAAAGAAGTCTGTTTTGACCAAAGCTTTCTCTTCTTACTTTCACAAGAAATGAATACTTGATCTGAAGACCTGAAAGATTTAGTTCCGTCAAGATAGTACCAGAGTTGTCTCTGAACATCCAAGATATGGAGTACCCTTTTTCCCACATGTTTGGGTTAAGGAAAGAAAACAGGAAGATGTAGTTTGGTTTAAAGTATACACAAATACCACTTTAGCCATAAAAAAAGGAATAGTTCTCAAAGAAACCCTGTCCCAGTGGAAAATAAGATAGGGTGACTCACCATAAGAGCCTGCAACTCAGATACTCTTCTTGCATATGTCACTGTAATCAGTAAAACTGTCTTCCATGTTAAGAACCTCAAGTCAGCCAGGTTAGCTGGTTCAAATGGATCAAGTGCTAGCTGACCAACACAAAATTAAGGAGGGGCCACCAGTTTACTTGGAGGCCTCTTGTGCAAATCCACGTTCAAAAACATTTTGACATGCAAATGCATTTTAAGAGGAAAAACCATAGGCAGAGATGCTGAAGTGGCCAATAAATGAACCATGATAGAGGAATAAAAAAGACCAAAGTATAGTAACTCACACATATATTGTACACCAATGAACAACTAGCTCTGAATTGGAGCTGGTTATGTTGTTGGCACCAACTAGAAAACCCTTTTCATTTGCTAATATACAATTTTCTAGTAGCAAGTTTCTTGCCTGCATTAGTTCCTGCTGGACATCATAACAGGTGCCCAAAAAGAATTAAGATCCTATCATCCAGGCAGTCAACTGAAGATGACTGATGTTGGGGTGCACCAAACACCCCTATTATTGTGCGAGTAGAGCCAGTCTGTTAGAAAGCTTTTGGTAGTAGCCCCTGGTCATTTCCAAAACAAGGGAGAACCATGGCTACCTGGGCCAGGAGCGAGTCTCCACAATGATCTTGGGGTATTCCTTCTGAATCTTTAGAAATACCTTGGATTTTAGTGGAAAGGGTAAAAAAGCATACAGGAACATTCCTGTCCAAGGAAAAGAAAAGGCATCTGTCTTCCAGACCTTTTTGCATGGAGTCCTGAAACAGAATCTTGTCAGTTAATTGTATCAAATCGTAGAAGACACCCTGATCTAATTTACATTAGTGAGGGTCTGCCCTGGTCCTGCTCAGCCTGTCTGCCACACAGTTTTGCTCTGATGGAATTTATTACACCTGTAGAGTGAGAATGTGCTGTGATGCTATATCCCAAGCTAACACAGCTAGTCTGCAAAAGGGGCATGAACTGGTTCCTCCCTGCCTGCTGATGTACCACATGACTGTGGTACTGTTTATAACAACTTGAAGAGGTCCCAGGGACCAAAGATGATTCAGACAGTTGAGTGCCTTGATCATGGTAACCATCTCTTTGAAATTTGTGCTTGCATATGTACTTGGTGTCCCACACATCCCGGACTTTTGCCCCCCTCCCCCACAAAACTGCTCCCCAAAGTCCGACGCATCTGTGGTGACTGACTGCTTTGGAACAGGGAGGGAGGGATAGGGGAAGACCTGTATTTAAAGATATCTGTTGTTACCAACAAATGATTTTATTTCTGACATATCCCAGCACTGGGATTTGAAAAGACAAAGGGTGCTGTTGCTGGGAATGAAGAGACTTTAGATATCACTGTACATTTCTCATGTGGTAGTCTTGCCAGGGTATCACGAGAATCACAGAAGCCAAGAGTCCCAAAATCCTGAGATCTTCCCATGCTGTGACCAAAATTTGAATGGAAAACCTTAGAAAATTGTTCTAGATATAGATCTTTTTTTCCCTGTAGAAAAGTTCTTTGAACTGAGGTGTCTAGATGACATCCCAGAAACACAATCCCGTGTGAAGGAGTCAAGAAAGAATTTTGAATATTCGTTTGGAATCCCAGCTTGTGTAAAAGATCTTTCCACCGAGGGAGGCAGGCAGATTCTTGAGACTTTGAAAAAGACTTCAAAGATAAGCAAGTTGTCTAAATCTGGAAAAATGTGGATATAGGTTCATTGGTCGGTACTGGGCTATCGGTCCTGGGGCCTATACAAGCCCAGGCAAAAAGGTACCCTGGCTTTTGCCACACAGAAAATTATTTTCCTGTGCCACTGTCGAGTAGAGCCACAGGAGTGATCCCCAGGGTGAATTTCCTATTTCCCATCCAATCATCAAGATTTTTCTTGAAGAGTGCTAATGAGGAGCTTTGTTTGATATAGATAGATAGTTTACTCCAGAGTATGGGAAGTCTCTGGGACAGGAATCTATCCGCCTGGCATGTTCTGTTTATTGTGGTGACAAGGTTTAGGTCCCTAGAGCGTGTAGCTCGGAGGGATTGGGATATCTTTAAGTGGGGCATGTCCAACAGCTCTGGGTTTGACATAGCTTTGTATGTTAGGCAGAGATCACCTCTGAATAGGTGATATGCAACGGAGTAAAGCTGGAGTTTTTTGAGATGGTCTGAGTAGGGCATCTGTTTGAGGCCGGTAATCCTCTTTGTGAGGTATTTCTGCGGCCTTTCCAGCTGCTGTAGATGTCTTGTGAGGTACATACCAAAAGGGGTGTTGTACTCTATAATGGGTCTAATGAGTGATGAGTAGAGGGGAACAATGACCCCTTTTTTTTCTGGATGAGAAATCTTTTGTGATGAGGTGTGCCACGTAGAAGGATTTCCTGACTACTGTGGCAATGTGATTATCAAAGGAGAGACTACTGTCCACCTGTGTCCTAAGGTCTCATCACACTTTCAGTGTTAAGTATACTACTGCCTATGTTGTAGTTCATGGGTATAGAGTTTTTACCAAAGGGGATGACAATGCACTTTTTGGCACTGAGCTTGAGGCCATGGCTTTGACACCAGGCATCTGTCTCAGTGAGGCCCTTTTGTAGGATGTCCACATCGTTAGGAGTTTCAATTATGGCTCCTAGTTTGCAGTCATCTGCGAACTGTGTTAGCCAAAGACCTTCTGTGTTAGCCTGTACTTCAGAGAAGTAGATACCAAACAGGAGAGGACCCAGGACTGAACCCTGTGCTACTCCACTTGTCACTGGTCTGAAGTCGTATTTGGAGTCTGTTACTTTCACAGTGTGGGTTCTGTCAGTGAGCCAGTTGGCAACCCATCTTGTGACATAGGGATTTATACCTAGTTTAGTGAGTTTATATATAATTCCAGAGTGGGGGATGGTGTAGAAAGCTTTAGCAAGATCTAGATAGGCTGTGTGAACCACCTTACCCTTGTCTACGGCTTTGGTGACTGCTTCAAAGAAGTCTATCAGGTTTAGGAGACATGATCTGCCTTTTACAAACCCGATCTGGGTGGGGTGCAGAGTTTGGATATTACCAATGTCTTTCTTTATAAGTTCCATGAAGATACGTTCCATGGCCTTGCAGACCAGGCTCGTCAGGTTAATGGGGCGGTAGTTCTCGGGGTCCGTGGTGGCTCCCCCCTTGTGGAGTGGGATAACCGCCGCTGTGCGCCATTCAGCAGGCGCAAAGCCTGAGGTGAGGCTATGACTGAACATGGTACTTAGGTGGGGTGCCAGTTCGTTCTGTAGTTCGTGTAGAACGCAGCCTGGGATGTTGTCTGGTCCCATGGATGCTGTGTTCTTGGCTTTGGAGAGTGTGGTTTTTACCTGTGCAGCCGTGATTACAGGAACTTTGCATTCTTCCGGTATAGAGATGGGCTCTTTAGGGGGTGAGAGGGGGGTAAAGTTAGCACAGAACCTATCTACCAGGATGTTGGCAATATCAGTTGGGTCTGTATATTTAGTGCCATTGTGCTGTAACTCAGAGCAGATCTGAGCATTGCCATTGTGATTCTTGACATAGCTATAGAATGCTTTGTGGTTGTCTTTAGAATCAGTGGCGATTTTGTTTTTGTAACTAGCTTTGGAGGATTTTATCAGGGATCGCAGCTTCTTACTGAGGTTGATCAGGGAGCTCCTCCACTCATGGGATTTTACTTTCTTTTGCAACAGTTTCTTCCTTCTGTTGTACAGTTTGTTTATGGCAGGGGACCACCAGATTGGCTTCCTTTTTTTGGAGGATAGCGTCTTGGTTCTGTTTGGGATAGCACGATCCATGCACTCGTTTAAGTGCTTATAAAGTGCAATTGTGTAGGATTCAGTAGTCATAACTGTATTGTCCATCTGCATGGGTGTCATGAAGTTCACCACTTCTGTCTTAAGCATGAAGTTGGCTTTGGAGAAATGTTTTACCATGGTTTCCTTAATGGGGGGTGGGGGCAGGATGTGGATATCTACGGTAATTAGCTTATGGTCGGATCAGACCAATGAGGCATTGACTTCAGGTGTGGAACATCGGTCACTCATGTTGCTAATGACTAGATCTAGGATATCGTTGCCCTTGGTGGGGATGTGGATATGATCCAGGGCATTGTAGTTTATGAATTCCAGAAAGCGTTGAGCGAAGGAGTTGGTACAGGAGTAGTTTTCCCAGTTAATGGTGGGGTAGTTGAAATTGCCCATTATTAGGGTGTTTGGTTGAACCCTAATATTTTCCAGTACATCAAGAAAAGAGGAGTGGGAATCCTGGGGCATGGTGGGGGATCTGTAGCAAGTTACAATTTGGATTGCAGTTTTGCCCAGAGTTAGTTACACTTGGATAACCTCGGCTGCATTATGCTGAGCAACTAACCTGAAGGTGTGAATATCCTTAATGAATATGGACACACCTCCGCCTTTGGTGTTCCGGTCCAGGTTACATGGCCGAAAAGTGTGGTATGAGTTATAGCCTGGTAGTGCAAGGGTGCTCTCTGGAGCCTTGAACCAGGTCTCAGTCACTGCACAGATATCGATGTTCTCCATTTTAAGGAGTGCCTCAAGTGAGTGCATTTTGAGATTTAGACTTCTAGCATTGAGTAGCATCACCCTCAGTTTTGCTTGCCTGTTCCTGTTATGGTGGTGAATTTGTCATTTGAACCTTGCCTAAAAAAGGCACTATAGGGGCGGCAAGAACCTTAGCCAGTATCCGGAATCCCAGGAGTGACAGGTGCAGGCCATCTCTGGCAAAGCATCGTGGTCTGTCGACCATGTCATCCCAGGCAGACAGATACTGGATCCCTTTAGAATGACACCAGAAGCTTAGCCAATTGCTGAAGTCAATAATTTTGTCCTTGTACTGCGGAATCATTCTGGGTGATGGCAGAATGCTACTCAGGGCTAGGGTCATACCTGCCTGGGCTACAAGATCGTAGAGCTCTTCCATGTCTCTTTTCATGTAGTCTAGGGAGGTACGCCTCAGGTCGTTCACACCAACATGGACAATGACAGAGTCAAATTTGTACTTGTGGAGTAACCTGAGTGCGTGGATTATGTGGCAGATCCTGGCACCAGACAGGCAGCTGACAGTAACCTTCTCCTTGTTTAGCCTGGTGAGTGGGACATCAGTGTGCCTGACTATAGAGTCACCTATGACTAGTGTGTTGGGTACGTTGTTTTGCCTTATTGGCTGTGGTTGAGTGGCACACTGAGTCTGCGGGCTATGTGTCATTTGGGTTGTGTTGGGGGTGGAGGTTGCTTGGATTTCTGCTTTGGAGGTCTCAGTTGCTTGAGCAGATTATTATTGAGAGCCTCCGTGAATGTTTTTGTGTTTCTGTGTGTGGATTTTGGTGCTGTAGATTTAGTGAGACTATGTGATGAGTGTGGCGTGGTGCAAGTGTTAACCTTCTCCTCTTGACTGTCAAGTTCAGTCTTGGTTGGAGAGAGCTTTACCTCCAGTTTGGCTAGATAAGTGCATCTCTCACAGTCTGTAGTTTTGGGTGGTAGGAGGAGAGTGTTGTCTGTGTACATGAGGCAATTTCTACATTGCCCCAAGATGCCCAGATTCATCAGAAAGACAGGAGAGAACACTGGAAGCTGACCCTTGGACATGCCTGAATAAAACACTATTTTCCTCTAGATAAGTGAGGAAAGTGAGTACAAGACCTGTTTTTCTATAAGCAAGTGAGGAAAGTAAGTACCAAAACTGTTTTCCTCTAGGTAATGAGGAAGGTTGAGTGCTGTAGTAATTAGTAGGTTATTTAGTGCTTACAACAAGTTCTGAACAAGTGCTGATCACGAATAAGCAAATCCAAGTGCTAAAACTAAGAATCTGTATCTGGACTAAACTACTTACAGGAAAGGGGGGAAACAAGTGCAAATGCAGGCTTTTAAATCAGAAAGTTGAGAGAGATGGAAAAACTGCCCAAACGGCCAATAACTACAATTTCTGTGCCAGAACCACTCCTTATGTGGTAGATAGGTTACCTAGTGCTTACCACTCCCACTGATAAGCTAGAAGGCTTCCCTCCAACACAGAAAGCTTGGGGGGCTCAGAAGTTTACATACAGTCCTGTATACAGCAAGTCTGAATCTGGACTACACTAGTTACAGGAAAGGTAGGAAACAGGCTTAGATTTTATATTGATATATATATATATATATATATATATATATATATATATATATATATATACAGAAAAGTAGCTAAAACAGCAGTAAAAACTATTCAAATGCAATGCAAGCTAGTATGTAGCAATGTTAGATCAAACAGTTTAAAAAATGCAATTAAATTAAAAATGACTAAAAACAAGTGCAGAAGGAGTCTATTAGGTAGACTGAGGTAAAGAGATGGGACTGTGGGGAGTGTCCCAGATCAAATCTACAGTGGGGGCTGGCAACTGCAAAAGCCTCCAAATTTAAACAAGATAGGGAGGGTGGGTAGGGGAAAACACCACCTTCAGCAGAGATCTGAAAAACTATACAGTGAAGCAAAAATAACAGTGCAAAACGCTGAAGTCAGCCAGCAATGATATAAAATTAGTCAAACAACAATTAACAGTACACAACTCTGAAGTGCCAGAAAAATATACTTCGCTCTGTATATCTCCAGATAGTTTGAAGAGCACTCTGTCAGGACACAGGAAGCCTGCAATGAACTATATCTGGAACTAGACACTTTCTGAACACTCTTGGTGCAGTGGACAGATCAAAGGGTACGGTAGAGAACAGATAATGTGATCCAGACACACAAAACTGTAAGACATGTTTGCAGTCTAGATGAACAGGGATGTGCTAGTAAGCATCTTTTAAGTCTAGTGTTACCCAGAAACTTGAAAGAGGAAGAAGGGGTGATAATTTGTGAAGTGGCATCATCCTGAATCTGTGCACTATTACAAACAGGTTTAGGGGGAAAAAAGTTCAAGAACTAGTCTCAAAGCATTTTCTTTTTTTGACACTAAGAACATCCTTGAATAAAAACTCTTCTCCACCTGGGAAGGAGGAACTGGTTCTATCACTCCTTGGGACAGCATGTGATGAAGAACCGGTAGGAATAAGAGAATCTGATCTGGAGGATGAGGAATGACCCCCCCTGAAATATATGAACTTCCACCCACTGTCATCTATAACCTTGAAGAATGATCTTCGAAATCCATTTGCCTGAAAATATCTCTTGCCTGTGAGAGAAAAATGAAGACTCAGACTGAAAGAAAAAAAGGGGCCAGGGTGGGAGGAGGGTCATAAGGTTTCTTGAATAATTATTCAGACTTGTTGTACTGTCCTTGATTTTGGGAGGCTCCAGGCTTCTTTTTGGAACCCCTTCCCACTTCTTCTTAAACATCTGATTACCTGTAGTTTGATGCGACTGTTTATTTTGCTTTTGCCAACTTGGTTGAGAAGTTACAGAATACCTCAGAAAATCTGGAAAAGGAGGGCTGAAAATCTTAGAGATTCCCTGGATCAGCTTACCTCTTTCTTTCACAACACATTTTGATCAACTCTGCAGCAGACAGGCCAACAAATAAATTTCTATCCAAAGATGAATTTAAAATCTCATTTTTAACATCATCAGGGAGGTTATGAGAATGCAGCCATGCAAACCTTCTCAAAACAGTACCAGTGACCATATATCAACACAACACATTGTAAACAATGATTGCTGACCTATGCAAAAGAAAAAACTAAATTATTTAAAGCAGAGTTTTCCTCACAAGAAGAAAATACAGATTAAACATTCCTCATACTTTAACAATTAGTAAGAACAAACGTTAACATATGAGCCTCACAATTCAAAATTTTGAAAATCAAAGTTGCAGAAGTATACAATTTTTATAAAACTTAACTTTCCCATCTTTATTAGAAAGAGTAGGCCTGGAATTAACTAAGTGTTTAGCAGCAGTGGGATCAGCTAAAGCTATAGCTGCTGGGTCAGGATTGGGAATAGTGTACAAAAATGTAAAAGACTGAGTAACTTTATATATCTTATCTGCCTTTTTAGGGGCACCTGGCTGACTATAAGGAAATTTGCAGGTAATAACACACACATCCTCTAAAGCAGGAAGAACATGAGGAATGTGTGTAGATTCTGGAAATTCCTTCTGTAACAACTCATATTATTTTTGAGTGACTGAGAAACCTCAACGTTCTCCCACTGAAAACAGCGGCACATTCTACCAACAGTCTCAGAGAAAGAGAAAGAGAAACTCCCACAGGAAGAATCAGAAACTGAGCTCTCCTCAGAGTCTGAATCAGAAATATGAGGAGAAAACCCTGTATCTGTCCCTTCATCTTTCTATTCAGAATGTTGAATCTCTTCAGGAAAAGACATATCCTTCTGTTTTACCAAAAACTACTCTACAAGAAAGATCAACATCCTAAATGAAACCCGGAGCCAGACCCAGTGAACTGTCTGTCTAAGGAAATTTGAGGACTGGCAGACAGACGCTTATCTTTTGATTTCTTTTTGGCAGGAAAAATAGGGCTGTGTTACTAATGGCAGCAGCAGCTTCTCCAGGAACAGGCACAGCATTCTGACACAACAGAGAAGTCTTCCTTGTTCCCTCTCCCAGCACCAACAAGATTGGCTCTCCCTTGCCAATGACGGAACCTAACACCCGCAGAGGGCATGGCTATTCCCCTGATCCATAGTGGCTGTAGCTGCTACACCAGTGGGATCTAGGGTAAAAGATGAGTGGTCCGAGATGCAACAAATGGTCACAGCATTCATCCACATGCGGCTGAGGGAAATTGCTAGCCCGCTTGTGATGGTAAAGACTGTTTGCTTAACTTTCTTTTTGCTGCTGGAAGAGGACTCAACCATCAGGCTGGCAGTTTGTTCTATGGTCAAGCCAAACAATGCCTCTTTCCCATGAAGACTAGCAGCAAATACAAATAAAAATGCCAAGTCTTTAAAATTCATTTTTCTGAAGAGAAATACAGTAAAAAGCACTTCAAACACTTTGCCAGATCCAAAAATTAAAGGAAACAATTTCGGCACAGTAAAAATGATTTTCATTTACTTTACACAACTTTTAAAATGACAGAAAAAAACAGTCTTGTTTAAAAGTACAACACAATCTAGTGACAGTCCATTAAAACACAAAACTCCTAGCTTTAAAATAACTTTACTAAAGAGGAAAGCAATAAAACACAAGGTTTTTCCCCAAAGGATAATTATCTGCCCAGCAAAGGAACAGCACCAAGTCGACTGTTGATCCTTGAAAGCCTCTGAGGAGTGCAATCTTCATAAGCAGTAAAACTCTGAAGGGCTTGGTGCGCAAACTTGCCTTTTTGTCAGCTCAGCTGGAGCTGCCTGACAGTTTGGGCATGTGGAAGGAGCTCTGGAGATTTGGAAGCTGATGGGTTATTATATCATTGGCAGGATATAACCCATATAGTGAAGCCTTCTTCAAGCAGTGATCAATATGATGAACATCAGGAGGAACACTGTTATTCGCCCTTTCATTTTCTTCTTAATGTTTATTCTATGAGGGCTCACTCCCACATTTTTGTAACTGCTTAGACTTCATACACTGTAGGATACGCCATTTGATTTTTTTTTTTTTTTACCTAGGATGTAGGATGGGATGGAAATTCACAGGGGTTGCAGGCACTATCCAGCAACTGTCTAATTTTTCATTTCAATGTACATGGGTAAGTATTTAGTTAGTTAGGACTCCTTCCTCTGTGGCACCCTTCCTGGTAACTTTCAGCTCTAAAAATGGTGAGGTTATACTCTCCTTTACAGCTGAACTTCTTGCTTATGGCCATTGCTGAAGAGGTAACCTTGCATTTTAGCTGGGCATGTCCAACGGCTCTTTAGAGTTGGCTGGTACTATCCCCATCTATAATATGAAAACAATACAGCAAAGATCCTGTTACATGAACATCTACTGTATAGGTGAGTACTGTCACATAACAGTACTTCACCAGAAGTATCATAAATTTAGGAGCTACTTACACTATTTTTGGATTAGAGTTCCATGAATCTGACAAAAACATTTTCTTGTACAGAAAGTGACCCCTCGTGCCACATAATTTGCAGGAGGCAGACATTTCCTTCAGCTTCGTTCACAAAGTAGCTCATAAAATACATACAGAAAAGAATCATTCATAACAGTATACTCCTACACCCTTAGAGGAAAGAATGTAATACTAACAGGCAATATAAAACAGTGCAAATAATGGTTTATTTATTTATTTAAATGTTAATCAAGCAGGTGTTCTGGTCCAAGGACCTTTTTCAGCCAAGACCCACAAAAAAAGGCAACATACAACAACAAGAAACAGTTTCAAACAAGTGCAATTCTGTATGAAAGTAAAATATAAAGTTCAATGACCATTGCAAAATTTTGAAATATACAGAAATAAGTTTAAAAGGAGTACAAACTTGAATGGAAGCAAATATTAATAGAGTGAGTACAAGTATCAAAATGGGGGGGTAATAAAACAACAGTCACTTATACTTCCCATGGTACACCATTAAAACTAGTTATCAAAAAACTGGACCAGAAACATAAATCAGACATATATCACACTGCATAACAGTGGGGTTAACAACATAACACTCCAAAGCATTACGCCACACAACATTCACTGTAAAAATCTCAATGGTATTCACATGCCAGCAGTAGCACTGCTTAAACTAAACGAAATAAAATGGTCTTAAATCATAACGTGAAATCTTAACATCTTAGTTACTCCAGACTGAGCTAAATACAGTAACAGAATAGTATTTCAGAATTCTTAACAGCCTTCAAATAAACTAGGAGTAATGTGATAAGTTCTGCAAGGAAGACACATTTGTTTTCTAACAAAAAAAAAACGAGTAAGAATGTAGTAGTATGTGCGTGGGGTGGATGACTGAAACAGGCTTCCTGAAGTGATAGTAATGGAATTAAAAATGCATGGGACAGATATAATATAGCTATGGATGGGGAAACTAAGTTTCACTGATACTGAAACTTTCTGTAAAAATGAAATGAATGCCTACAGTCTAAACTTTTGGCTTCCAAGTCATGTGTTATTTGTTCCTCTCTGTAATATATTTTGTATTCTCTTATTGATTTTTTTATTTCTTCTTCTAAAATGATTGTAATTTAACTGTATTATTTTTGTTTATCTCAATTCATGTAATTGTTGCTACAAATTAATTTATATTGCTGGGGCTTTTCTCCCTGGGTCTCTGCTGAAAAAGGGCTTTCTGCCCAATCAGACTAACCCTGTCAACAAATGTCAAAATAAAATAATAAATTAAGATGTTTTATACAAATAATAATGGAATTTATTCAACTGTATTTGAAAAATAAAAAAAAAATTTAGGAAAAAAAGTAATAACTAAATAATACACCTATACAATCTTTGTTAACCTACATTGTAATTATTTCCCCATAATTAAACTCTGCAACAAATGCTCACCAAATTCAGCATTACAAACCTCTAAAAAGCTCTGTCCAAAATAAAGTCTGAGCAGCTCTGTCAGTGATGGACTTGAAGTCTGTTGGTTCTTCTCTAGCATTTACATATTCTGTTGGAAAAAAAAAACAGAGAACATTCATTACATTTCACAAATGCTGCCTATCACTGCTTCTGAAATACAGATCCAGATATAACAAGGCAGACATTCTACTAAGAAGTGGAAATGTATACAAAAGCAGTCTTAACATCAGCTTCTTGTGGGTGTGAATTCAAACATAAATGCTAAATATCACCTGCATGAATGTGTAGTGCCTCATACTTCTGTGTTCATAGGTAAATACTCAATAATTACTCCTCAGATGATTACAGTCCTAGTCAATAAAACCATACTCAAAAGTTACCTCCAGAGACAAGGAATACAACACAAGAACAGGGCGAGAGGTGGGGTCGGGTGGGGGTGAAGCAGTCCATTCAAGTACAGATAGTACCTTGCAACCTGACTGCGCTTTCACCCACCCAGGCATCCCGAAATTCGACCTGGAAAGCAGGCTGAAAAGTTGTTCATGGCTTCCTGTTGTTGTGTTATGTAGTGCAGATGTTTAATTGTTGCGAAGAAATGGGGCCAAAGAAGAGAGAAAAGTAGGGTGATACTGGCAGGAAAAATAAGTGGCTGAGCATTGAAAAGAAGAAAGAAATCATAGGTGAAATTGAGAGAGGAGGCAAAACAGGATGAATAGCAGAGCAATAGGGAGTGCCTAGGTCTACTGCCTCAACATTTTGAAAAAATAGAGAGAGCATCATGGATGCTAAGGTGTCAAAAGGAGCAACAATGGTTTTGGAAAATCACAGAAAAACAATTCATTAAGATATGGAGAAGCTGCCTCTTGTCTGGATCTAGGAGAGGCAGATGAAAGTAGATCAATAACTCAGACCATGATCTGTGATACAGATAAGCTCAATTTTGAAGACCTACAAAATAAAAAACCCAGGAAGCAGCTCACAGCAAACAAGTAGGGGATGGTTCCACAGATTTAAAAAAAGAAGTGGCATCCACAGTGTTCTGAGACGAGGAGAGTCAGCTATTCCTGACAAAGAAGGTGCACAGAAATTTGTCAAGGAATTTGAAGAACTGATAGAGAGTGAAGGCCATCTGCCAGGACAGACTTTTAATTGCGACGAAACGGGGCTTTTCTGGAAGAGATTGTCAAGTAGGACTTACATAACCCAAGAAGAAGCTAGGGTTCCAGGTCACAAGCCCATGAAAGATAGGTTCAAACTCCTCCTGGCAGCAAACGCCAGTGGAGACTTCAAGCTGAAGCCTCTGCTGATATCACTCAGAAAACCCAAGATGCTTTGGAAAAATTACTACAAAATCAAAACTACCTGGAATGTGAAAATCAAACACCAACACTTGGGTAGACCAGTCAGTTTTCAATGACTGGATTTTCAAGGAGTTTGCTCTTAGTGTAAAGAAGTATCTGACAGAGAATTTGCCAATAAAAGCTCTTCTGCTTCTGGACAACACCTCTGCCCCCCCCCCCCCCACACACACACAACAGTTAGAGGAAATTCTTGAGATAGACTACGATTTCATCAAGGTTCAATTCCTGCCTCCCAACACAACTTCTCTCATTCAACCTATGGATCAACAAGTTAATGCCTGCTTCAAGAAGCTCTACACAAAAGCACTCTTCTCAAAGCTCTTTGACATGACACATTTTTCAGATAAAACACTGAAGGAATTCTACAAGACTGAGTTCAACATTCTTCATGCCATATCATTCATCAAAAGTGCCTGAGATGGAGTGTTACAAAATGAGGCGGATGTGGAGGGACTGCTAAAAGACCATGATGACAAGCTCACAATGGAGGAATTTACAGCAGTTCAAAGAAAAAACTAAGTGAAATTTCTTCTGAAGATGAGGACGAAAGGGAAAAAAGACCTATGCCAAAAGCTTGCATTAAAGAATTTTTATCCAACTGGACAAGGTGTAGGCTACAGTCTTGGAGTGGCACCCCAACACAGGGGACGTCAATAGGATGATGGACTTGTTAAACAACACAATCATGCACTACTTGAAGGCCATCCTGGAAAATAGGGAGAGACAAGTCACCTTGGAAATTTTTTTTTTCACCTACACCTGCCAAGGAAAAGGCAGGACTGGGTGAAGAAGACTCCCCATCCAACAACTAAAGACTAAGTGAACTCTGCAAATAGTGCAAATATGGTTATCCCAGTTCATTTTTTGTCATGGACACTGGTGGGGCTGGGCAGAGAATGGGCACAAGTTTATGATGCTGACTTACCTGTTGTGGAGGAGGGAGATGGCATGGCCAAACTCAGTGGTGACACCTAGTAACACCTGCTGGAAAGCAAAAGACCACCTATGGAATAGGCCAGGTCAAGCTTATGCTGTTAAGCAACACAAGCTCCACTGAATTAAAGATGATGTGGGTGTCAGCATCCATATCATTCCTTGTCAAGCAGTTATTGCATATCAGCTGACCTTCTGTGGCAGTGACCCTTCTGGGATTAGTAGTCTGTCCGGCTCTCAAATTTCAGATGCTCATGTCCAGCTAAATGAATGAACCGATCAGGTCCCTGAACAGGAATGAGTAAGGCAGGTGGCTCTTGCTCAGTTCAGGATGTGTGGCTCTAGCCTACTGGGAGAATGAATAAGCCAAGTAGGGGAGTCACTGGCCAAAGTCCTGGAGAGGGATTAAAAAAAACAGACACCAGTATACACCAGTATACACTGTACTGTGTGTTATTTTGTTTGGGGATGTGGATAGAAAACTATTGTACGATGTTTTAAGTATAATTTATATCACATTAAAATGAAGTAAAACAATCATAATCAGAGACAACAGATATTCATTTCATAAGTCCTATCGCACAATGGTGTAATAATAAGCATGTATTTTAGCTGGACAAGAAAAATGTTAGCCTGCATTCTTAGATGGATTTAACATCGAATAAATACATATGTCACATGTAAGCCATAATTTTAGGAATACAGTAGTCATCCATTCCTCCTCCATCCCTCCTCCACATCTTCTGCTCTACTTAAGAGACGTTCTACACTTCAAATCATGTGTACACTTACCATAAATGTAGATGTTTGAGTGCATTCACTGTTGCAGTCATCACACTTGGGTTACCCTACCAGGGGTAGCCCTCTGTCAGCCCGAATACCAGAGGCTTAGTATTTCTGCATCGGTTGCTGTCACTCCAGGAATGACGTCAGGTCATGAGTGGTATAAAAACAGGCAGACGATGCCATTACATCAGTTTTTCTTGCTCCAAATGTCAGGAGCCCCCAAATAGGGAGCTAAGTTATGGTGGAATAACACCACCAGTAGAAAGTAAATACCAAATAGCCCTGTAAAGAGTGAGGAAGAGAGAGAGAGAGAGAGACAAGGGGGATGGAAGGTGGGAAAACAGGACTGCAACAGTGAATACACTCGAACATATGCATTTATGGTAAGTGTACACAACTGTACTATATTCTTCATGTTTCACTGTTGCAGTCATCACACTTGGGTTGATTCCCAAAGCTGAAGAATGGGTGGAGGCAGTCAAGCAGAGTTGGGACTGGCTAGTATGCCCTGCAGGACTGCGGTTGCAAAGCCTGCCCTGGATTTGGAAAAGATAGGCAGGTGGTAATGCTTGGTGAAGGTATGAACAGAGCTCTATGTTGCAGCTTCCAGGACGTCCCCAGTAGGGACCCCTCTGAGAAAGGCCGCAGAGGTGGAAGTTGCCCGAGTGGAATGTGTTCTGACCCCCTGTGGGGGTGGTTTCCCATGGTGTTTGTAACAGAAATGGATACAGTGTACTATCCATTTGGAAATGGTTTGTTTTGATATGGCCTTGCCCTCTGCCTCTGGTGCAAAGTTGACTAGTAACTGCTCAGATATCCTAAAGGGCTTAGTCCTATCCAGGTAGAATCTGTGCTGTCTGTTTACATCTAAGGAGTGCAGGATCCTTTCCCCTTATTTTGAAGTTTAGGGAAAAGGGTGGGCAAATGAATAGGTTGGTTGAGAGCCACACTGGACACCACTTTAGGCATGAAAGTTGGGTTAGTCCTAAGGGAGACCCTGTCAGCATGAAAAATGATGAAGGGTCCCACAGCCATGAGTGCTTGTAGTTCAGACACACTTCTAGCTGAAATGATGGCCAGTACCAAGGCTGTTTTCCAAGAGAGGAATTTTAACTCTGCTGAAGCTGCAGGCTCAAAGGGGGTTAGCGTGAGCTTTTCCAACACAAAGTTAAGGTCCCAAGCAAGGGTAGGTGCTCTTCTGGGTGCCCTTAAGTTGTTAGCCCCTCTAAGAAACTGCTTGATGAGATGGCGTGAAAAGAGAGGTGGCTCTGTGCTGTAATGAGCAGCGATGGCAGAGGCATGGATTTTAATAGAATAGAAGGATAGGCCTCTGTGAAGTAGGTCTGCAAGGTAATCCAGGATGAGAGGTAAGGAGGGCTGTGCTGGTTCAGCTCCTTTAGCCTGGATCCAGGAACAATACCTTTTCCACTTGTCAACATAGGATTTTCTAGTGGTGGGTCATCTGGCTTCAAGTATAATGTCTAGGACCAGTTTGCTTAGGCTGGCCACTGGAGGAGAGGTCAAGCAATAATCCAGGCTGCCAGGTTCAGGGTCTGCAACTGTGGATGCAAGAATTCTCCCTCTTGCTGAGTCAGGAGAGTTGGAATCTGAGGGAGGTGCCATGGAGGAAACAGTGACAGACTGCGCAGTAGTGGATACCAGTGTTGGTGTGGCCAGTCTGAAGCAATCAGGAATGCCCTTGGTCTTTCCTCCCTTATTTTGAGTAATACCCTTGTAAGAAGAGGTAGAGGGGGAAATGCATAGATCGAGAGGTTTACCCATTGGAAGGATAGGGCATCGACTTTCCAGGCCTTGCTGTGAGGTTCCCTGGTGTAGAATTTGCTGAGCTGGTGGTTGTTGTCGAAGGCAAATAGGTCCAATTTCGGGGTACCCCATTTCTGGGTTATGAGGCTGAAGGTGTTGTGGTTTAATTGCCACTTGTGTGGGTCTAGGAGATTTCTGCTTAAGCTGTCTGCCAGAGAGTTTTGGTTGCCTGGCAGGAATTGTGCTAGCAGGTGAATATGAATGGCTGAGGCCGTATTCCAAAGGGTCATGGCTAGCCTACAGAGTGGGTTCCCCCCTGCTTGTTGATGTATCACATCTGGTGTGGTGTTGTCGGTTTTGATTAGTAGAGGCCCCGGAGAGAGTAGGGGTCTGAAAGCTGTCAGAGCATGCTGAACAGCTAGCATCTCTTTTTGGTTGATGTGCAGATTAATTTGATTTGGGCTCCAGTAGCTCTGAATGCATCTGCCATCCAGGTGTGCACCCCAGGCATAGTCTGATGCATCTGTGGTTAGGGTCTGGGCAGTGAGGGGTTGTGAAAAGGGAAGTCCCTTGTTGTGGTTGCATGCTGCTGCCCACCAAAGAAAATCTTTCCTTAGACAAGGTATCATAGGTATAATAGTTTCCAAGTCCTGAGAATATTGACACCAAAGGCTCTAAGTACCACTGAAGTTTCCTCATATGCAATCTGGCATATGGAATTAGTAGAATGCAGGAGGCCAAGAACCCTAGAGCTTGCAGGATTTTCCTTGCGGATAACTGGGTTCTGGTGGCCAGCTGAGAGAAGTAGCCTGTCAGACAGACTTGTTTTTCTGGAGTAAGGAATGCCATCTGGGATGCTGTGTCCAGGCTTGCTCCCAGGAATACAATTTTCTGACTTGGGACTAGTTTGATTTCTTTTCGTTTATACTGTACCCCAGTGAGGTCAGTAGGTCCTTTACAAATGTCAGGTGCTGCAACAGCTTTTCCTGACTGTCTGTCTGAATCAGCCAGTCATCCAAGTAGAAGTAAATTTGAATATTTCTTTGTCTGCAAAAAGCAATGGCCGGAGCTAGGCATTTTGTGAAAACTCTGGGAGCAGTGGATAAGCCAAAGGGAAGTGCAGAGAACTGATAATGCATAGATCCTGCCCTTTCCTGCAAGAGTCTCTGATTGGGATGTGCAGATAGGCCTCTTTTAGGTCTAGGGTGGCTAACCAGGCATCTTTGGACAGCAAAGGAAGAAGCTGCTGGAGGGTGAGCATTTTGAATTTTGGTACCACCAAGAAGGTGTTTAGAATGGATAGATCTAGGATTGGGTGCCTGGTGCCCCCTTTTCTGGGTACCAGGAAAAGTATGGAATAGAAACCTATCTGGTCTGCAGGAACAGGCTGAATTGCCCTCATGGAGAGCAGGGAATGAACTTGGTTTTGTGCCTCTGCCCATTGGTTTGGATGAAGGTCTGGGAACCCTTTTGGGGTTGGCAGTATGTGGAAATAAAATTTGTACCCCTGGGACACTGTTGAGGACCCATCGATCGTTGGTGATGGAGGCCCAGTTTTTTGCATGGGAGGCAAGTTTTCCTCCTAGGGGCACAAGCAGGTGGGCAGAGTTTAGAGGTGGATTTGAAAAGTCATTGTGAATTCTTTCCATAAGGGGGTGGCTTAGCACTCCCTGTTTTAGAAGTGGAGCTACTCCATTGTTTAGATCTCTGCATTTCCTGGGACTGCTGTCTGGGGAGTCTGCTTCCTCTAGGTCTAGTCTGAGGCGGCCTTGAGGGGACTGGAAAGGACCAATGTTTTGTGGGACAATGCCTACTGAATGCTTAGTAACTTGGCTTGCAGAATGCATAAGCTCCTGTAATTCTTTATTTTCTGCACAGTCAGGGAAGGTAGATAATTTTTGTTTAATAAGTTCCATAGTATGTTGCTGGTATTTCAGCATGTGGAACTGACAATTTAATGTTCTAATGGCAAGAGTTGCAGAGGTGTATTCTTTTTTACCCCATCTGTCTAAAGCTCGGGAATCCCTATCTGAAGGGGGTGGGATTCTTAGCTGTGGTTGCTTTTATTCCTTTAGGTTCTTGGGAGATGACCTCTGGGTCAACAGTAGGATTTTTGAAAAGAAAATTGTGTGAGTCAGGACTCTGTAATACCTGTCAGGTTAGACTGGATTCCATAAAAACATCATCCACAACATCCAGCACAGGAGGAATAGCTACGGGTCTGTGTTGTGGTAAATCTAAAAATTCCCTGAGTCTCTTTTTGGACTGAGGATAATCCTGGCATTCCCAATGGAAATGCTCTCTCAAGGTATGTAAGGTTTCACCAAAACAAAAATCCTCTGGAGGAGAGGCAGAAGGAATGGATTCCTCTGCATCTGAATCCTCATAAGCAGATAAGGGCATGCCTTCATAATCAGAAACCTCAGAGTCGTCAGACTCTTGGTTGGATAAAGCTGCTGGGGACAAGTCTCTTTCTTTTAGCAGGGGTAGGCTTCCTACCCCAAATCAGTATGATAAGGTCTTCCGCCATTTTAAGCATTTGAGATTGACGCATGGAAGCAGGCGCTTGAGCTTGGGTTGTCATTTTTTTTAGGTGTAGTTCATACCCTGGGCCTTAGAAACTCTGTAGTTTTAGAAAGAACTGAAGATGCGAAAGAAGTCATCAGTTTGTGTCGAATATCGGTAGTGTGAAGAACTTCCTCGGAAGCCGGTGCCTGCTCAGCGGCTCCAGACCCATCCAAGGTAGAGACATCTGCAGGTTCCGTAGTCAGAGAAGAGTTTTGTGCCATACTGGACTCCGAACGGCTCTTGGTAGCGGCTTGCGAATCCACAGAAGCGGGCATCAGGGGCTGCAAAAGTGCCTCACTGAGTCCTGGCGAACTGGCAACTAGCTTAATGGAAGCGGCGTCTGCAGTTTTGGACCTGTGCCGTCTGTCTCTGTCTTTATCCTTACATTTTTTTGGAATATCGGTAGTCGGATGGGCTTACCAAAGCCATTTCGGAATACGGAGATCGAGAGCGAAAGTATTTAGCTACGATAGGGGCCCGACTATGTACAGTTCTGGCATTGAACAAAGCACAAAACTGACAGCCAGGGACATTGTCGTCTGGGCCTAAACAGGTGATGCAGTAAGAATGGAGATCTCGGTGTGGTATTTGCTTTCCACAGGCAAGACAACGGTTAACTTTTTCTGACATCGGTTAGAGCAAGAAAAAAGGATCCCCAATGGGGTACTCAGCTTTAGTAGACTTCAACTTCAATTTCAGAAACGAAAACTCAGGTAGCGGCCGACCGGCACTCGTGCAAACTGCTTCTGGCTCCTCGGCAAGAAAGACTGATGTAATGGCATCAGCTGCCTGTTTTTATACCACTGATGACCTGACGTTAGTCCTGGAGCAACAGCAACCGATGCAGAAATACTAAGCCTCTGGTATTCGGTTCGACTGAGGGCTACCCCTGGCAGGATAACTCAAGTGTGATGACTGCAACAGTGAAACATGAAGAACATCTACATTTTTTCAAATTTTTTACTGTCTTTTTTTAATTTTGTTTGGGTCGGGAATGAATTAAATAATTTTCCATACATTTGTATGGGAAATGGCATCTTACAATTCGACCGTTTCGCAATTCAATTGCCATTCCAGAAAGGATTACAGCTGAATTTTGAGGTACCACTTGTACTTCGGTTTACCTTGAAGGTGGCCAGGGTGCTTTTCTGCAAGCAGAAGTTTGTTCCAGTAATGCACTGGCATATTACCTATCATGCAAACACATCTTATTTATCTGATGAAGGTTTAAGTTTTTTTAAACATATAGTTCAAGAATCATTTGTCTGAGAAAGAACGGAAGACCAAGGAGTATCAGGGCTTTCATGATTTGAAAGTCTAGACAAAAGTCAACCATGCAGGAGTCTATAAAATAATGAGTACAGGGAGAAGGCTGGCAGCCTATCTGGATACCTAAGGGTATTGAGGCCACCGATCTTTTTTTGCTAGGAATGTCTGAGGTCACTCAAGACGAGTGATCTGGTTTATCAAATATGCTTAAAGAAGCACTATATTCAATAACAGCCATGATAAGAGAAATTGAAGGGGAACTGAGAGTTATCTGAAGCCAGAAGAGATATATCTGCAAATTAGTTCAAATACAGTTTTCCATTGTCTTGCAGAGACATGATGGTCAAAAATAAGGCCACATCAATAAGGGTACCTAAACCCCTTACAAAAATACCTGACTAAAGGGGTGTGTCACCTATATGGCATGATGTTTAAATGCTTTGCTTATTATAAGGAACTATACTACTTTTTACACATTTATTTTGAGCCCTTTGTCCTTGCACCATGTGTTAACATAGTTTAATCCTTGTTGGAGCAATTAAGAGATAATAAAAGAACAAATAGCAATGTTGATGAACGGATGGGAGATTAAGTATATAATTTATCCTCTGAGAAGTCTATGTTCCTTGATGGCCTTAGTGCCTTAGCACTGTATAGTGAACATGTAAACAACCAATTTACAGTCATCTAAAAACTTACATAGCCATACGCTAGGAGTGCTGACTTGAAAGTCCGAGAAATATATGCCAAATTGGAAATGGCCCTACAATGAGCCCCTAAAATTTTTTTTGTCTTCAGAAGTGGCAGTTGTACCTCTACCCACATGGGTTCTTTCTCACAAACCATTAGTTATTCTCTAGACAATATATGGATTTACATACATATTTACACGTCTGTCAATGTCTGCCTGGGAATAGCAACAAAGGCCTTGGATAGGTCCAGATACACTGTATGTACTTCATAACTGGTATCTGCTGACTGGTCACTTTTAAAATAAGTTAAGGTTAAAAGCCCTGCCTCAGATAAAGCTGAAAGTACAGTTTTGTACCTACCATAAATGTAGATGTTCGAGTGCTAATACAGCTGCAGTAATCACAGATGGGTTTTCAGCCGTCAGGCGGTCCCTCGGTCGGCCGAATTCCAAAGTCTTGGTCCGGCGTCGGTTGTCGTCGCTTACTCTTCTGACGTCAGTAAGGCCAGAGTATATAAGACACAGCCGACGCCATGTTCTTCAGTCTTTCTTGCCCCAGATGTCAGGTGCCCCCAAAAGGAAGGCAATACATAAATAAGGCTTATCTACATATGCAGGCAATGCAATGTAATGCAAAATCAGTGTAAGCAAGCAAATAAAACATAGCAGGATAACCCAGTCAGGTGGTATGAAGAGGTTGTTAGGCCCCATGCCTTTACCAAGTGGGGAAGGAGGGAGGAAACCTGTACTGCAGCTGTATTAGCACTCGAACATCTACATTTATGGTAGGTACAAAACTGTACTATGTTCATCGTGCATACAGCTGCAGTAATCACAGATGGGTAGAGTCCCAAAGCTATGCATAGGGTGGTAGGTACTATGAGGAACTGGGTTGAGCCAGAATGCCCTGCAAAACAGCAGTGGCAAAGCCTGCTCTTGTTCTGGAATATAAGAGTAGGTGGTAGTGTTTTGTGAAGGTATGTACAGAACTCCAAGTGGCTGCCTCCAAAATCTCCTTAGTAGGAACGCCTCTGAGGAAGGCTGTAGAGGTGGCTGTGGCCCTGGTGGAGTGAGATCTGATACCAGTAGGGACAGATTTCCCATGATAGGAATAACAAAACCGTATGCAGTGGCCAATCCACTTGGAAATGGTCTGTTTGGTAACTGGTTTCCCTTGAGCCCCTACGGCATAGGACACAAAAAGTTGTTCTGATTTCCTGAAGGACTTTGTTCTGTCCAAATAATAACGTAGCTGCCTATGGATGTCTAAAGTGCGAAGCAGACTCTCCCCTTTGTTTTGAGGGTTAGGATAAAAGGTAGGTAGGTATATGGCTTGATTTAAGGCTACCCTGGATACCACTTTTGGCATAAAAGATGGGTTGGTATGAAGGGAAACCCTGTCCTGATGGAAGATGAGGAAGGGCTGCACCGCCATGAGGGCCTGTAATTCAGAAACCCTACGAGCTGAAGTGATGGCCAGAAGGAAAGCTGTTTTCCAGGACAAATGTTGCAGATCTGTTGAGGCAGCAGGTTCAAAGGGAGGCAATGTTAATTTTTCTAGTATGTAATTAAGGTCCCAGGCTGGTATTGGTTGCTTCCTTGGAGGTCTTATATTCTTAGCCCCTCTGAGGAACTGTCGTAAGAGTGGGTGAGAGAATAAAGGAGGATCCGTGTTGAATTCTGCAGAAATGGCTGAGGCATGTATTTTTATGGAAGAAAATGAAAGTCCACTGTTCAGGAGTTCAGCTAGGTACTGTAAAACCTGAGGCAAGTTCAATTTTCTAGGGTCCTGGCCTCTTTTCTCATTCCAACAGCAAAACCGCTTCCATTTTGGAGTAAGCTTTTCTAGTAGATGGTCTTCTGCCCTCCAAAATGACATCCTGCACCTCCTTGGAGAGTAGGGACTGTTGTGGTGTCAAGGAATTTTCCATGCAGTGAGGTTGAGTGTTTTCAGCTGACTGTGAAGAGTTTTGTAGCTGTTCTGAGTCAGTAGGAGAGGCATTAGAGGCAGGGACCAGGGAGGAGTATGTGTTAGGCTCCTCAGGAGTGGATACCAGTGTTGCCTTGGCCAATCTGGAGCAATCAGTATCATCCTCGGTTTGTCTGTTCTTGCTTTCAAAAGCACCTTGGGCAGAAGGGGCAGAGGTGGGAATGCATAAACTGTCCATACTGTCCAACTGAATGAAAGGGCATCCACTTTCCAGGCCTTTGGATGAAAGGTCCTTGAACAAAACTTTTTCAGTTGATGGTTCCTATGGGAGGCAAAAAGATCTATGTCTGGCCTCCCCCACGCTTGGATTATCTCTGTAAACACCTGAGGATGTAACTTCCATTCATGTGGATCTGTCATATTTCTGCTTAGAGTGTCTGCCAGTGTGTTTTCCAGTCCTGGCAAGTACTGTGCTTGAAGTTCGATTTGTCTTTCCAGAGGTTCCAAAGAGTCATGGCTAGTCTGCACAAGGGGTATGAATGTGTTCCTCCTTGTTTGTTTATGTACCACATTACTGTGGTGTTGTCTGTTCTTATCAGTAATTGTCCTGGATGCAGGAAGTCCTTGAAAGCTGTAATTGCATTTATTACTGCTAGCATTTCTTTTTGATTGATGTGAAGGTGCTTTTCCTTTTGGGACCATCTGCCCTGAATGCACCCGTCCTTCATGTGCGCCCCCCAGGCGTAATCTGAGGCGTCTGTGGTTATGACTTGTTTTGCTTGAGGCTTGCAGAATGGAAGGCCTGTGTTTACTTGACATGCTTGGGCCCACCATAGAAATTCCTTTTGCAAACATGGAATTATTGGTATAATTGCTTCCAAACTGTGACTGTGTTGAGACCATAGATTTTTTAGGTACCATTGAAGTTTCCTCATATGCAGCTTTGCACATGGGATTAGAAGAATGCAAGATGCCATGAATCCCAGAGCCTGCAGGATTTTCCTTGCAGTAAGCCTGGTACTTTTTGCTCGTGTTTTGAAGTACTGAGATAGTTGCCCTCGTTTTTCTGGCGTAAGATATGCCATCTGGGTGTTTGTGTCCAAGTTGGCACCCAGGAAGGTTATTTTCTGAGATGGTGTTAGTCTTGATTTCTCCTTGTTGATGGTATATCCCAGAGAAAGCAGTAACCGTGTCACATATGCCAGATGTTCCAGTAGTATGCATTTGCTGTCCGCTTGGATCAGGCAGTCGTCCAGATAAGGGTAAATTTGTATCCCTTGAAGTCTGCAGTAGGCAATCACTGATGCCAGGCACTTTGTGAATACTCTGGGCGCAGTAGATAAGCCAAAGGGCAATGCAGAGAATTGATAGTGGATTGAACCTGCAAGAAATCTGAGGTATCATCTGCAGCTTTGTCTGATTGGGACATGCAGGTATGCCTCCTTGAGGTCCAACGTTACCAGCCAAAACTCCTTGCCCAGCATGGGAAGAAGTTGCTGTAATGTGAGCATCCTGAATTTTGGCACGAGTAGGAATGTGTTTAGGATGGATAAGTCCAAAATGGGTCTCCAGTCGGTTCCTTTTCTTGGTACCAGAAAAAGTCTTGAATAAAAACCTTGACCTTGTTGGTGTGTAGGTACCTTTTGTATAGCTCTCATGTTTAGGAGCTTTGAAATTTGCAGTTGTGCCTCTGCCTTTTGATTTTGTGGCAGGTTTGGCATGCCTCTCATTTTTGGAAGAGTGTGAAATTGAAATTTGTAGCCTCTGTTTATAATGTCCAGTATCCATTTGTCTGTTGTGACAATATGCCAATTGCTTGCAAATAATGCTAGCTTCCCTCCCAAAGGTGCTGTCAGCTGAGACTTGCTTGGCATGGAAATGAGGGAGTCATTGGGTTTGCTTCCTGTATTGTTGTGCACTGTCTTCACCACCTCTTGGTGCTGGAGATTGCCATTGTCTGCCTCTATATGATCCTTGTGATTGCCCTCTGCCCCTTGTGCATCTGTATCTACCTCTTTGGGGCTTGTCAGTGGCTGGAAAGGACCAGTTTTTGAAGGCCAATTTCTGCTAAAACGTGGTGGTTGGACCTGTAAGAAAGCCTTGACAGTTTGCATAGATTTGGCTTTTTCTTCCATTTTCCATAGTATGTCCTCAGCATTAGTACCAAATAGTACATCCTTTTGTAAAGGAGCATCAAGAATTTAGCTTTCACATGATCAGGTAAATTTTGTTCCTAAGCCAGGCATGTCTGCGAATGACTGATCCTGTGGCAGCCGCTCTACTGGAAGCCTCTAGGGCATCATAACCACATTGTAAGGTGTGTTTACCCACTTGCTCCGCACTATGCATCATATCCTGTAACTCTTTTAAATCTGGTTGTTCAGGTTGAGACATTTTGTTCCTTAATTGTGATAACAGGTACTGTTGATACTTAATCATATGAAACTGACAGTTTAAGGCCCTCATGGCTAGGGTGGCCGAGGTATATACCTTTTTACCCCACCTTTCTAGAGATCTGGATTCCCTTTCTGCAGCGAGTGGATTCTTGGCAGTGGAGGCCTTTAATCCCTTGGGGCCTTGTGAAATGGTTTCAGGGTCAGCATTATGGCCTTTGTAGAGAAATTGGTGAGAACTGGGTACTCTAATACCTATCAGGTTTTACTGGTGCAGGAGGCAGAGAATCAGGGTTAAGGCAAGCCTCCGAATTGACATCATCCAGTACATCCAAAACAGGGGGTATAGCCAGAGGTCTGTGCTGAGGTAACCAAAGAAATTCCCTAAGTCTTTTCTTGGAATCTGAAAAGTCTTGGCCTTCCCAATGGAAGTGTTCCCTCAAAGTGTGCAAGGTTTCCCCAAAAGAAAAATCCTCAGGAGGGGATACAGAAGGAATGGGCTGTTCTGCATCTGAATCCTCAAAAGGGGAGTAAGAGTGTTCCTCTGCATCAGAATGTTCTGATAAAATGGATCCCTGATCAGAAGAGGGAGATTCTTCCTCCACTCTGGGTCTCTTGTCAGGAGGGGGCTGAGAACCTCTGATAAGAGTAATTAAATCCTCAGCCATTTTAAGCATCTGTTTCTTAGGCATGGGACCAGGAGATGGGCCCTGTGCAACAGGCCTCGTGGGATGCCTGGCTGCTTTGGATTTAGTAAAAGCCTTTATTGAAAAAGAAGATGAGGGCCTAAATACACCATGGGTGGAGGTGGACCTGTCCACATTAGTAGGCTCGACATTAGCAGGGGCTTCGGTTGTAGTCTGGGAAAGGACCGAGGACCCAGCGGTCTCGGGTACAGAGAACACCGCCAAAGGAGTGTCGTCAGTAGTCAGGGACTGCAAAGGCGTCTCGCTGAGAACCAGACCACGTGTAGCCTGTTTTGGCGTGGTGTTGGCAGGGACTGCAGGTCTCGCGTGTCGGTCCTTTTCCTTGCGTTTTTTGGACAAAACGGTAGTCAGAGTGTCCGACGGCATCTTATAATCAAAAGCTTTACCAAAGTAGTGTTGGGCGAACTCTGCCCGACGCTTGATAGTGCATTTATTGAAGGTAGCACAAAAGCGACAGCCCGAGACGTCGTGGTCTGGGCCCAAACAAGGTATGCAACGGGAATGGAAATCCTTATGCGGTATTTGCTTCCCACAAGAAATACAATTACTAACTTTTTCTGACATCGGTCTGAGGCAAGAAAAGTTTCCCCAACGGGGTACTTAGCTTTAAAGAAGACTTTGGTTCCAATTTTTTTTCGTAATTCAGGAGCTGGCCGACCGGCACTTGCGAACTGCTTCTGCTTCAGGCACCGCGCGGCAAAAAAGACTGGAGAACATGGCGTCGGCTGTGTCTTATATACTCTGGCCTTACTGACGTCAGAAGAGTAAGCGACGACAACTGACGCCGGACCAAGACTTTGGAATTCGGCCGACTGAGGGACCGCCTGATGGCTGAAAACCCATCTGTGATTAGTGCAGCTGTATGCACGATGAACATCTGGTGAGAACACAGATTAATGAGATCAAGATAATACTTTCCACAGCTTTACATAAAAGTCTAGTGAGCCTAATGGGTCTAATAAGGATCTGTTTTCCTCTTTCTTTACATTTAAGCATGTCAGCTGCAGAAGGGGCTAACAGAAGATTTAAAATCACAGATTTATCATCATCAGGAGGATTTTGCAAACAAAGCCAAGCAAGTTTCCTCAAAACTAATCCAGAAGCAACAGCTCTGGAAGAAGAAATGGCAGAATCATAAACACACTTTAGAAAATGCTTTGTCACATGAGCCTGTCACAAAAAGATTACCTTAAAAGGAATGCTGACAATTAACGTCTGCATATTCTTTAAGCACACAAAACAACAAACTTATGAGCTTGATAGTTTAAATTTTTTAAAGTTGTTTTGCAAGAGTACATCTTCCACAGCTTATCCATTGCTTTCCCATCCTTGTCAGACGGAATGGGACTAGCAGCAGTAAAAAGAAGTTATGTACTCACCATAACGTTCCATCTGAGTAGGTAAACTTCATTTGTCAGCAACCTGTGGGTATCGGATCCAAGCCGGCAGCTTCAAACAGTTAAGATCCAAGCTCCAAGCTCCTCCCCCTTACCCATAATCCCCTGCCATCCCTCTCTGACCTCAGATCGAGTTTGCTATAGTAACACAGGACATTACAACAAAGGATCACCTGCAAATCCGGAGAAAAGGACAAGGAATCCTTCTAGGATGCACTATAGGTTAGGGGGATGGAGGGGGGTTGGTTGCTGACAAATGAAGTTTACCTACTCAGATGAAACGTTATGGTGAGTACATAACTTCTTTATCTGAAGTAGTTAACTTAATTTCTTCATCAACCTGTGGGACAGAGTCCCTAGCTACCCAAACTTGGGGGGTCCTCATGGAAGGATATTCCGGAACACTGCAGAGCCGAAGGATGCTCTCCCTCTGGAAATTAGATCCAACTTGTAATGGTCAATGAAAGTATGGGATGAAGCCCAAGTGGCTGCTGAACAAATGTTGTCCAAGGACACTCTGGAGCAAAAGGCAGCAGAAGTAGAAATCGATCGGGTAGAATGAGCTTGGACTCCTTCAGGTACAGGCCGACCAGAACTCTTATATGCAAGAATTATGCATTGGGAAATCCATCTGGACAATGTAACTTTTGATACTGGTTTGCCCAAAGAGGGTCTTGCAAAGGATACAAAGAGTTGCTCAGACTGCCTATGTTCAGCGGTCCTATGCAAGTAGAATCTCAATTGCCTGTGTACGTCCAGAGAATGTAGTTTGTATTCACCCCTGTTTTGATAATTTGGAAAGAAAACCAGTAAATTAATAGATTGATTAATATTGGGCTCAGAAGCAACTATGGGTAGAAAGGAGGGATTGGTCCTGAGGGAAACTCTATCTTTATGGATGACCAAGTATGGAGGTTTGGCGCAAAGGGCTTGAAGCTCCGAAACCCTTCTAGCCGAAGTGATAGCAATGAGAAAGGCCGTCCTCCAAGACAAGTATTTTAGATTCACCGTGGCTGCGGGTTCAAACGGAGGGGCCATCAAGGACTGGAGAACAAGGGTTAAATCCCATGGAGGGACTCCGTCTTTAACCGGAGGCCTTAAGAGGAATGTGCCTTTTAAGAAAGTCTTACATAATTTGGAAGATGCTAAGGAACCGAGATCACTTCCCACATGATAATGGGAAATTGCAGCTAATTGGACTTTGACCGTGGAAGAGCCAACACACCTTAGTCGAATAAAGTCGACAAAAATTCTAACACCGCTGGTATGGGAGCTGTAAAGGGATCCAACTTTCTATGCTCCGCCCAGATAGTAAAGCGTTTCCATTTGCTGTTATAAACCTTTCTCGTAGAAGGTTTATGGGCAGCTACTAAAATAGCCTTAACAGGGGACGAGATACCGGGAGTCCTAAGTATTACTGAACTGGATCAGCCAAGCTGTGAGCTTGAGGTTGTCCAAATTCGGGGTTGGTAATCCTAGTGGGTGAGAGATAAGATCCGGGGTGGGATCTAGAATCCATGGAGGATTCACTAGATGAGACCATAGGCATGGGAACCACGTTTGACGAGGCCAGAATGGGGCTATGAGGATCACTCTGCTCCCCAACCGACGGGCTTTCTGTAAGAATTTTAAAATTAGGGGAAGAGGAGGATAAGCATAAAGTAGACCGGATGGCCAAATATGCACCAGAGCGTCTCTGGGAGATTCCCCTGGTGGGGGAATCAGAGCGAAGTAGTTGCCGCATTTTGCGTTCAAAGGAGACGCGAAGAGATCGCAGCAAGGTTGACCCCACTTGAAGATTTGCTTTGCTATTCTGGGGTTCAGAGAACACTCATACGGTGAGAGGATAGTTCGACTCAGCCTGTCTGCCAAAATGTTCAACCGACCCAGAATGTTCGTCGCTATGAGAAAGCGGTTGGTGGAAATCGCCCATTCCCAGACTCTCATGGCCTCTCGACAAAGTGGGTAGGATCTGGTTCCCCTCTGTTTGTTGATATACCAGACCACTGACATGTTGTCTGTCTGAACTGCAACTGTCCCTAAGGGAAGAAGGGCCTGGAGTGCTTGCAACGCCAAAAGCACCGCTCTCATCTCTAGGACACTGATATGCAATAAGGTCTCTGAATGGGTCCACGTGCCTTGGACGGTTCTGCCCATACACTGCCCCCCCACCCTAGGCGAGAAGCATCCATGGTCACCATGGTTAGAGGTGGGGACATAGAAAAGGGGTGCACTATCTGGAGGTCTGGTGACTGGAGCCACCAGAGCAGGGATTTCCTGCAAACCCTGCTGAGGGGGATGGGTGAACTTAGTGGGTGTAGCAGGATGGACCGTTGAACCTGCAAGGTCCATTGTAGTATCCTCATGTTCAAGCGCGCTAGAGGTAGGAGATTGATCGTGGCCGCCATGGAACCTAGAGCCCTCAGAACCAATTCCGCTGGAGGAGCCGAGGATTGTAGAAGGGCCAGTACGTGGAGCTTCAGCGTACGAATCCGGTCAGGAGTTAAGAAGACTCTCAATAGGTTTGTGTCTAACCTGGCTCCTATGAAGTCTAAGATCTGGGTTGGATGAAGGGAAGATTTGTTGAGGTTGATTGTGATTCCCAGCCAGGAGGCCAAGTGGAGGAAGTAATCTCTGGCTGAACATAGTAGATGCCTGTTGGGGGCGGTCAGGAGCCAGTCGTCCAGGTACGGGAAGACCTGTATTCCCTGGAGTCTCAGGTGGGCCGCTACTACTGCCAAAACTTTGGTGAACACCCTGGGGGCTGTGGTGAGACCAAAGGGAAGGGCCCTGAACTGGTAGTGACTGGCTCCTAGCCGGAAGAGGAGAAACCTTCTGGATCGTCTGTCCATCAATATGTGGTAGTACGCATCCTTGAGGTCTATCGAGCACATCCAGTCGTTCTCCTGTAAGAGTGGGAGAATGGATTGAATGGTGACCATCCGGAACTTTTCTTTGGCTACTGAGGGTTAGAAAGGACAGGTCAAGGATTGGCCTTAAGTCCCCAGTCTTTTTTGGCACCAGACAGAACCTGAAGTAGAAGCCTGATCCGGATTGGTCTCGGGGGACGTGCTGGATCACTCTTTTTTCTAGCAGCTGCTTTATTTCTGCGGCTGCTGCCTCCCTTTGATTGGGTGGGACATCGGGGAGGCTCCGGGGTCTGGGAGGGGGATTCAGAAAGGGGATTTTGGAGCCTCTGGATATGATTTGAAGCACCCAGCGATCTGTTGTAATGGACTCCCAAACTGCTAGGTGCCTCGAGAAACGCCCCCCAGAGTGGAACAGTCGGGTAACCCTTCAGGGCTGCTGCATGGGCCGATCAGAAAAGGGTTCTCTCGACCCGAAATTCTTCGGTCCCCCTCTGTCTCTGGGCCGGCGTCCACCCTGTCCTCCTCTGCCTCTGAAGGACGAAGGGTCTGGAGCGAAACGGGACTGCTGAGACTTCCGAAACCACATCTTCTTTTGTCTCCTTTGGCTCCTGGAGAAGGACCTCTGGGGAGCCGAGAAGCGGACTCTGACGGCAGGCAACGTCTTCCCATCTTTCTCGCTCTGGACCAGCGTGTCGCGGATGGTCTTGCCAAAAAGCGAAGAATCGTCAAACGGGGCATTTGCGAAGGACGCCTTGAGGGGTTCCGCAAAATCGCAGAGGCGGAGCCAAGCATGTCGTCTTAAAACAATGCCCGCTCCGCTAGCTCTAGCAGCTCCTTCCGTAGCATGGGAGAGGAGCCGCATAGAAGTGTTCGAAATGGACTTAAGAGTGGCCATCCGAGATGAGAATAGCTTCTTATCCTCAGTCGACATGGACTCTGGGGGCGACCCGGCGTATTCCTTGATGAGATCCCGCTGGAGTCGTATGACGTGTGCCATACAGTTCAGCGACCTTACAGCGAAGGTAGCTGAAGCGAACATCCGCTTCCCCAGGCGATCCATCGTCCGAGACTCCTTGTCGGGAGGATGGACAGAGTAACTCTCCTGGGCTAGTTCCCTGTTGGTGGCAGCCGTCACCAACATGGCATCTACTGGAGCACCCTTACTCCATACCATCCTATCAGTGGGGGGACTGAGGATTTTATCCGGTCTCTTTGGAATGGGCTCAACAGTGTCCTGTTCCTTCCATGCCCTGGTAGTAATGAGATCTACCAGGGGATAAGTGGGAGGGGACACCCAAGAGGTAGATGGGCCTGCGTCAAATGCCTCCAGAAACACAGACTCATCCGAGGAAGGTTTTTGGGCTGACCACCCCCCTCTAATTTGAAGCATTTCCATAATGTCTCTGAAGGAGACGTCCTCGGGGGGGGGTGACCTTGGGGAACCTTCCCTTTCCTCTAAGTCCGTGTCTTCTGTCAAGGACTCAGATGAGTCCAAGTGCCTCCTCTTGCACTTACATTTGTGAGGGACCTACTCGGAGGGGCTGTCCGAAGAGGCCTCACCAACCACATCTTGTTCCTCTAAGGGAACCATCTGGGACGTAGGCGCAGGCTGTCCCTGGGGCTGGGTGATGGAAGGTAGACCCGTCTGAGACAGAGTGCAGGGTGGAACCATAGTAGGAGCCTGGGGCTTCGAATCCCTCGACAATACCCTCTCCACAACATCGAACGCCGAGGGAGAACTGCTCTCTCTTGGATCAGAGAGAAGCCCCCTCGGATCTGATGTGTGGATCGGAGCCGGCGCCAAAGCAATCGGATCCGAAGGGCCAGTATGCTCCAACCGAGACGGAGCCGAAGACACACTGACACCTTCGGATCTGAAGCTCAGCTCTCGGCTCCAAGAGCTCAGATCCGATAAGGGACCCGACAAACTCGAGGGTGCGGTCGGAGCCGAAGTACGAGGCACTATCAGTGCCGAACCTCCCCCGGCTCCTATGCAACCCAGATCCGAAGGCTCCGAACCCCGGAAGTGGGTCGGAGAAGGAGCAATCAGGGCGAAAAAGGGGGTCGAGCTCCCCCCCAGAGGGGGGGAGGCAGGAGCACTCCCATCTGCAGCTGGGCCTGGAGGAACCTACGCATCATCCGGTCCATATCTGCATCGGACAAGCTTCGGGTGGACCTAGAAGAGGCCACCGAGGCGGGCCAGGAGTGCCACCTCGATGACCTCGAAGGCAACCGGGTCTACTCCTCCGGCTCCGGGGAGAAGCGAGGTGAATGGAGCCGGGAAGGAGAAGGCCCGGAAGCCCTGGGAGAGGCTGCTTGTTTAGCTGGCAGAGCCGAGGAGGAAGACTCGGCCTGCCGCTTGTGGTGTCTGTCTTTTTTCTTCTTACGCCTAGCTTCCCTCTCCTCCTGGCCTAAGGTGGGAGGTTGGGTCCCGGCCAGGGGAGCAGGGATGGAAGGAGGCACTGCCGCGGCAGGTGCCACGGAGAGAGAGGAGGCCGAAGCTGAATCCGGGGGCAAAAGTCCTGCCAGAATCAACTTTGACCTCTTGTCCTTTAGAGCCCTGCAGTTGAAGGCTGCACAAATAGTGCAGCCTTAGGAAAGGTGGTCAACCCCAAGGCAAATAACACACCGAGTGTGGCCATCCGCTGGGGATAGCTTATGGCCACACTCGGTGCATCTAGAGAAAAAGGTTTTTGGGGCCTCAGACATAGTCTAATTAAAAACAACACAAGGCCCAACACACACGCCTTCACACACACGGGGAGGAATAAACTACACTAAAAAATAACAAAATAATAATTTTATAACTAAAAGGTTTTTAACACTAGGGAGCAACACACACAACAAGCAATATTAGCTACAAGAAAAAGTTAGAAAAAAAGAATATTTTTCTCACTGAACGACTAACTCCCATGCCTGGAACTTGTTCAAAGCTGTTGATTCAACCGCGGCAAACGAGATCTGAGGTCAGAGAGGGATGGCAGGGGATTATGGGTAAGGGGGAGGAGCTTGGATCTTAGTTGTTTGAAGCTGCCGGCTCGGATCCGATATGGATCCGATACCCACAGGTTGATGAACAAATTAAGTTAACTACTTCAGATCCTGTTTTGCAGATACAGAATTGTCAAGACAAATAACTCTTGGGTCTGCTTTAAGATTAGAAAATAGGTACTTCTGTTTCTGGGGCACCTTATATAAACATATCAGACCTTTTGGGAGCACGAGGCTATTAGGTAGGCTTAAGGCACAGAAAAAACATTATACAGAGGAGACGCAGGATGGAAAGTTGCAGACTGAGGCACCTACTACAGCAATAAATCATAATACATTCTCTATGCCCTAAGAAGTCACTTTGGCCCACTAAAAACTTATTTCATGTTAGATAAAGTACCAGTGAAAGAAGTCTCTTCAGCAGGGAAATCTGATGCTATATTTTCCTCATAATTAGAATGCTCAGCTTGAAAAGAAACTCTTGAAGTATACCCCCCCCCCATAAGCTCTTCTGACTGAAATATGTCAGAAATAGAGAGAACTATGAATATCATTTATGGGTTAACTTACAAAATATGTTGGAAAAATGATCATTTCGCATAAAGGTAATTGACTTTCCTTGTCATTCATGAGAACAAGTTACAAAAGGAAGGTTATAGTGTATGTTAATGTATAAATACTAGATGTCTATATACATACTTTAGTTTGTTTGCTTTGTTATTCGTATATTCATATTTAAATGCTTTAAATATATGTTATCAATTTGTAAATCTATAATGTAAATTATCTTATACATGTCTATGTGATTGTTTTCATTATAATCAAAATCAATAAAACGGTTTAAAAAAAAACAAAGAAAGAAATAGAGAGAACTCTTTTCCTTTTCTTGCCTAATAAGCTCCTTGGCAAATCCCAGTTGATCTGTCCTGTCCAGAGAAATAAAACAGGAAACTGGAAGCCTTTCTCACTTTCCCTGATTAAGTTTTGACTCTTAGGCACACTAGATCACTCTTCCATATTCATGTCTCGACAAAGTGAAGACCCTTCAGTTCACCTTTCCCCTGACACTGACAAAGTGGCTTCCCCCGTACATCAAGGGCTCCCCCCTACAGCCACACAGGATGTGGTTAACCCCCACCTTCAGTGGTTTGGAAGGCTATACGAAAATAATTGGATTTAAAAAGATGGGTGGTCTGAGGAACAATAAGTAGTCACAGCAAAGTCAACCCATGAGCAGTTGGGGCAAAATCAGAACTGCTCTGACACTCACAATCTCCTTCTTAACAAGTTTCTTTTTTCGTTTATGGGAAGGAAGAACTACAGAGACCAAAGTTTAAAACCACAGATTTATCATCATCAGGAGGATTTTGCAAACAAAGCCAATCATAGGTAAGACAAGAAAGAAAGATGAAAAGCAGGGAGCAGAGTCTAGATGGTTCAGTAAAGCGACCTGTAGAAAAACTGTAGTCCTGATATAAGCAAACTACTTAACATCCTATACGAAACTTACAGTTTAAAACCTAAGTAACTTTTAGTCAAACTTAAAACTTTTCCTTACAAGACATTTACAAAAGCACCAACACGAAATACATTTAGAAATGCAACATTTTTTTTTGCAGAAAAAGACAACAGTTTTCCCTCATAAAGTATTACAAATAGACAGCTTTCCTAATGGGGACTTCTCTCTCGACTGACTACTAGCCAAATGACAGTTAGGGACACTGAAGAAGCACCCACTTCATAGTCAAAAAAAACCCCTCTGAAGCCTTTTGTACTCCAGTTGCTTTTTATATGGAGCTTTGTGTGAGCTTTTGGCAAGTGGGGTGCAAAGAAGGTGCCCAAAGCTCCAATTGGCTGGCTGGTGTATTGGTAAGACTCATATAACTTACACTTCTGCAATGGTGATCTATGTATTGAACATCAGCAATCAGTTACAATGGAATATAAAACTCAGTGGAAAAAATGAGACTGACTGAGAGGCATTTATGGACTTAAACTATGTTAAAATAAAGACGGTACAATGGACAAGTTTTTCAAATAATTCATAAGGTGTGCATAAAGTAGCACAATTATCACTAGCTGAAACTTTCAAAATATGGGAAGCTTAGAGAGAATGGGCAAAACAATGGAATATAAATGTATTTTGGAATATACAAATGTGCAATTTGTCTAAATAATATGTATGACTGGAATGAATAAAAATCCAGAATGCAAGTGCAGGATGGCAAATTTACTATGGGTTTGACTGAGCTGGACAGGGCTTTTAGGTGTGTAGGTTACGGGGGAGGACAATCCATTGAAAAGTTTGTCAATACATTAAGCAATACAATAAACACAAATTAAAACAGTGAAAACATTACTGAACCAACAGAAAGCATTTAAAACATATACTGACACTTAACTCTATGTGACATGTATTCCATCTGGTGTCAGTATATGTTTTAAATGCTTTGTTTGTTCAATAAAGTTTTCACTGAACCAGCAGTAAGCATTTAAAGCTTATACTGACACTCTAGGACACTATAAGACTCTATGTAATAACTGTCAGGTAAATATGTTAGACTTTTGCGCCAGTGTGTCAGGATTTACCTTGAGTAGCCCAAATAATTTTAGTGAATAATTCTTTAAGAAGTTCCCTTCATCAGTGTTTATTATACATATATAGCTTCTGCATATCTGAATGGGGAACAAAGCTGCAGTCAGTATGGATGAAACTATACATTACGTTTATAAGATATGTATACTGTGGGTTAAAATTATGTATTTGGGACCTTTAGACACATTTCTATTAGGCATGAAACAAGACACCACATTAGGTCTGTAACTCTCCAATTCAAACAGAAGTCTGAGGCAATTAAATTTTATTCGACTTAGAAAAGTGTAGTTAAGCTTGAATTACAGAAATTTTACTTTTTGTGGACTAGGGTTGATTTATTAGAATGTACCAGTTGGAAGAAAGGAGACTAATATTAATAAAGACTGAAACAACATAGGTTATATAAATGAGAGAATTATCATTTTTCTCAAAAATACTGTGGAGCCAAACTAAGTAAAACACATACAGTTGTGTTATTCACATTTAATGCCAAGTGAACTTTGCATTAAATGTGAATAAAAGCGCTAACACAACTTGTTGGCTGGAAGCGCTTGGTTGTATGTGTTTTAATTATCATTTTTCTATTTTACTTTTGGCAAAGAAAGTAAAATTGTGTAAAGAGCTTACCGCAGTAGTAGACGATAAAGTAGGATCTTTGTTAGAGTTATCATCTTTGGGATCTCAGCCAAATGTGAGGTCTGATATCCAGCCTGATGTCCAGAGTGTTTCACCCTCGGACTGTCTTCCTCTCTAGGACATCAGCACATCCTGGGTGTTAAGGCAGATGTCAGCTTGTACCATCTTTATTTCCTTCTTATCTAGGAACCCCCAAGAAAAGTCTGAGCATAGGCTTTGCCCAAAAGGTCCAAGGCCAGCAAAAAGCCTCCCATAACCTCTTTTCCTTGATCTGTGTCAGTCATCCCCTAGAAATCCAGTTCCCCGGAGAATTATGCACTAGAACACTGAACAGACTGTCACGTGTGACATGGTGGGGTAGTGCTACCCTACTCAGCTCTAGGCTACCCAGAATTACCTCAGAAGGGATGAATGAAAGGAAACTACACTGCAACAGTGATCCCACTTCAACATCTATTAAGTAAAATTCCTTACCCAAATATACTATTGTCCTTTGTGTGGATTACTGTTGCAGTCATCACTTCTGGGAGGATTCCCAAAGTTCAGCATTTTCACTGGAAGGTTTGCTGACTTGTATTTTTATTTGTTTGATAACCAGGTTGGAGGTCTAGCACTAAACCCTCTTCAGTCACCACCTGGCCATGTGACAAAACACAGAATCAGAACGATGACAAAATTTCAGTTTTAATACAATGTTTAAATATATGTGGAAGTACAAAAATATAAATAAGGTAGAATGTAGACAACTTTTTAGTACAGAAGTAATAAAAACACAAAGTCATTAAGTAATTGCAGTAAGTTGAGAAATTATAGCAGTAGCAATGGTAACTTGTGCAGTGAACAGATTAACCATGTCAAACAAATACATGTATATAGTAGAATACATTTTTTTTTTAAGTTTTCTTGAAAGCACTGAAATGTAAGTAATTTCTTTGGGAAGGCTGTTTCAAGCAGCTGTCGAAAGTTTATCGAAATATTTTTCATATGAAGCTACAGAGGTCTATGAAGTTTTAAGGAAGATGAACTACCAAGCTCATAAAATGATTTAAGCACGTTTAACATATTTGCAAAGGGTGGGCAGAACTGTTCACTAATGTTAGTATTCACCAGGTATGAAGTTCTAACTGAGATGGGAAGTCATTTTACTCTTTGAATAGCAGTACAATGGCATTCTGTGTGGTTAGCCAGTTTAATGCATAATATTCTATTTTCTGTTTTGCAGTATTGCAGTGTTATGGCTTAATAATAACATAATGTTGAGTAAAGCGTACTCTACCCTTGCAATTGATACATTTTATGCAAGCAGTACCCCAAGTGCCTGTGAATACCCAGAGCATAGAATCCCCCTCCCAATTTAAAGGCTTAGGAAAAACACTGACAAAATGGCAGATTGGCTTAAGGCTTTCTCTCTAAACACCTTACGCATAAAGGATGGGAAAAGCACACAAGCTGACTCTGTCCTCATGGAAAATTAGTAAGGGTTCAGTGCACACAAAGGCATGTAATTCAAAGATCCTCCTAGCATAGGTGAATATCATTAAGAACCTAGCAGATTTAAAGGTAGGCTTAAGCCATTTTTTCAACACATATTTCAAGTCCCATTGTGGAGTCACTTTTCTCCTGGAAAACTGTTACGCTGAAGACCCCTCTAAGAACTATTTTTTCTAGAAATAAGGATTCTAAAGGACGGTCAATGCATCAACAGGCTGAAACCACTGATAAATGTATCTTCACAGGGGCAAAGGCTATTCCTTCTGCAAGAAGTTCAGATTTGTACTGCAGAATCAAAGACAATCCAGCTAAATTGAGGTCCTCAGGGAAAATTCTCTTCTATTTAGCAAAGTAAGGCTTCCTATTAGTAACTCTCGTAGCCTCCATTACGATCTTAACCCTCTGAAAATAATGGGAGCATTGTCAGTGTGCAGGTCTGGGTGTACCAAGGACCTCTTGCACTGAGTCAACAGGTGCACTTGCTGAAGCAGTGTTAATGGTTTCTATGCCACCAGCTGCATCAGCAATAAGAGATAATGCTGCTTCAACCAAAAGGGTACTATTAGAAATATTTCTGGTGCCTCCTCACTTCTTTCTAATCATCCTAGGGAGAAAGGGAACTGGAAGGTATGCCTTAAAAAAAAAGACCTGCCCACGTGAATGAGCTATCCGCTACCCAAGCCTCTTTGCATGGTGCTCTCGATCAGAATTTCCCCAGACGTTGGTTTATTAAAGCAAAAAGTTCCACTTCTGTAGTGTAACAATGATAGAACAGATGGAGGGTATCCATCTGTGCCCCTGGTAACCCAAATTCAAGAACAATCTAGGACTGCTGACAGGTTTAACTGAAGAGGATAGGATGAAAATGTCTGGCAGTCATTTCTCCTGCCTTTGGGGTAGACATCACGGGGAAACTACTGCCTTTGCAAACTCTGGGGGAGACCAGGAGCTTTTGTTGGTTGCCCACTTAGAGAATAGTAGGAAAATGCGGCATCACTGCATATGCCACTTTACAAGCTACAGATTCTGACCATCTGCACATATGTAATAGGGAAGCACTATATGCAGCACTGTGAGCTATCAGATCCCTTACTTCCTGGACACTGAGTAGTGCATGGGTTACAGCAAGGGTATGCTTGTAAAGAACAATCTAGAATGTGTGTGGCATGGTAAATGGCAGAAAAGATAGATGGCTAAGTGGGCCAGGTAGGGAGAAGTGCTTAAAAACGCTATTTCTCATGCATCCCAATTATGGGCAAGTCTTAACAAAAACATCCGTTCAAATGATCACTCGTTACTCCTAGCAGTAGCTCTGATCGGCTGATCTGGTACAACACTGAGCTTGGAAGTAATGCAAGATGACCTCAGAAATATCCCTGAATGCAGGGTCATATTCCATACATTCATGTCCAGCCTGCAAATATAAGAACGTATTCCCCCTGCTTATATACCACATCACTCTTGTATGGCCTGTAATGAAATACAGCACTTCTGATCCATAATTGCATGAAAGCCCTGACTGGCCCGGATTACCTCCATCATCTCCTGCATGCTGACCATACTGATATTCCATTTGCCTTAAACTCACTGATTGGCTTAGTGGGCTCCAAAGGCTGAGTGTAAGGCATCTGTTTGGGAGAACCATCTTCACAAGCTCATCTAGATGCAGCTGGGACATGACAAGTTGCACCATGTTTAACCAATCAGGAATGCAGTGTTCAATGTATGCCAATCAGCTATCATCTAGATCATCACATATCAATCAACAAGGCTATGGTGCGATTCCATGGTTTACTGTCTTTCCATCAGTTAATGTTCAGAAAGCTTCAGCAGTACGGCAACATGGTAGGGATACTGGTTGAACACACACAATGCTTATTTGTGAAATTTCCAAGTATATATTGGCAATGGGGGGTCAAAACATGGTCTGACACACTGTATAATCATGGAGCTTAAAAACAATCTGCAGGATATTTTTTTTTGTCTGCGACCCTGGCTCTGCACCTGCTTGACATAAGGGACTGTAGTGCTCTGCCACAGCAAAGACAGAATCAGTCTGGATGGCCAACAAACACATTCTGGATGGCCAACAAACAAAACAAAAATAGTAATGTGAATATCAAACCAAAGGTGCAGTGTAGGCATTTACTTGCTACAGCTTGGAAGGTCAACAAGCTAGCATTCCTACTGCTAGCCAACATACAGCCTATCACAATGGAAGCTGCAGTTACATGGTGCTGCTAAGATGACTGCATAGTCCACATTCCTGGTCCTGCAATTATAGCCAGCCTTAGACACCCGCTGAACCCATGGCTGCAGGTAGCCCCAGATCATCTTCCTGCGTATGACAGCCCCCACATGAAGCAGTCACAGGTTTCTCTCTATCTTCCACTCCTTTCTCGGCACATCCTAGACATTCTCACGGCTGTAAAACGTTGCGTGATTCCGGTATTTTTTTCCCCTGAAAAACTTCCCTGTAAGCTGCATTCAAGTTCGCTTCAATGAGGCACGGGACCTGAATGGCTGCAGTAGTCAGGGAAGTAAGTTCTAGTTTCCTGACTGGCTGTGCTGTAATCAGTGGTTTGTTGGGTCGGTTCTGTGGATTATCAGTGTGAGGCATACCTCTCAAGTGCTCAGATTTTTGCTTTGTTCTTCATAAAAGGTCTAGTTTTCTTACAAATCATTGAGTATTAAAGTCACTCAATAATGGCAAACATTAAAGTTTCAGACTTCATATCCTTCAGAAAATGTATGCTAAAGGAAAGCCTGCTATTCTAGTAAGTTTGTAAGTTTATATGAGCAATACTTAAAAAGTGAACCTCCCAACTGTACAGATTTTCACAGAATGTCCAGATTTTGGCCTCATATTTTTGATCTGTTTTCCATAAAATTGTGGTTTCTGGCAAATTAGTAACAGATTATTACAGAATGAAATTAGAAATAATGAGAGACATTTAAGTCTCAGACTTTATACCCTTCAGAAAATTCATGCTAACAACACCCAAAACCTCATATTGGAAATATATATAAAAAAAGGACACTCAATACAGTTAACTGAAGATATTAAAACAAATGTCTTATTATCGATAAAATATAAAACCTTTACACAATACTGGAAAGTTTTTAATTGGAAATGCTTGCACAGAGCATTCTTAACCCCAGATAGAATCAATAAAATTAGTTCTTCCATAAAAGGAGTATGTTGGAGATGTGAGCAAGTACACAATGCAGACTGGAACCACATTTTCTTTGATTGTGTTAAAGTTAAGCCATTTTGGAATGGTATTAATAACTTTCTGCAAGCTTTATTTAATTAATTATTTTATTTAACTAAAGCTTTTGTATTACTGAATGTGAACGAAGGTCCTCAGTTGAATACGTCAAACATGCATCCAGTATGGACTATAATTTCAAGGAAGTGTATAACAAGTAGATGGAATACAAACACAATACCAACTTTGGAAGACTTCTACAGCCTACTGAATACCACAGCATTATTGGAAATTAAAATTAAAGAACTAAGAATTTATCCAAAGCCATTTATCAACAACCTTTGGGGAAAAGTCTTATCGTTGATTGACACTATACAATAATTGATCAGGCACTCTGATGATGGATTGGAAATACTTATAAAGTAACTGTATACATTAATATCTGTTATAGTGTCAGGCTAATGTAAATAGTGTACATAGTTATTTAAGATGTTATGTATTAATACTATAGAATTCATTCAAATGTATTTGAAAAATAAAAAAAATTTCTGAGGAAAAAAAAATTCATGCTAATGCAAAATAAGAAGTTATGTACTCACCATAACGTTCCATCTGAGTAGGTAAACTTCATTTGTCTGCAACCTGTGGGATACGGATCCGATCTCGGATCCGAGCCGGCAACTTTACAAAGCTTAGATCCGAGCTCCTAGCTCCTCCCCTTACCCATAATCCCCTGCCAACCCTGACTGACCTAAGATCATGTTTGCCCGTAAGCACTATAGTGGATAACTAACTACATTATCAGAATGGTACATCACTATATGACATGAAACACATCTGAAGGTCAGGGGGATGGAGGGGGGGGGGGAACGGTTGCAGACAAATGAAGTTTACCTACTCAGATGGAACATTATGGTGAGTACATAACTTCTTAATCTGAAGAAGTTAACTTCATTTGGTCTGCAACCTGTGGGACAGAGTCCCCAGCTACCTAAACCTTGGGCAGCCTTCATGGAAGGAAATTCCGGAGCACTGCGGAGCCAAAAGAAGTTCTCCCTCTGGAGGTAACATCCAATTTATAATGATTGATGAAGGTATGAGATGAGGCCCAAGTGGCTGCTGAACAGATATCATCCAAGGAAACCCTGGATTTAAAGGCGGCAGATGTAGCCATAGCCCTAGTTGAATGGGCACGAACTCCTTGAGGTGCGGGCTTGCCGGAATTTTGATACGCTGTAATGATACAATGTGAAATCCATCTCGATAAGGAAACTTTCGAGACCGGTTTACCTAGATTAAATTTGGCAAAGGAGACGAACAACTGGTCGGATTGTCTATGACCAGATGTCCTATGAATGTAAAATCTAAGTTGTCTGTGCACGTCCAAAGAATGTAGTCTGTACTTCCCTTTGTTCTGGTAGTTAGGAAAGAAGACCGGCAAATTGATAGATTGGTTAATATTAGATTCAGAAACTACCTTCGGGAGGAAGGAAGGATTGGTCCTGAGGTAAACCCTATCCTTGTGAAAGGCTAAGTATGGGGGTTTCACAGAAAGAGCTTGCAATTCAGATACTCTCCTGGCTGAAGTAATAGCCACAAGAAAGGCTGTTTTCCAAGACAAATATTTGAGGTCTACTGAAGACGCCGATTCGAAGGGAAGGGCTGTCAGGGATTGCAATACCAAGGTCAAATCCCATGGAGGTACCGCTTCCTTTATTGGAGGTCTAAGAAGAAAGGTGCCCTTTAGGAACATTTTGCACAATTTTGTAGAAATCAAAGGGCCCATTTCAGTACCTACGTGGTGGTAATGAGAGATAGCTGCTAACTGAACCTTAACCGTAGAACAGCTAGCTCCGTCATTAAAATGACCTGAAAGAAAGTCCAGCACCGCAGGCAAGGGGGCTGTAAAAGGGTCCAAATTATAGCTTTCTGCCCAGATACAGAAACGCTTCCATTTACTACCATAGACCTGCCTAGTAGAGGGCTTATGCGCTGCTACTAGGATAGTTTTAACTGGAGAAGAGATACCGGGAGTCCTAGCTACAAGTGGAACTGGAGCAGCCAAGCCGTAAGCTTGAGGCTGGCCAGATCGGGAAGTGGGAGCCCCTGGGGGTGGGAGATTACATCCAGAAGGGGATCTAGAATCCAGGGCGGATTCACTCGATGAGGCCAGAGGTAAGGGAACCAAGCTTGGCGAGGCCAGAATGGGGCAATGAGGATCATCCTGCTCCCCAACCGACTGGCTTTCTGAAGAAGTTTCAGCATGAGGGGAAGAGGGGGGAAGGCATAGAGAAGACCGGGTGGCCAAGCATGCACCAAGGCGTCCCTCGGGGCTTCCCCGGCAGGGGGAATGAGAGCGAAGTAATTGTTGCATTTCGTGTTTGAGGGAGATGCGAAAAGATCGCAACAGGGCTGCCCCCAAACGGCAAAAATTCGACTCGCTACTCGAGGATTGAGGGACCACTCGTAAGGTGAAAGGATGGTGCGACTCAGTCTGTCCGCCAGGATGTTGGTCCGTCCCGGAATGTGCGTTGCAATGAGAAAGAGGTTGGTGGAGATCGCCCATTCCTACACTCTCATGGCTTCTCGACAGAGTGGGTAAGACCTGGTTCCCCCTTGTTTGTTGATATACCATACCACAGACATACTCTGTCTGTCTGGATTGCAATTGTTCCTACAGGCAGAAGGCTCTGATGTGCTTGCAACGACAACAGCACTGCCCTCATCTCCAGAACATTTATGTGCAATAAGGTCTCCGAATCGTTCCACGTGCCTTGGACCGTCCTGCTCGAATAATGCCCCCCCCAAGACGAGAGGCGTCCGTGGTCACCGTGGCGAGAGGGGAGGCCGTGGCAAAGGGGCGTCCTGCCTGGAGGTCTGGCGACTGAAGCCACCAAATGAGAGCCCTCTTGCAGGCCCTGCTGAGAGAAATGGGGTGACTCAAGGGGTATTGATGAAGGGACCATTGGACTTGGAGAGTCCACTGTAAAATCCTCATGTTCAGACGCGCCATGGGAAGAAGGTTTATAGCGGCTGCCATGGACCCCAGGGCCCTCAGAACCAATCCCGCCGGAGGTTTTGAAGATTGAAAGATGGCCCGCACATGTGCCCTCAAAGTGTGCAACCGGTCGGGAGTTAAGAAGGCTAGTTGCCTGTTGGTGTCCAGTCTGGCCCCGATAAAATCTATCACCTGAGTCGGGGTGAGAGAGGACTTGTCCGAGTTTATAGTGATCCCTAGTTGCAGAGCAAGGTTGAGAAAGTAGTCCCTGGCTAAGCATAGTAGATGCCTTGTCGGGGCGGTGAGGAGCCAGTCGTCCAGGTACGGGAAGACCTGCATTCCCAGGAGTCTCAGGTGGGCCGCTATCACAGCTAATACCTTGGTGAACACCCTGGGGGCTGAGGTGAGACCAAAGGGGAGGACCCTGAATTGATAATGACTGGCTACCAGCCGGAAACGGAGAAACCTCCTGGACCATTCGTCCATCAATATGTGGTAGTACGTGTCCTTGAGGTCTATGGAGCACATCCAGTCATTCTCCCGCAAGAGGGGGAGAATAGACTGAAGAGTGACCATCCGGAACTTTTTTTTTGGTTACTGACAGATTTAGTAGGGAAAGATCGAGGATGGGCCTTAGGTCCCCCGTCTTTTTTGGCACCAAAAAGAACCTGAAGTAGTAACCCGATCCGGACTGGCCTGGGGGGGATGTGCTGGATGGCTCCTTTTTCTAAAAGCAGCTGAATTTCCGCAGCTGCTGCCTCCCTCTGATTGGGTGGAACATCGGGGAGGTGTCCGGGGGTGTCGGGGATGTAGAAAAAGGGAATTCTGTACCCTCTGGATATGATACGAAGCACCCAGCGGTCTGTTGTAATGGACTCACAAGCTGCCAGGTGCTTCGAGAAACGCCCCCCGACTGCCTCCAGAGTGTAGCAGTTGGGCAACCCCTCAGGGTTGCTGCGTGGGCCGATCAGAGAAGGCTTCTCTGGACCCAAAAGTTCCTTGGGCCCCCTCTGCCTCTAGGGCGGCGTCCACCCTGTCCTCCTCTGCCACGGAAGGACTGGGAGTCTGGAGCGGACTGGGATTGTTGCGACTTTCGGAACCACATCTTCTTCTGTCCCTTTTGGTTCTTGGAGAAGGACCTCTGGGGAGCAGAGAAGCGGACTCCAACGGCAGACAACGTCTTCCCGTCCTTTTCGCTCTGGACCAAAGTCTCGCGAACTGTCTTGCCAAATAGGGCAGAACCATCAAAGGGGGCATTCGCAAAGGACACCTTGAAGGGTTCTGCGAAATCACAATGTCGGAGCCAGGCCTGGCGCCTCATAACTAGGCCTGCTCTGCTAGCTCTAGTGGCTCCCTCTGTAGCATGGGATAAAAGCCGCATAGAGGTGTTGGATATAGACCTAAGAGTGGCCATGCGAGTGGAGTACAACTGTTTGTCCTCCCCAGACATGGACTCCGGGGGCGATGCAGCGTACTCTTTGATAAGGTCTCGCTGCAGTCGAATCACATGTGCCATGTAGTTCAGGGACCTTGCAGTGAAGGTCACTGAACTAAAGACCTGCTTCCCGAGACGGTCCATCGAGCGAGACTCCTTGCTCGGGGGATGGACCGAAGGACTCTCTTGGGCTAACTCCCTCTTGGTGGCTGCCGCCACCAACATGGTATCTACGGGGGGTCCCTTGCTCCAATGGGATTTCTCTGACGGGGGGCTCCGGATCTTGTCAGGACATTTGGGGACTGGCACCACAGTGTCCGGCTCCTTCCATGCCCTAGTGGTGATAAGGTCCACTAATGGGTCGGCCGGAGGGGGACACCCAAGAGGTAGATGGGCCTGCTTCGAACGCCTCCAGGAACACTGATTCGTCCGAGGAAGCCTTGGGGGCAGACCACCCCCCTCTTATCCTAAGCATTTCCATGATGTCTCCGAAGGAGATATCCTCGGGGGGTGACCTTGGGGAGCCTTCCCCCTCATCCAAATCCGTGTCTTCTGTCAAGGACTCGGGGAGTCCACGTGCCTCCTCTTACACTTCCGCTTGTGAGGAACATCCTCGGGGGGACTGTCCGAGGACGACTCACCAGCAACGTCTTGTTCCAGGGGAACGACCAGAGATGTCAAAGCAGGCTGTCCCTGTGGCCGGGCGACGGAAGCCCTACCCAAACGAGAGGGAGTGCGGGATGGAACCATAGCAGGGAGCGGGGGCCTGGATGCACTCAACAGAGCCCTCTCCACCACCTCGAAGGCCGAGGGAGAGCCACTCTCTCTGGGATCCGAGAGCCGACCCTCACTCGGATCCGACAGATGGATCGGAGCTGGCGTCAAGACCACTGGATCTGAAGGGCCAGTGTGCTCCGACCTCGACGGAGCCGAAGGCACACTAAACCTCTCGGATCCGAAGCTCAGAGCACGACTCCGAGAGCTCGGATCCGGTAAACTCGAAGGAAGAGTCGGAGCCGAAGTACCAGAAACTGTCGGCGCCGACCCACCCCCGGCTCCAACGCTGCCCGGCTCCGAGCGCTCCAAACCCGGGAAGCAGGTCGGAGAAGGAGCTATCGGGGCAAAGAAGGGTGTTGAGCTCCCCCCCCCGGAGGGGGGGGCAGGAGCACTCCCATCTGCATTTAGGCCTGGATGAACCTTCGCATCACCCAGTCGAAATCAGCTTCAGAAAGGCTACGTGTTGATCTCGACGAGGCCACCGATGCTGGCCGGGAGTGCCTCCTCGATGACCTCGACGGAGATCGGGTCTCCTCCTCCTCGGGTCCCGGTGAGAACCATGGAGACTGGAGCAGAGAAGGAGGAGACCTGGAAGCCATGGAGGGAGAAGCCCGCTTAGCCGGGGGGCCCGAAGCGGAGGCCTCGGCCTGCCACTTATGGTGCTTCTCCCTCCGTTTTTCTTTCCTGGCCTCCCTCTCCTCCGGCGCCGAAGCAGGAGATTGAGTCCCGGCCGGGGGGAGGGAGGCAGGAGTGGCCGCCACCGAAGCCTGGGAGGAGGCCACAGAAGCACCGGAGGCCGAAGTCGAATCCGGGGGCAAAAGTCCCGCCAGGATCAGCTTAGACCTCCGGTCCTTCAGTGCCCTGGGGTTGAACGCCGCACAGATAGTGCATCCAGAGGAAAGGTGTTCAACCCCAAGGCACCAGATGCACCGAGTGTGGCCATCCGCCGGGGAGAGCTTATGGCCACACTCGGTGCACTTAGAAAAGATTGGTTTTGGGGCCTCAGACATTCTAAAGAAAACACACTCGTTAGGCCCCAAACATACCATACACAGAACTACGTACCAGCGAAGGGGAGGGAGGGTAAATTTAACTAAAAGATTTAACTACAAGGATTTAACCAAAGGGAAACCTAACCACAACACACTCATACACTTAAAAGTAATAGAAAAAAAGTTTTGATTTTCTCACAAAGTCTACGAAGACCCTACGAACCAGGAGCTCAAAACCTACTGCTGACCAGAAGCGCGGCAAACTAGATCTGAGGTCAGTCAGGGTTGGCAGGGGATTATGGGTAAGGGGAGGAGCTAGGAGCTCGGATCTAAGCTTTGTAAAGTTGCCGGCTCGGATCTGTATCCCACAGGTTGCAGACCAAATTAAGTTAACTACTTCAGATCCTGTTATTCTACCAACTTTCTAAGTTTATCCAAAAACCAAACAAGCAGAGAACATCCACGTGGAATAAAATACCAGAAAACTTTATTTTCACAGATGAGCGCTTTCAGGGATATGCCCTTCGTCAGATAACACGCAATCTAAAACATCACAAATTTAAAATAAGCAACAACCTATCACATTTCAGTAAATCACCCTCCTTTTCTTAAGGATAGGTTTTAAAGGTACAAAACCATTAATGCCAGGTGATCTATCTGCTCCTAGTCTCACTATCCATCTGGTTTCAGCACATTCTTTTTCATTAACCAAATTACCTCCCCTAGTGTTCGGAGTAACAACCTGCATTACCATAAATAAAAATGAATGTGTGGGATTGTCTTTTATATGAAATGGATAGCTGTTGTTTTAATATTATGTGAACCCTGTTATACTACTACTGTTTATACCAGCAATGTTTACAACTATCCCTGATGGTACGCCTTTGTTCTATGATAATTTTTTGCTTTGTCTGGAGTTATTGTGCTGAGAGGTTGGTAGGGAGGTTACAGGTTGTGAAAATGATGCACACCTCGTAATGTTTAGACGTTTGCCTGGTATTTGTCTATTTTCGTTAAAACATGTGGGGTTACGCAATGCATATAGTACAGTTTTGTACCTACCATAAATGTAGATGTTCGAAGATCCACATTGCTGCAGTCCTAACACTTGGGGTAGTCCGCTGTCCCAGTCGGCCCGAATACCAAAGTATAAGGCTGACGTCGGTCAATGCATTGTCTGACATCAGGCAGGGTACAAATGCATGACCGACGCCATATCCTCAGTCTTTTCTTGCCCCAGATGTCAGAAGACCCTAAAAGATAAGGCCAAAACCAAAAACACCAAACACTCCTGTACCTAATATATGTACAATATATACAAATTTACAAAATAGAACCCCACCCACACAACCACCCCTAAACACAGAGGGAAGGAGGGTTGGACTGCAGCAATGTGGATCTTAACATCTACATTTATGGTAGGTACAAAACTGTACTATGTTCTTCATCTCACATGCCTGCAGTCCTAACACTCATGTAGAATCCCAAAGCAGAGGTAAGGGAGGATGGCAAACTATAATGAAGCAGGAGCTGCCAAAATGCCCTGCAAACAGCAGTGGCAAAACCAGCCCGGGATTTAGAATAGAGAGGAAGGTGGTAATGCTTGGAGAAAGTATGCACTGAACTCCAAGTAGCTGCCTCCAAAATATCCTTAGTTGCCACCCCCCTTAGAAATGCTGTTGAAGTGGCAGTAGCCCTCGTGGAATGAGGCCTAATCCCAGCTGGAATCTCCTTGCCATGATGGGAATAACAGAATGCAATGCAAAACCCAATCCACTTAGATATAGTTTGTTTTGACACAGGCTTGCCCTGGAACTCAAAGCAAAAGAAACAAACAACTGCTGAGACTGCCTAAAATCCCTAGTCCTGCTTAAATAATAACGCAACTGCCTGTGTACATCTAAAGTGTGCAAAATCTTTTCCCCCTTATTTTTGGGGATTTGCATAAAAAGTAGGCAAATGAATAGTTTGGTTTAAAGCCACACTAGAAACCACCTTAGGCATAAAAGAAGGATTAGTACGTAATGATACCCTATCCTTATGAAAATCAAAAGGCTCAACGCCATAAGGGCCTGCAATTCAGAAACCCTTCTTGCAGAAGTAATGGCCAACAAAAAGCAGTCTTCCATGACAAGTATTTCAATTCAGCAGTAGCGAGGCTCAAAAGGTTGTAGAGTAAGTTTCTCCAACACAAAATTGAGGTCCCAAGCAGGAGTAGGAGCTCTACGTGGGGGTCTTATATTCTTTGCCCCTCTAAGAAATTGCTTGAACAAAGGCTGAGACAACAATGGTCGGTCACAATCATAGTGAGCTGAAATTCCTGCAGCATGAATCTTACTGGAATAGGAAGACAAACCTTTGTCCAATAACTCAGTAAGATATTGAAGAGCCACACTCAAATTAGGCTCAGAAACATCCAAATCCTTTGCTGCACTCCAAAATAAAAATCTCTTCCATTTTTCTGCATACACTTTCTTGTACTAGGCCTTCTGGCTTCCATAATCACATTCAAAACTTGTTGAGGAAGGTGAGACCTGCTGTGGTTCAAAACAGAATATGCCAGGCTGTTAGATGAAGAGAGTGAAGCTTGACATTGAGCAGATGACCGTCCCTCTGAGACAAAGGTGTGGAATTAAAGGTAAAGGCCATGGAGGCTTCCTTACCAGACTCCTCAGTAATGGGTACCAGTGTTGCGAGGCCAATCTGGAGCTATCAAAATCATCCTTGGCTTGTCTTGTCTGACCTTTAGAGTACCTTTGGGAGGAGAGGCAGAGGTGGAAAGGCATACACATGAAGATTTTCCAACTGAAAGAAAGAGCATCCACTTTCCAAGCTGTGTGATGAAACCTTTTGTGCAAAACTTTGGCAGCTGGTGGTTTAGTGGAGAAGCAACAGATCTATGTCTGGAGTTCCCCATGACACTGTCAATTTGAAATACATGAAGATCCAGTTTCCACTGTGGGGATCCATGATTTGCCTGCTTAACACATCTGCTAAGGAGTTCTGTGCTCCTGGCAGAAACCTTGCCTGAAGATTTAGGCAAGCTGAGCGCAGTCTCCCACAAAATCATTGTTTGCCTGCATAGAGGATAAGAATGTGTTCCCCCTTGCTTGTTGGTATACCACATGACAGTTGTGTTGTTTGTTAGAATCAACACCTGCCCTGGAAGAAGTAACTCCTTGAAAGCCATTAATGCAAACTGGACTGCTAACATCTCCTTCATGTTGATATGTAGATGCTGTAGTCTGGCAGGCCACTTGTCTTGTATCCACTTTCCATTCAGATGAGCTCCCCAAGCTATGTCTGAGGCATCTGTCGTTAGAATCTGACTCGCCTCTGGCCGGGTCACAGAGAGTCCCTTGTTTAGGTGACATTCCTGAGCCCACCACAAAATTCCTTTTGAATGCAAGGTATTATTTGAATGACAGTGTCCAAATCCTGGCAGTGCTGTGTCCATACATTTTTTAGATACCATTGCAGCTTCCTCATATGCAGTTTGGCATTGGGAAGCACCAGAATACAAGATGCCATGAACCCTAATGCTTGAAGGACTGTCCTTGCAGTCAGCCGGACTGATGAGATAGTTGATGGAAGTAAAGGGATAGACTCTTTTGTTTGTCCGGGGTTAAAAAGGCCATCTGGGCTGCTGTATTCAGTCTCACACCCAGAAAGCACATGTCTTGAGAGGGTACTAGACTGGACTTTATTTCGTTCACAGAATACCCCAGGCATCTTAGCACTGCTATCACATATTCCAGATGCTGAAGAAGCTCGCCCTTTTCTTGAGCCAGAATCAGGCAGTCGTCCAAGTAAGGATAGATTTGTATTCCTTTTAGCCTGAAGAAGCTATCACTGGAGCCAGAACTTTTGTGAATACTCTGGGCAGTAGATAAGCCAAAGGGCAATGCAGAGAACTGATAATTTAATTTCCAGCTCGAAACGCAGATACTTCCTGCAACTAGTCTGATAGGCACATGAAGGTAAGCCTCCTTGAGATCTAAAGTTACCATCCAGTGATCTTTGCCCAGCAGAGGTAAAAGCTGTTGTAACGTCAACATTTTGAACTTGGGAATGTCCAGATAAGTGTTGAGGATAGATAAATCCAAAATTGGTCTCCACGTGTTCCCCTTTTTGGTACTAGGAACAGGCGAGAATAAAATCCTAGGCCCCTTTCTGGCACAGGAACCGGCTGAATGGCCCCTATTGGAGCAACAGAGAAATTTGCTTGTGAGCCTCTTTTCTTTGTATAGGAGGAATGTCTGGCATGCCTTTGAAAGGAGGCAAGGTATGGAAATAAAACCTGTAACCGTGGTGAATGATATCCAATACCCATCTGTCTTGGGTAATTAAACTCCAATTTTGTTTGAAAAGTGCCAACCTTCCTCCCCAAGGTGCTGGCAGGCAGAAGGCTCTGGCAGCTGAAAAGGCAAGGGCATTGGGTCTGCTTACGAAAGGACTGACCCCTGCCCTCACCAGAAGACTGAGGCAGGTGAACTCCTGTTCTAGGCCTAAAAGAACCTTGAGCTCTGCCCCTACCACGCTAGACCTACCCCTAGACTGGGAATCATAACAAGCATACGTCCACCCCTTAGTAGGCCAATTTCTACTAAACTTTGGAGGCTGAACCTGCCAAAACTCTTTAACAGTCTGCATAGACTTAGCCTTGTCCTCCTTTTTCTTTAAAACTGTTTCCACAGGCGACCAAACAACACATCAGACTGAAAAAGAGCATCTAAAATCCTTGTCTTTAACATGTTCAGCTAAATTCTGATCCCTCAGCCAGGCGTGCTCTGGAAGAACAGAACCAGTGGCAGCCACCCTCAAGAGGCCTGTACAGCATCAAAACCACATTGCAATGAATGCTTACCCACCTGTTCAGAAACATGAACTAAATCCTGCAACTCTTTACACTCAATAGCTTCCGCCCGAGCATCTACCTTAGACTTCAATTGTGAAAGGAGATAATTTTGGTATTTCAACATGTGAAACTGGCAATTCAAAGCCCTCATGGCTAAAGTGGAAGAAGTATACACTTTTTCCCCATCTATCCAAAGCCCTTGCCTCTTTATCAGAAGGAACAGGATTTTTAACAACAGAAGCCTTAACACCTTTAGGCCCTGAGAAACAGTTTCTGGGTCTGCCCTAGGACTCTTAAAAGATACTTATGAGCTTCAGGCACCCTATAATACCTGTCCGGTTTAACTGGGGCAGGAGGCAAAGAATCAGGGTTCAGGGAAGCCTCTGCAAAACATCTTCCACCACATCCAGAACAGGAGGTATAGCTAAAGGCCTATGCTGGGGTAAAACAAAATTCCCTGAGCCTTTTCCTGGAATCAGAGCAATCTTCACCTTCTCATTTAAAATGCTCCCCCATGCAATGAAGAGTCTCTGAAAAAGAAAAATCCTCAGGAGGAGAAGCGAAGGTGTAGATCATCTACATCAGAATCAGAATAAGGAGGATACTCCTGCAAGTCTTCAGCCGAGGACTCAGAAGACTCCGAACACTGCGGAAAACTCGCAAGCTCAGGTTCCAGCCTAGGGCGCTTATCAGGGCGCGGGGATAGAACCTCTAATCATAGTAATCAAATCTTCTGCCATTTTAAGCATATGTTTTAGGCAGACCCTGAAGAACTAGGAGACCCCACTGAAGTTAACCCTGGCCTGCCTCTAGAAGCCTTGGAAACAGAAGGAGGGCCTAACCACCTTAGGAAGGAGGGAGAACAGCTACCTGAGAAGCCCCTTCAGCCTGGCCTACCCCTGAGAGGACACATCTGTAACAGTAAAGTCTCTCCTGAGAATCCAAAGAACTTGTAGAACCACCGGCTCCACTGAGCCTCTAAAGAACCGACGTCCGGGACAGACGGTTCTTCTACCCTAGGGCTTTGTCTTTGCGCTTTAGAAAGGGGCCGGAGCATCCGCGGCATGTTTAATTACAACGCCCCAAAACTAACCTGGCACAAACTAACTTCTTAATAGTGCTTTTTAAATCTAGCACAAGAGCGACACCAACTCTTCAACCAGGTATCAATCTAAGGAATGTCCCAATTTAAAGCTTGTAGATTTATTTTGCAATCCCAGTTTTTGTGCACCCTAGGACCAATAAGCAATATACTTTCAAAGGGTATGCTGATTGTAAAACAGAACAGTATATATAGCTGTATGTCAGGATGAAGTACACATATTGTAGAGCTCCAATAATATGTTTAAGACAGGGATTTTCAAACATTTGTCAGACATTAGACTTTCGGTAATAGGCATAATGCGCTAGCATTTCATATAAAAACTGATCACACATTCATTTTTTATTTATGGTATTCTGGGTTGTTACTCAGATGGATAGTGGTAGCTAGGAGCAGATAGATCCTGCCTAGCATTAATGGTTTGTACAACAAAACCTATCCTTAAGAAAAGGAGGGTGATTTACTGAAATGTGATAGGTTGTTGCTTATTTTAAATTTGTGATGTTTTAGATTGTGTGTTATTTGACGAAGGGCATATGGCCTGAAAGCGCTCATCTGTGAAAATAAAGTTTTCTGGTAACATTCCGATGGATGTTCTCTGCTTGTTTGGTTTCTGGATATTCTTGGACACTTTTGCTACTTGTCGGAGGACTTTGGTGCAAGAGAGTTTTTTGGTTGTTTCTAACTTTCTAAGTTTGTTAAGAGTGATATTTAAAAATTGTCCCTATTTTTGGTCCTTTGTCCTTTTATTTATTGTTTTGTCTACATTTCTTGCTCTCAGAGGTTGAAAGGTATGTTAAGCCTTTGTACCCCCATTATTTTGCAGCACATTGTCCAGATTTCGCGAAATGCTAAGAGGTTGAGAGGTATAGGCGTGAGGACGGCATGTGGAGGATTCAAGTTTTCCTGAGCGTTGCCAGGGACCAAAGCAAAGAATCAGATTTTTTAACTGCCCTTGTAAGGGCAATTTCTAAAAGATCTAAAAAAACTGTCCTTTTAAGGGCAATTTAAAAGGGCTGAACTGGTCTGGTCTTGTATGTATCAACTGCAGAAAAGGTAAGTTGCTGGGTTTATTTTTAATTTAATTTTTTTGCAAGGGGGGGTGAGGAAACCTAGGGAGAGGACTGTATTACTTTTTTGTGCAGAGGTCTTGTGCTAAGATGATTTGGGGTGTGAAGGACTGTGGTTGCAACACTTTTATTTTACCTTTGCCCAGAATTCTGATGCTAAGAGATTGAGTACGGGAGGCTTGTCTGTAATTAATGTCCAGATCTAATGTTGTTTTTTGCTAGTCTTGCATAAGAATATTCACTGCATTTTTGTTTTGCATACAATTGTGCTGAAATATTGGTAGTGGTGGGGATAGTGGCATGCAGTTCTTGCTGCAGAGAATGTACAGATGTACAAAGTGGCGCCTACCGTAAACCCTGTTCTGCTAATGTTTACAACTATGCCTGATGCTACACCTTTGTTTTATGATATTTTTTTGCTCTGTCCGGAATTATTGTGCTGAGACATTGACAGGGGAGTTAGCAGCTGTAAGGCTGTTGCAGAATGGATAGCTGTTGTTTTAATATTATGTGAACCCTGTTATACTACTACTGTTTATACCAGCAATGTTTACAACTATCCCTGATGGTACGCCTTTGTTCTATGATAATTTTTTGCTTTGTCTGGAGTTATTGTGCTGAGAGGTTGGTGGTGGTGGGGGGGGGGTTTACAGGTTGTGAGAATGATGCACACCTTGTAATGTTCAGATGTTTGCCTGGTATTCATCTCTTTTCATTAAAACATGTGGGGTTACGCAATGCATATCTGTTATTCCAGCATCTTTGTTTACTCATAAGCACACTATTTTTAAATTTTACGCCTTTGTGCTTTTATTTTGCTTTCACTTCATCCAGATTTATTGTGCTGAGACACTGAGGGGTAGGGGCTGTGAGTATTCTGCAGAATGTACTGATGACTTAATGCGTGCCGATGCAAACCCTGTTCTACTATCAAAGTTGATCATAGCAAAGTTTTAAACTATCCCTGATGTTGCGCCTTTGTTCTGGCTCTGTCTGAATTGTTAAGCTGAGAGATTACGGGACGGGTAGGAGCTGTGAGAATGCTGCATAATATTTAGATGTTTGGCCTGTACTTTTGGTCGGTTACTCATCAAAAACATGGATTCACACAATACGTGCTACTGGAAAAATCTGTTATTCTACCATCTTTATTAGTTCATAAGCACACTGTTTTAAATTGCTACTGTTACATCCTTGTCTTGTTTTTTTATTTTGTGGTTACATCCTCTAGAACTGTGTGGAGACTTTGGGGCTGGGGACGACGACTATGAGAGTTATGCAGAATATACAGATTATTTTAATGAATGCTAATGCAAACCCTGTTATTCTAATATCTTTTCAAGTTTATCATAGCAATGTTTGTAACTATCCTTGATGTTACACCTTTGTTCTGCGGTTATTTTTGCTATGAAATGATGCTGAGAGGTCAGGAGGTTGGTAGGGGCTGTGAGAATATTGCACAATGTTCTGATGTTTGTTAATTTTGGTCTGTTCATCAAAAATGTGGGATCACACAATGCATGCTACTGCAAAATCTTATTCTAGCATCATTATTAGTTCATAAGCCCAGTATTTTAAATTCTTAATGTTCAGTTTTACTGTAGTGATGCGTGGGTGTCTATGTAACACATGCGAGAGTCTGTGTAGCTGTCTGTCTTCTGTCTCTGTGTTGTGTGAGGGAGTCTGTGTGGGTCTCTCTCTTCAGTCTTGCTGTAGTAATGTCTTTGTCTTGTGTGTCTGTCCTGTGTGTGGGAGTCGGTGTGTGTGTGTGTCTTTGTGTACCTCTGTGGGACTGGCTACCTTGATGCAGTACAGAAGCTTGTCATAATGTAACAACATTGGTACTAAATGCCAGTCAGTGTGTGTGTGTGTGTACGTGTGTGTATGTGTGTGTGTGTGTGTGTGCGTGTGTGTGTGTGTGTGTCTCTGTGTGTACATCTCCAAATGGTTACCTTGCTGTGGTACAGGGGCTTGTCATAATGTAATATTGGTACTACATGTCAATTAGTATGTATACCTCTGTGTGTGTAACTGTGTGCATCGATACCTTGCTGTGGTACAGGGGCTTGTCATAATGTAACATTGGAACAAAATTTTATTTATTTTATTTATTTAACATTTGCTGACTGGAAAAGAATGACTATGACAGAGCCTATTTACAGTGGAGGCTTGGGGAGAAACACTCCAGATGCATGTCTTTGGAATGTGGGAGGAAACCAGCGTACCCGGAGGAAACCCACATGAATGCAGGGAGGACATTCAGACTCCACACAGAAGGCACTCCAGCTGAGAATCGAATCAGAGAACCTCTTGCTGCGAGGTGACAACGTTAACCACTGCGCTGCCTCAGTCAGATAGTGTGTGCACCATTGTAAGTGGCTAACTTGCTGTGGTACAGGGGCTTGTCATAATATAACATTGGTACTAAATGCCTGTCAGTGTGTACCTTGGCATGTCAAGTATTTTTAATGGTCTGAATGCAGTAACACTACACAATGATTGTTAAATGGTGCTGTATGATCTAGACAGGGAAGTGGGCATGATGGCAAAGTGGTCACACTTGTATTCTCCTGGGCAGGGCCCCCAACTTGAAACTTGCTGGGGCCCCCTAAATGCTAGCACCAGCCCTGCCTGCAATTGCGCCAAAAGTGCAACATTCGCATGAAATGGGGTTGAGATAACAGATCTACAAGCATAGGCTCATTCAATGCAAAATGCAAGAAAACCGTGAGGACACATTTTGTTGGTTTGGTCCAGGAGGTACATCAACCAAGTTAGAAAGGACAGTACTGCAAATAGGCCATGAAGGGGATATGACAGTACCAACAGACTGAATGCAAGGCATATCTCTGCGTATCACACTTTACTAAGTATCACAGCTAAACCATTCTTAATATACAGTACATGTGACACTTTGTAAGCAAAAGTCCTCAGATATCTGCTGCACTGCTATGTCCTAAATAAAATGTAGGTCATGTCATGTATCCTGCACCAACCACCAGATAAAAAATCTTTACTGGCTTTCAACGTACACCTCATCATAAAGACAGTTGGTTGCATCAGGTCTCTGCACCGCCAGATATTCAATGAGCAATTCCAAGAGTAAAATTCATCATGTGGACAGTAAGTTGCACCATACCCCCTGCGCCCAGCAAAAGAAATTCCTTGTGCGACTTCTGATGCAGCACTCACCTTGAGGACAGCTGGTTAGGTAACGTTTACTGTACAAGCAAACTTAAATTTCTTCAGCAATTTTTGGTGCAGCATCACTACAAAAACAGTTGGTTATGCTGCATCTGCTGCATCAGCCAATACAAACTGCTTGCCAAATGTTTGGCTTACTGCAACCCAGAAACAGAGTACTCCAAATGGCATCAGTAACAATATAATGACAACAGTCTTCCACACCAAACACAGAAGTAATCAGGCATGCCTGCACAACACTGTTTCTTGCTTACAGAACAGCAGGCACATGTCACTGGTAAATGAATACTTTTGCTTAGTTGTTTGCCTTCTTGCTACACCTGTGTTAGTGAATAACCAGGGAATGACTTGCTGCACTGCATAAAAAAATGGTCCATGCAGAAAATACCTCCATCAATTCAACACTTCCACAGTGCGATGCTGGAAGGGGTAACTAAAAAGATACAAGTAAAACGAATATATACTTTGCTGTGTGAAAGCTATGCACTGGTTGATGCACGTGTTTCTTTGTGATGAGTGTATAATGGTCAAACACTTCCTTTACACTATGCATTACAGAATGTGATGTACTTGCCACAGGTGCAGCAAGTGGGGAATTTTATTTTGTTCTGGTGGGGAAAATGTTAATTAGGTCAGTCCACTGGGCAGCAACTCATGTACAAACAAGCCACTTAGGTTGTACAGGTACTGGGCATTGCACTGTACAACACAGCAACTTGTTCAACAAGTGCTAACAGCCCTACATATGTTACTCATCTTCCACGGGGCATGATTTTGCTGACAATGAAATGGAAATTGATTAGCTTGTATTGCACATGTCCACTGTAAGACAAATCATGCATGCCAAGTGTTCATGACTGAAAATAATAGAAATTAGTTTCCCTTACTTTCTTTAGGTAAAGACACAAATGTGTGATGTTTTTCTAACACACGTATGGACAGAATGTGAATATGCAGTGAAACTCACATTTATGCCATTCAAAAGGATTCTCTCTGCACACTGGAGGGCAAGGCTACATGGCTAGCTATTTGGAGAGCATCTGTTGTTATTGCAAGGCTCACATGTCCAGATAGCATGGGCAACATGGCTTCATTCTGAAAAATATCTGTGGCTCACGAGCTCTGCAATGCTGCTGCTGCTGCTGGGGTCTGCGACACTGCCAGGAACAGAGGTGGCCACACCTCCAGATATTAATTCCAAAACTTGGACTATGCACAGGGAATGTTGGTCATATAATGACATTTTGCAGCTTTGTGCTCTACTGCAGTACAAAAAGAAGTTCTCTTAAGTGACTTCTCTGACTGCAGTGTTTCACAGATTAACAGAGCATAAAGTAATGCACTGCATCAACATGCAATGTGTGGTCCTGAAGAGAACTGTTCTACTACGTGATCAAAGCTTGTCAAGATGGAGCTAATGAACACTCAAGTTATTGCAGTTAACTTCTGCATCTATTGACAACTGCTGTCTTGGTGTGAAGTGCATGAGTTGGCATATAATGCATGTAGCATTTTTGTTTGCTGTGTGCAATGCCCTCACCACAGCTGGAAGCGAGGATGCAGTATTGAAATAGGGGATTTATTTTGGGGGGGGGTGGGGGTTAAAAATAGGTTACAATGATATGCTTGAGTCTGACAGATGTAGGATACTGCAGTGTATTATGTACCACTAAGTATGTGCTCACAGGTCAGCCTGCTGCTCTGATCAGTTCCCAAAATGGCCATGACATTTTGAATGATGCACAGGATGAAGCTGGACGAATCGTATATGATGACTGGTAGAAGATAAGGTACCTCTCAGTGTTACACAAACTGGTAATATAGGGTCACTCGCTAACTGGTGTTGCTTTCTTAACTGTCTCCTTCAGTCTGACCAGTATGTAGGTGTGTATGCATGGCTCTGTTATCATGGCTGTTAATAAAATGAAATGCGTATATCCAGCAGACTGCGGAATGGGAGGTACTGTAACTCCACACTTCTGTAGTTCAGGAGATGGGACTGAAGAACAGACTAATGATCAGTATCTATGGTGCACAGCCAGCATACTGTGGACATTGTTAGGAAGCCTCGTAGGACTACCAGGAGGGCAGGTGGCCACACCTCTAACAAAATGTTTCCATACTGGTGATCCAAACATTAGTTTGCAGTGTTTCTCTGGAATCCAGACTCAGACAGTGCTGTGATTTTGGTATGGTCACAGTATGTGTGTACAGAAATCCTGCTCCATAGGATATGATGGTGGTATGAGGGTCAAGTTGTACATGCCTAGTAATATGCAGCTAGTCAACAGCTGTACAAAAGTTTAACAACTTCAACAACACAGAAAACACCAGTGGACTGTCCTAGAACAGGTTATTGATAACAATACATCTCTTTTAAATGGTAACAGCTTTCATCACATTTCTGGCACTGCAGTGGACATGCATGTTGCCAACACGGACACTAATATCACTTCATACATCTGAGAAGACCAGTAAGTACTTATGTAAGGCCAATCCATTGGTCAGGCATTTTGTGTTTGTTTAACTTGACAATGCAATGTTCATACTATTGTGTGGAACTCGAAGAGAAAAGTACACGAGTAAAATCCTACCATGACAGCAGATGTCCTTCTCTTCACTGTTCATAGGTTGGTACTAGGCTATCAGCCCTATGGCTTATACAAGCCTAGCCATAACAATTCCCTGGTTATTTCTACCCACAGTATTTACTTTCCTGTTGCAATATTCTTTACAATAGGGATCCCCTGCCTAGGGCAGCCTGAAGTACGGCCAGTATACTAAAGACTTTAGGTTGCAATGGGTACACCGTATGTCACACACATGCTCCCCGCACAAGACATAGTGCATAACGGTGACATACAGACATACCATCCTCAGAACTGAACTTCCCCAGTAGGAACGACAGCCTAAAGGTATTATCAGGTAACAGGCACATCCAGAAGGAAAAAGGAACAGGGGAGGAGGGAGGGAGAGAACACTGCAACAGTGAAGAGAAAGACATCTACTATTATGATAAGATTTTACATAACTGTACTATGTCCTTCCATATCACTGTTGCAGTATTCTTTACAACAGGGAGAGTACAAAAGCTCAGGAAGACGACTGGGAGGAGGAAGGGCCAGCAAAGCCTTCTAGGAAGCCATGGAGAATGGCCATGGCAAAACCAGCTCTGGCTCTAGAATCACATACTACTTGTAGTGCTTGGTAAAGGTAAGCAGAGAAGTCCAGGTAGCTGCCTCAATAATAGAATTAGTATACAAACCCGTGAAAAAAGAACCAGAAGAAACCACAGCCCTAGTAGAAAGTGCCTTAACAAAATAAGGAATGCTCTTCCCATGAAAATAATAGCAAATAGAAATGGCTTTGGATATCCAAGAAGAAATGTTTTGCTTGGAAACAGCCAAACCCAAAGACCTAGGATGAAAATAAACAAAAAGCTGTTCAAATTTACAAAAGCTTTAGTCTTATACAAATAATACCAGAGTTGTCTATGCAAACACAAGGTGTGCAAAACCTTCTCACTAGCAGATTGTGGAGAAGGGAAAAAAGTGGGCAAATGAATAGACTGATTAAGAGACAACTCATAAACCACCTTGTGCGTAAAAGAAGGATTAGTATGAAAAGAAACCCCGTCCTTACAGAAAACTAAAAAAGGAAGAACAGCCATAAGGGCTTGCAGCTCAGACACCCATCTGGCAGAAGTAAGAGCCAAAAGAACAACAGTCTTCCAAGAACAATGCTGCAAAGAAACTGAAACAGCAGACTCAAAAGGAGCCCATGTAGATTCTTCTAAGGCAAAATTAAAATCCCAGGAAGGAGGGACAGGCTTCCTGGCAGGCCTAATGTGAAGGACACCTTTAAGAAACTGGCCTAAGATCTAGAGGCCAAAGGGGGAGTCAAAGGCAGACCAGCAGAAATAGCTGACAGGTGGGCCTTAACAGAAGAAGAATATTGCAACCCAGCACTGAGCAATTCACACAAATAACAGAGAACTAAACGAAAATTCACAGTAAATGGATCCAGGTTACAAGAAAGACACCAAACAGAAAATCTCTTCCATTTGGACAAATAAGATTTTCTAGTACTGGGTTTCCTGGCCTCCTATAGGACCCGAAGCACGTCCTCAGAAATAAGGTTTCTGAAGGGGTTCAAAATCCCCTTATCATCCACAATGTCAGTTGAAGAGTGGACAGGTGGGGATGGATAGACTCCTTGCCTTGTCTGTGTATTCACTCTGAGGTGACTTGTGATGACTGCCCTTGACTAAATACAGAACAGGAAATCAATGCTGTCTGGGCCAAAAGGGAGTTAACCAGCAAGATTTTATTAGCATCCTGTTTTGCCTTGAAGAAGACTTTTGGAACGAGAGAAAGGGGAGGGAAGGCACAGAGAAACATCCCCTTCAAAGAAAAAGATATGGCATCCACCTTCCAGGCAATAGGATATGGGACTCTGGGGCAAAAGAGAGGAAGTTGTCTGTTCAGAGGGGAGGCAAATAGATCTGCCGGAGGAGTACCTCACTGGTGGACAATGTCCAGAAACATATCCCGGTGAAGCATCCACTCATGGGATTGTATTATGGCCCTAACTCAGAGAATCTGCCACTATATTCTGAACAGAGGGATTGTAAACTACCTGATACTGGATAGCTAGATCCCAAACCTGGAGAGCTAACCCACACAGGAGATAAGACCTTGTCCCCTCCCCTTGTTTGTTGGTATATCACATCATTGTGGTGTTGTCTGTGAGAATTTTGAGGTGCCCTGAAAGGAAGAGAATGAAAAGCCTGAAGAGGCAAAAGAAGAGCTCTCATCTCCTTGACACTGATGTGGTCTTTCTTTTGTCAAGGAGACCAAAGGCCCTGCACTCTCAGAGGACTGAAGGAGACTCCCTATCCCAAGTCTGAGGCATCTGTGAAGAGTTCCTGAGAGGGCTTTGGAGGTTGAAAGAGAAGCCCTAGGTTCAGGGACAACTGATGGATCCATCACTGAAGTTCCAGCTTGAGGCATGGAAGAACAGGGACTAGAAAATCTAAAGGATGAGAATCTCGAAGCCAAACTGACTTTAGAAACCACTGGAGGTTTCTCATATGGAAATTGGCCAGAGGAAGAACAGGAATGGTGGAAGCCATGTGACTCAGATCTGTCAGAAATTCCCTAACTGTAACTGAAGCCAGAGGAAAAAGGGACTAAGAGAAAGCAAACACAGTTAAAACCTTCGGAGGAGGCAGAGATGCCAGCATTGGAACAGTCTGGAGCCTGCACCCTAGAAAAACATGGTCCTGAGACAGAGTCAGAAATGATTTTTGGAAATGTACAGTAAATCTCAGGCTTTGTAAGACAGAAATAAAGTGTAGAAGCTGAAATAAAATCTCTGGAGAAGAGGCCTGAATGAGTAGATCATCCATATAAGGAAAGACTTGTACCCCTCTCAACTTGCAAAAAGCAATCACTGGAGAAAAAGGCATTTGGTGAAGACCCTTGGGGAAGTACAGAGGCCAATGGGTAAAGCAGAGAACTGAAAATGTCCGGAAGCAACAGAAAAACGTAAAACCTTCCTGAAAAGTGGATGAATAGGAATGTGCAGCTAAGCATCCTGATATCCAGGGAAACTAGAAAAGTCTGAGGAAGTAGATGAGGAAACAAGGTTTGAAGGGGCAGCATCTGAAAGGATGAGACCTTCATAAAAGTGTTTAGCTGAGAAATATCCAGAATGGGTCTCCAGGTGCCTTCTTTCCTGGGGACCAAGAACATTCTGGAGTAAAACCCTTTCACCCTCTGAGGAGTTGGAAATTCTTGAATTGTTCCTGGAGCCAACAGGCCCTGAAGCACCTTTGGGAAAAAGGGAAGTTGTTCCTGAGGAGGCTAAAGAATGTGCAAGGGGGGGGGGGGGGGTTGGAGAGATTTCCAAAACATGTAGTAATCTGGCAAATTATGGAAAAAACCCAGCAGTCTTGGGTGACACCAAATAGGAAGGGGCAGGGAAAGATGCAGAGAAACAGGAATGTGACCGAGAAGAACATGGCAAGGATAGAGTCAGGACAGCACCTGGTTTGTCAGGAAAAGGAACCTTCTGAGTAGATGGGGTTTGAGTAGCCGTAACAGAAGGAACCCTTCTGTCAGAAAAATATGTATCAGTAATATACTTAGTGCATTCAAGGCTTGAAAAGGGTTAACACATTTATTCTATTTCACACTGCATAAAATCTGTACAAATTGCAGAAGCTTTCTAACCTTGTATTGTCATGAAATATGCGCAGCTATAATCTTTGCTTATGCTTTGGAAATTTACAGGGAAGCAGATAATTTCTGCTTGTGTCAGGAAAATAATGAATAGATGTATCACTCGTATAAATGTTATGAGACTTAGATAAGGAGTTCCGCTTGTGCTGTGAGAAAATACGCAGCTGCAGAAGCTATAGACAATCACAACAAAGACTGCTTGAAAATATGAACTGCAATCAGCATTTGCTTGTGCCTAAGTTAGAAAAGTACCTTGAAATGTAACACATGTATTAGAACTACACAATAGAAGCTTGTAACGGGCTAGAGCCCACCAAGGCCAGGTTGTTTTTCTCAAAATGTTTTTCATAAATCCAGTCATGTCAGCAGAAAATCTCAGTAACATCTGCTGTAGAACAATACTGAAAGTTGTGTTTGATCTGAACCTTACGTGTATTGGTCTTTGAAGTTTTTTCCTTTGACAGACTGGTCCTTCGGACCGGAAACCCTCACTTCGCCTCGGATCAGACAGGCCAGGTGGCTTGAAACCGTATGGGGAAGAAACCACATCGGTTCTTCTTATTTGAAAAGCCCTCTGACTGAATTGTCGTACAAAAGAGGCCAGCCACTTTCTGATCTGCGACTGAAAGATGGGTTTTTCACAAACCAGGTGATCAATCACGAAGGCTCAGGTAAGGTGAATCTACTTTTTTCTGTTTTAGATCAGGGACTAGATTTGTATTGTTTTTGTCAGGACTGTATTTTTACAAGTCAGGGACAGAAAAGATTACTGTCTTGTCATAGATCAGGGAAACAGAGTAGGTAGGCAGTCACTCTGAAGAGACTATAACAAAATCTGTGGTACCACGTTAAAAATAAGGAGTTACATAACGACTGAAAAGGGTAGAACAAAATGGGTAATAATTGCACAAAAAGACCCCAAAATCCGCCGTTAACCGAAGACGCAAAATACGTGCAGTCATAGTGTGCTGATAATATTAAATACTACTCAAAGTGG
>NC_056744.1:647877625-648095125 GCF_019279795.1 Protopterus annectens | reverse complement strand
TGTGTGTGTGTGTGTGTGTGTGTGTGTGTGTGTGTGTGTGTGTGTGTGTGTGTATAGGCAGCCTAGGATACTGTCAGAGCCCACTGATGCAGTATTCATGGCCTTAGAGAGAGCATTGAAGACCTGTTCCCTAGTGATAGCAGGGGAAGATATAGTTGATGGTATTACCTGAGGACAGGCTGGAGGTGACAAGGTAAAGCTAGAGCTGAATTTGTCTGCCAGTAGGTTTGCTATATCTTCTGGCTTACTATAGGTGGCTCCATTAACACTGAGCTCTGCACACAATTGTTTGTTACTTTTGAGGATGTGGACATAGCTAAAGAATGCCTTGTGGTTGTCACCTCATATTTGGCCTTGGTAAACTTTATTTGTCCTCTGAGTTGTTTGTTTAGTTTGGTTTGGTGAGAGTGCTTTAATCCTGCTGAGTGCTACACCTCCTACTTTTTGCCATTATTTTTTTCCTTCTGTTACACAGTCTACTGATGATGTGACTCCTCCAGGGTGGTTTGTTTTTTGAGCTAGTTCTGTACTTATTCCTGGTGGTTATAGCTGCCTCTATGCAGTTATTAACATACTTGTATAGTGTTTCTGTGAACAGTTCCATGTAGGAAGTAGTGTTTTCAAGTTTAGGGGGGCTTATCAGTCAATAGTAGGAAATTATCCTTAGAGTAGTTCCTGAACATTCTGGGTTTAGTTGGAGGTTCCTGGTTTTATTTTTACTTCAAAGGAGAGAGCTTTGTGGTTTTGTGTGGGGGAGGGGGTGCAACTTTATCTCGTTTTAGTGAGTACCAGCTGCAGTATATTTGTGCCCCTGGTCAGCATATTTCCAATCTGGCTGGGGCGTTTGTGTTTACAAAATCCAAGAATCTCTGTGCCTGTACGTTGACATTGTATGTGATTCCCAGTTAATAGTCAGGTAATTAAAGTTTCCCATAAATATGGTATTGGGTTGGATTGTGAGTGTTTCCAGTAAGCTTAAATATTATGTGTTTCTTGTTTCATACAGGGGGACCACTAGCTTGCAAGGAAGTTGTATGGGATTTTCCCTATTGTAATTTAAATGTGGAGAAGCCCAAATGTGTCGTCTTGTTTTAGCAGCCTTGAGGAATATTTATTTTTTTATGTAAACTGAGACACCTCCACTTTTAGTCTGTAACTGGTCTAAATGTGTGGAAGGCATTATAGCCTTGCACTGCTGGGGTACTCTCTGCAGTTTTAAACCTATCTGACTGCACAGATGCCAGCATTTTCTAGGGTGGAGAGAGCTTGTAGGGTGTGGAGTACATTTGTTGTGGAGTTTTTGCTCATTTCTTAATAACCTAAAACTTATTGTAAACAAAACAGCTTCAGAAGTCTACTTTTATAACTGAAATGCCTTAGCTTGACAATTTGTTTTGTGTAGAACCTTTGGATTCTTTCTAGCCTACAAATCTGAAATTATTATAACTGCATATAGCCATACAATTTTCAACATTAGGTTTTAAGATCACTTTATATGTAGGCAGTAACACATCAGCATCCCTACTAGATACACTGTGAAGTATATTCTTTACAAATGAGTAGATTTGCCCTATTACTGTTTGTAAGTTTGCATCAAAACAAAGCCACATATTAACAGTGAGTCCAAGATCCTTTACCTTATCAACTTTTTGGACAATCTTACTAACTATTGCATGCAAGTAACCTAAGTTATTGGCACTAAAGTGGAGGATCTTTGCATTCTTTAGTCCATATTACTATACCCTGGCCACACTTCAATCCTCTCCAGCTATCCCTGCAATCTGTCAAGTTTGTCACAACTAACCCCACCTTAGTGTCATCTGTCAACTTACTAACCCATATGTCTCCTTGTTACAGAAACTCTACAAATATTTCAAGCAGTTTCAATCTCAGCACCAAACCCTGTGAGAGTCCTGCTGTTATAGACTTAATCACTGAAATATAGTCTGTAATTCTAACTTTACAAGTTCTCCCGCTCAACCAATTGCCTATCCATCTACAAATGAAACCATTAACATGGCATTTGCTCAATATTCTCAACATTTCTTTATGTGTCACTGAATCAAAGGCCTTTGCTAGAGCAAACAAAACATCCACTAAAAGACCCTGATTTACTGTTTTGCATATTGACTGATAAAAATGTATCAGGTTTGATAAACAAGAGAGTCCCACAGTAAATCTGTGCTAGTATATATTAAGATCTATGTTCAGTCACAGTGTCATCAGATTACATACAATGCATTTAATACATTTACCTATAATACATGTCAGGCTAATAGGCCTATACTTACTGATACTGAATTTCCTCCTTTAGATTTGGGAACAATGATGGCTTCCTTCTATGATGATGGGACAAACCTGGAAATAACCATTCTGTGATATAGATAGTTCAAACATTGCTCTTCAATATCCCTAATATTCACATGAAAGAATCCATTTAGCCTATCTGGGCATGTTGCAGTATAAGAACTTATTGTACTAAAGGCCTTTTCATCTCTTTATTATAAAGTATAGTGCAAGTATCCATATAGCATCTTCCTTGACAGTCTTCTGTAGATGTAAACTTCTGATGGCAGCTCTATACATATCTCAATGAATATATCTGAAAAGTTGTTTCGAGTTTGTAATTAAACCTCATTAATTCTTATGCATGTATTTGATTTAATAATATTTGATTTACTATCGCCTCTGTATTCCATCATATATTTAAACAAGGCCTTTTTATTGTTCATCATATATCCAACTAACCTCAGTTCATATTTACCTTTAGTGGGATTAATTTGTTTCCTTAAGCTAGCTTTTATTTTCTGATATATTTGTTTGTTTCTTAAACGAGGTGCCTTTTATATACTTTCCAATGACACTTTCCTTTTCTTTATGTTATCCAGTTTTTTTTACTCCACCATGAAACCTTATACTTTCAATATTTTCCCTACTTTCCCTTATTTTAGGAACATACTTTTCTAACAAATTCTTCAATATCTTTCCCAGTCATTAGTTCTTCCCATCTCCATACCTCAATTAATTTGTTGTTGATGTATAATCTGCACAGTTAAAAGCATTCTTAATAGTGCCATCCTCTGAACAACCCCTCCTTCTGAAGGTACCCAATTCTAATGTGATACAAAGATGGTCAAAACCACCAAGTTCTGATTGTAACTTTTTGTCTAAGCCTTTTGTTTCCTTATTTACCAATATTACAACTATTATGTTACTATTCCTTGTGGCTTTCCTAACAATCCGAGTATACCCTTGTTCTATGTTTACTCTCTGTAATGAATTAAAGGCACCATTGCTTAAACTATATTTATCCCAATCCATATTTGGAGTATTCATATAATCTGCAACCAGATTATAACCACTGACAAAACTATACAATTCTTCCTTATGTGACTCAGTTTCAACCCTTGGTTGATTTGGTGGCCTATACAAAAAAAAATCCACTCACTCTTAGCCTTTGTTATGTTTACCTCTATAATCTCATATTTGTCATCAAAATATGTTAAAGTTCAAAAGCTTTGTGAACATAAATTAATTCCTCTTTTTGTATCCCCATACTTGTGGTACCAATTGTATTCCAGTGGTTTGGCTTATTTAAATCACCAAACCAAGTTTGCCATTTTCTTCAACTAATATTCTTGCTTCTAACTCTTGTAGTTTATTATTCATTGTTTGAAAACATTTTTAAATATTCCTCTGTGCTTTTCTTGTATGCTCCTCTCAGCTCTTTCTAATAAAAAGGTTGAATTTTCTTTATAGTCTTTGCCAGCAAATACATATTTTCCTGATGAATATAATATCAAAACTAAAAAAAAAATGTTATGACCAAATCCCCCCAGTTGTAATAGTTTATGTTGAGTTCCTCAGGTATTCCCTTCTTATCATGTTTCTGAACTGTCTAGACACTTTTAATAGCACCATACTATAATATGTGGTCAGAGCAATATCACTCAATTATATTGAAAACCTCTGATTTGAAAGTATCAATTTTAGTTTTTTTCCAACATCACTAGTGCCTCCTAATACTATCACTGGGTTATACTTTCTCCTAATATGGAATAGTTTCTCTGTAGCAATTCTGATGTCCCATAGTATGTACACACTTTGATGTTAGAGTAATATCATCCTTTTTACTTCTGGGTAGTGAGTATACAAGCCCCTCCCCTATAGAATCCCCTAGAAGTAAAATCTGAGGTTTAAGCACTACATTATATATAACATGGCTATCCACATTAATTGTATCATCATCTCTAAAACCTCCTAATGCTCTAATTTTTTTCTCAATAACAACTTCTTGAAATTTCTGAGCTAGTTCTGCCATCACATCCTCATCACACCCTTTTTAATGGTTTCACTTTAAAACGTCGAAAACTCATAACATCTAATTTCAAAACAGTGAGACCATAAGATCCATGATTCAAAACATCTAAAACTCATAACATCAAATTTCACAACATCAAAAATGTATATAATTGAGTAGTGCATCATCAAACATGTAAATGTTATAGTTTATTCTGTTAATCTGTATATAGTGTTTATTATGCCACTCTGTATGTGTTTTTAGGCCATACAGGTAAGTGATTTAGACGTTATGTGTACATTCTTTATGGCGATCATGATACAGTGGGGTTAGGAAATTAACTTTTTCCCACTGTAGTGCAATCTCGGAATTGGTATAATTAATTTACGGGGTGGGGTGGGGGTGACATAGCTCCTCCTTGGGGGTGCAGGGGGGGCTAGCCCCCCCCCTGCAGAAACGTGGTAAAAAGTGTGTTTTTTTCATTTGGTGTTGTTATAGGTGGAGGGGATGTTATTTATATTTGCTTTGTAGTTTTCAATGTTGTAAGACTTGATATTATGAGATTTAGATGTTTTGAAATTTCGATCTTATGGTCTCTCTGTTTTGAAATTAGATGTTATGAGTTTTCAATGTTTTGAAGTAGAACTCTTTTAACATATAATTTAATTTACTTTCTCTAATTAAATACCTTTTCTCTATGCAATATTCCTTCCAGTTTTGATCCTTCTTCATTTAAAACCTCTCTAGCCTCATTTTCATGGCCATCTTCCGATGGAATATATGCATCATCCCTTTTTCAGTCTGAATTTTCTGATGCTTAATTATTTTAACTATTTGGAATAGCCTATTGTATTCTTTTTCATCATTAGTCATGGTGATGCTCCCTTACAGCCATCTTGTTTGCGACTACAAGCTGTACAGTTCACACAGTATACCTCATCCATATTTCAACTTATCATATTATCCCTATACATCTTACAGCCACTGAAGGCTGTTAAATAACTCCTATCTAGCAGCTCTGACAGGAAGTATTTATCTATCTAATTAATTTGATCTTGCCAGTAAAAATGTGAAGTTTTAATTAAAAAATTTAAATAGCATAACAACTACTCATGCAAAATTAATGATATAGTGTTAAGTTTTAATTAGTCTAGTCTGACATTTCTAAGGTTGTCAGGCCTTATCACAGCTCTTCATCAAAGCTGTTTAAAGCATGGAGTAAGAGGGCAGCTGTTCTGGTGCAAAGAGGAAGGACATGACTGGTGTTGTGGTCTACATGCCAATCAGGCCCCAATGTGTCCCCTGGAGTAACTGTCTCCATTAGCACTACATGTAGTAGTAAAGCATTTAAATGGCCATGTTTATCAGTTACCTAAATGCCATTCAGTGTATCATCTGAAATCTGTCAAGGAATTACTTGCTACAGTTTAGCAAAGTTCTTTGTAACAGTTTTATGCTCCTTTGAAACTGTAGCAAGGAGCCTAGCTAAACTATATCCAGGAACTCCTTGCTACAGTTCAGAAGGTGCATTGAATAGATTTTTGTTTCATTTGTTGTAATTCACTGATCTCAACCTTCAGTGGAACTCTACTAGGATGAGTGAAATGGTGACTTTTTGTTTTTTTGTTACTCAACTTGAGTTGAAATTTGTTTTTATTTGTTTGCTCTCAGCTTGAGTTGAACTTTTTTTTGCTTGTCACCTCTAGTCTGGGGTGGAGGGGGTGCCAAATAATCTGTATACAGTTCTTCTCTTAATGTTCTCAGTTATGGTTCTACACATTAGAGTACATCAACACACAACACAATTTCAGTTGGTCCAGATCCTTGGACCTGCATACTCTCATCTGCCTTCCTTTTTGTCATAACACTCTCAAATGGTTATATAGCCCATCTAACCTGCTACAGGGTTTTCCATTCTCTAAACTTTTGTCCAAGTCCAGTCATGCATTGCTATCATAGATGCCATAAACATTGACTGGAAATGATACAATTGCATAGAGGGATAAAATGCTGACTATGACTCATGTGACCTAACTTCAACTAGTTATTGTAACACCTTAGCTGAAATCCCCATTAGATCTCACACTTTTCTACTTGGGGACTTCAACTACTCATCAATAAACTGGCTGACTTTCACTGTTGTCAGCATGTTCAACACCTGATATTATAAATGCTAACTTTTTGTACAATTATTTAACCATCCTTCAAGGGGCCCCAATACCCTTGATTTTATCCTCAGAAATATGGCCACTTCTTGCACACCTCTGTATGTATCATCTTCCCTTGTTAAATCAGACCACAAATCAGCAATTGTTTCCTTTAAAACTGATGTTATTTCCCCAGTAAATACCTCTGTGTTTAGGGACTTCTCAAACACAAACCTTCATTTACTTGATGACCTAAATAAATAGTGTTCTGATTCTCCTTTTCCCATTACTGAAACCACTACATATTCCTCTGACTTCTGCTCACAGTTTAAATAGCTGTAATAATAAAGCATCCCCAATCCTCACCAAACAGATTAAGAAATTCACAAACAAACCCCTATGGTGGAATCCCATAGACATGAGATAAAGAAATTACTTAATGCTTATAAGAAGTTTAATTCTACTCAGCTTAAAAATCCCAATTAAGGTAACTAGTAAAGAGCTTAAAGACCCGCGGTGGTGGTGCTGCGGTAGCATTGTCGCCTCACAGTAAAACACTGTCCGGTTCGATTCTCAGCTAGAGCTTCTTCTGCGTGGAGACATGCGTGAATGGGCATACCTTCGTTGAAGGTTGTGCATCAGGCCTGGCAAGCCGGTACATAAAAATCAACTGCCAATCATTAGCAGACCGGAGTTCCACTGTGGCGACCCCTAACCGGGAAAAGCCGAAAGACACAAACAAACAAACAAGTAAAGAGCTTAAAGGAACCAGTAGGAAGCTTAAAGTTGAATATGAACTTAAAATAGCAATTAAAACCAAAAATAACTACAATTCTTTCTTTAACCATGCCAGGAAGTCAGAACTAACACTCAGAAATGTTCAGAGCTAGCCAGCAAAATCCACTTATTTGGGCAAAATCCAGTTACTGGTTAGTCACTACTCTGCCTAGATGTCAACAATGAAGAAATCTGGAAAAAGTAAAAGCAAATGAACTAGAAAAGGAAAAGAAAAAAACTCTGTTTAGTAAAAAGTCCGTTTTCAGTCTCAGAACAAGAGATGGCTTCCAGTAATGTGGAAGAAGAATATATCAAATGCATTCAAAGTTGTTTAAAATAAATGAGACACTGGAGAAATGCATACAGCAGAATGACAAAAGTCTAGAAAGAATGGAAGAAGTCTGAAGTAGCTGTTGAGATGAGCTGATAAAAACTACAGAAATCAGAGCATGAAATGAAGTAAAGGCTGGCAGAATATGAAGCTTCCCCAGAAGAACTGTTTCAAAAAAATAGTAGATTTGGAAGACAGATCTTGTAGAGAAAACCTGAGAATTTCTGAGCTACCAGAGAAAATGGAAGAAACAGATTACATTAATTTTGTGTAAGTACAAATAAGCAAATGGACTGGTATTCCACAGCAGAATTTGTAAACAAAAAAGGCACATCATATCTTTGTTCCAAATTTCACCTTGAGAAAAAAGCCAAGATCTATAGTAACAAAGATTCACTCATATCAGCAGAAGAGCTGCTCCCGACAAAACAGTGGCAGAACGGTAAAGTATTATCAATTGGGGACACTAGAGTGTTCATGGAAATGATTGCTCAGTGTACATAATGCAGAAATGAAGCAAGTTTATCCCTGTAATCAGTGGGTGTCAGGAGGTTGGTGTGAGATTAAAGTAGCTATATCTAGCTATCTTCAGAATATGTTTTCAGATGCAGCAAAGACATTTTTGGGTGCAAAACAGATGGAGGAAATAAAAGCATTTACCCAACAAAAAAGGGAGCCAACACTTTAAGGGGGGGGGGGTTCTGCTTCTCATTCCTCTGATAATGGCACAGCTTATAGAGAGAACTTGCCATTAAAATAGTTTCCAATTTTCTAAAGCAAAATGATTGAGTGAAACAAAAAAAAAAAAAGCTCAGGAGCTAACTACACATGGATCTACTTTGAAAGGTTGAACTTCATATAATCATAATTCATTTTCATGAAATGAAAATAACGAAAGCTTAAATATCTAAATGGTGAATTTTTCCCAGGGTAAGTAAATACTTGCCCAAACTTAAATGAAACACAAATCAATGTAAGTACCCCCACCCCAACTATGTATACCACCTCCAGGATCGCACTACAGTGGAGAAAAGGGCATGCTGGGTAAGTGTTTACTTATCCTGGGAAAAATGCACAGTTTGAGTATTTAAGCTTTCACGATTTTCTTCTCACAAACATGGATTTTGATTATATGAAGTTTGACCTTTCAAAGTAGAGCCCTAGAAACATGAGGACTATCTTGGACTTGAATTAGAGACTGATGTTGGGTAGTCAAAAAGAATGGGGAGTTCCAAGATGACTACATATAGATTAACAACTTAATTTCAGCTCTTCCAGTGTGAAAAAAGAAACTGAGTGATAAGGGCCATTAACTCTGCCAGTGTTAGTAAATTCAGTTTCTGGCCAGTAAGTACACTGTTTCCAGTAATCAATAAATTAAATGTGCTCATACCTGATTAAAATGAATGAAAATATTGAAGGAGTATATCAACTCAAATAACAAAAGGGTGGAAAAATGGGAGACACTTTAAACAGCTATTCAGATGAACAAATAAAACTGAAAAAATCAGAGGTTGAAATGTAGAAAAGGATGGCTGAGTATGAGACTGCTTAGGAAGAGCTGTTCCAAAAAAAGGTAGAGTTAGAAGACAGAGCACACAGTGAAAACCTGAGACTTTCTGCTGTACCACAGAAACTGGAAGGAAAAGACTGGATTACTTTTATGAAAGCAAAAATAAACAAATGGACTTGCAGTCCATAGCAGGATTTATTAACTGAAAGGGCACATCATGTGTACACTTCAAATCTGGCCTTGGGAAAGCAGCCAAGACCTATATTGGTAAAGATGCAGTCATACTAGCAGAAAGTGTTGATCCTGGTAAAACTGTGACAGAAAGTCAAAGTATTAAAAATTGTGTTTGTGGAAAATGGTTATTTACTGTACAACAGACAAAAGAAAAGTAAATGTTTCACAGCAGTCAAGAAATGTCAAAGAGGCAAGTGTGAGATCTGAGATGCTGTATCCAGCTGTCTTCAGAATGTTTTTTTTCCTCTGGAAAATCAAAGTCATTTTTTGATACAAAAAAAGGATAAGGAGAAAATACAAAAACTTGTCCAACAAAAAGCGAGCCATCAACAGAAGTTGACTCTAATTTATTCTTCTGATAATAAAACTCATAGAGAGATTTTGGAACTTTCTCTGATGCTCCAAAGGAAAATGCTTGAGAGGCAGACAAAAAGCACAGGAGTTGACTAGAAAATTTTGGGAGTACCTTGGGAGATGGAGATCAACAGAAAGAAGACCAGCAATAATGAAATTAGTGAAGAAATGTGAGATTATAAAGCATCAATCACATTTGTGAAATATGGCTTTACAAGAAAATGTAGGAGGACTGGACTTTTGTTGACTTTGTTAAACTTGTGGTGGACTGACAAGTGTATACCCCATTTCATGTCACTAGTGTTTGGAAGGACACTAAAAGGAAAAGAAAAAAAGTAACTGTAAGTAAAACAGTTTTTGTTCTTAAATGTATTTGTTTAAAACATTTCATGACATTAATTGCATGTTATATAGTAAAGCATTTTCAGTTGTATGTAATAAAGATACTAAAGTAAACAAGTGCCTTTTTTCTTTTTTAGTTTTATGAAATATAGACATTGCAATGTATAAAGAGAAGAAAAGCTGGACAAAAGCATGTTTAAGTTAATATACTATAATTTTGGGTTGTTGATGTAGGGGGTGTAAAAGTGCACAGATTATAATTTATGTAGAGTTGAAATGTTTCTATTACTTTTGTATAGTTGAATGTCTGGATTGAGGCCTTTGGCATAATCTAATAACATTTTTGTGTGAGTAAGTAAATAAGAGAAAAATTAAAGTGATGAAAAGTTTTCTTTTAGCAAATAAATGTTCAGCGTGAGTTGAGAAGTCTGCAGCTGAAGGCAGATGTATATTTTGTTCTTATGTTTCCATGGAGACAAGCTGACTACAGTGGTAGGCAGAGCACTTTTTAAGTCTGAAAGTTAATGTTTTCTGAAAGCATGCAAGCTGTTTTTCACATCTGGGAGTGGAATAAAAATAACACAGGAACACATAGCAAGTATTATAATTAGGAGCAAAGACTGTAACATATGTCTTATTATGGATAGCCTTAATTTTATGTTAGGTAATGCCTGTGTGCGTGAGTGTTGGTTTGGAATAATTGTTCCTGACAGGAGGGTTAAACTTCATTATTTGAAGATATACATAGATTTGTGTGTTTAAGTGAATAGGTTATGGGAGTGCTCTGTGGTGTGTTTTTGAGGGTTTTTATTAAAAGAAAATGTCTTGTAAAATGTGATATAGTTTCAAATGAAGATGACTAGAAACAACTGTATAACATATCAACTTACCAAACATTACTTGGTGCATGTAACAAAAGCTGGAAATAGACATTTAAAAAAGGTGTCATATATAGCAAGTAGAATAATGTTTATCTGTAAGATCAGGTTCCATTTAAATGTAATTTGTTAGACAAAAATACTGTATTATATTTGCATAAGTCTAGAAATGCAGCCATATTAAAGCATACCTTCACCTTTTGCATGCAGTTTTAATGAATCCTCTTTCAATCAGTGAAAATAACCTTCAGATAAGAATGCTGATAAAAATAAAATGTGCTAACAGAATGTGCAGTACATTGAGTACAAACAGATCTTGTTTAGATGGTATGAGGCTTGGGAACCAAGGTTAAAGATTTGTGTAGAAATTTGCAGGGTTTTGGTATTATTAGGAGATACTTCAGACACAGTTAGTTAGTTTGAACTGATATGCAGAAAGTCATTGCAATGCAGTTCTCAGAAGTTTGGTTCAGACACTTGAGAGTGAGTGCAGAAGTCAGGTCAAATATCCAGCATTCCAGAATATTAATTATATTATTCAGGAGGAAAGAAATAAGAGCATAGAAGATTTGACATTCTAAGTACAGAATTTACGGAGGGTATAATGAGTGCAGACGTTATGGAACTTAAGATTTGATTATTGTTGACATCTACCTCCACTGTACATAATAACACATTCTTAACTAAACTACAGTGTATGCAGACTTTTATTCTGAAATGTACAATAGAATTTGGCACACAAAGGAGAGACTGGCACCTGTTCAGCACAGTTCTTGGTAATTAAAAGATAAAGACATTCATTTCAGTCTCATTCCAGTTTCTTCCAGTTATTTTCAGCTCATAACAGTATTCTACAGTCCTGTTAATTCTTATAATGGTGAGCTGGCCAAGATGGGGGGGGGCAATATTTGCAGTTAAAGTAAGTCCCAAAACCCCATAAACCTTGCAAATCTATCAGCAGTCAGACTAAGTATATTGCACAGAGCAGCAGTGTTCTTTCAGAATATTACTTCAGAAAATCTACAATAAAGTGTCAAAGAACTTCAGACTCTCCAAGGTACCATTGTTAGTTACATTATCCAGTTAACAACAATGTATCGGAAAACTTCACCATCTCCAAAATAGACAACATTAGTTCAGGAATGTTAAATCTTTCTAGACACAAAAGGGTTAAAACACAGAAGCACACTGTAATGGACATACTTTCTAATGATTCACAGCATGATTCAGCTTCTAATGTCAGTTACACACATTCTTGTTCAGAAATCAGTGTGTAAGCCGCAATGGTGCAGCGGTAATGTTGTTGCCTCACAGCAAGAGGTTCTCCCGTTTGATTCTTGGCTGGAGTGCCTTCTGTGTGGAGTCTGCATGTCCTCCCCGGGGTCGAGTGGCGTTCGAAAGACATGTGTAGAATGGGTGTGCCTTCATTGAAGGTTGGGCATCATGCTGGCACCTTGGCACTAGTAAAAAATCTACTGCCAATCATTAGCGGACTGGAGTTCCACTGTGGCGACCCCTAACCGGGAAAAGCCGAAAGAACAACAAGTCTTCAGAAATCAGTGTAAATGCTGCAGCACATGTAATTCAAAATAAAGAGTTAAGTTGCAGTATTGCAAATACAGACAAAAACATAATGAACGTAACATGGAGAGTTCCAGACAAAACACAAAGCAAACATTTGCAATGTCTCATGTTCACGTTATTTCAAATACATAATAAATTCTAGTTTAGTGTTTTCAGAAGCCAGTGCCAGTATTGTGTTGAGAGAGGTTAAGAGGGATCAGAGTACAAATTTTCATCAGTTTGATAAACACCAGCATAAATGATAAACAGACTTTACAGCAAAATAAAGAAGAAATGCATACCTTAGCTCAAGTCAATGTTATTACTAGTGTTTCAGGGAAAAATAAAGAAGAAAACACACCATAGCTCAATTCAGTGTTGTTGTTGCTAGTGACATAAAAAAGGATTTTCAGCCTATCTATAAAGGGTGTAGCAGTCCAGCACCAAACCAGATTATTTATCTCTCATGGTTTAAAGTTGAGAAAAAATTATAACATTTCATTCTTTACAGAAATTATGGAATAATGAAGTAATTAATACAAATACATCAAGTTCAGTTACAAATAGACCTCTACTAGAGGACACAAGTGCACTTATGTCAGAATTTGAAGGGTCACAGGTTACTGCAGTGAGCAGATCTGAGTGTAACAGTACTGCACTAGGTATGGACATATTTTCAGTGTTTCATTTTGTTTTAGACATCGGTAACAATATTTTATGGAAAAAGGAAAATGCTACAGAATGTATGGTAGTGCACACATATAACACTTATAAGAACTTGTATGCAGTAGATTGTGCAAATAATGTACAGAATTTGAAGAATTGGTTACGACAGGAACACTCAGATTTATGGGTTAAAGATAAAATAAATTCCGGTTCAGATGTTACAGCTGAAATGCAGGCAGTCAAGTTACGACATTTTCAGAAACAGTATCTTATTCTCAGAAAAGCAAAGACAGATTTGGAAGGAAATTTCAATTCACTTTTATGGAGAGTAAGAAAAAAGGCAACAGTTTCAGACTAGTACTAGATTTAAAACTGGTATATGTATTTACCATTCTGAAGTCACATATTGTGTACGGTATACCAGAAATTACCTTAAAGTTAATTCACAGAATTAAGGGTTTGCAGTTACAGATCTGGCAAATGAATTTTTTGTGTTATTGTTTTGCTTAGCAGACATTGTTAACAACTTTGAATTATTGTAGTAAAGTCTTGCAATGCATACAGAGACAGAAAAGTGCTTACAGATATTAATGTTTTGCTAGTTTAAAGAATGTAGAAGTTAAAGTCAATGTCACATTTTAAAAGTGACAGCACAGTCAAAAGTTCAGATCCCATGCAAAAAAAGAGAGCAGCATAAATATGTCATTAAAGTCACATGTTCAAGTCTCATGTTAGGAAAATAATGCAATGTAATTTTAATATATGAAGAAGCTTCACATACTTGTAAAGGGTAGACAAGAAAAGTTCCAGAATCAGATAAGTTCAATTCTAGTAATACATGTGTATATGTAAATGGTTCAGTGTTTTTATATATTTCATGCAGAAACCGCAGTTTACCAAGCATACCAGAGGCACAGACTTGCATAACTGACTTATCAGATTACAGATCAGCTCAGTGAGCTGAATTACAGACAGTACTGTATGTCATAAAACAGTGTGGTAAAGATCAGTTAAATATTATTAGTGATAGTTTTATGCAGTAACAGTTCTTACTATTAATAAGGAAGTTATAGACAGTAATGACAAATCCTTGCAGCATTCAGTAGTACTGAAAGAGCTAAATGATGTCAGCTAAAAGAACAGCTACATGCAAGGCAGTGTGTAGATGCCTGCACACTAAAGAAATTCTTTTGTAAATTATGACCTGAGGGTCACAGAGTAAAGACAAAAAATTCAACAGTTAAGATTAACTTTTTAAAAGTGTAGAAATGCAAAAAAAATCTGAAAAATTAATACGTCAGATTACTACTTTAGTTTCATTTGAGTTTATGACAGAGAAAAGCAATGCCATAGAGGTCTCTATTTGATTTAATAATGAAGTTAAAGCTTTTCCATTTCACCATAGTACATTATCAGTTTGCTTACAGCAGCATATGTTTATTTCATGCAGAAAAATGCAAATAAAGTCAGGTCAACAAGCAATGCTATTAGTTTATAATTGTTAACGCTGCAAATGTTATTTTAAGGACCTGATACTGCTTTTCTGTGTATTGCAGATATTACTACAAAACAACATGCTGACAGTTTTTGATTTTTGAATAATTTCCAGTTTGGTATTCCATTAGGTTTCTACCTTTCATTGTGGCTAAAACTGGAGAAAGGCCACATCCCTTGCATCACCAGTAACCCCACCCATTTCCACACTGTCTACCATCCATGTTCCACCCATTTTGTGACATCTTTATGACATCAGCTGATGGAAAACACCCTCTTTTTCCATTCTGGATGCCTACTTTCTGCCGATTTACTATACTTTTCTGTAAAAAAACATAGTAAATCTGCCAATTTAAAAAACTCCAATAGTCTCTCTCTTTTAAATAGAATACTGAAGTTTGTACAGTGCTTTCTGGACTACCAGACAATCGGTTTGATTTCTGAATAGTTTGGAAAAAAATGGAGAGGTGGCAACCCTGTATTCCAGAATACATGTTTTTTAATACACTCAAAAATAATTGTTACATCAGCCAGCCAGCCTTGCACAGGAAATGGGGAGGGGGGGGGGTTGGAAGGCTTAAGTGTAAAAGGGCTACAGGAAAAGACACTTGGACATTAAGACAGCTATTACAATACCTCAACATTGACTGGGACAATGCAGAGTAAGGCCTAAACCTGGTAATAGCTGTGGTATACAAGTCAAATATCTACAGAAAAACAGACCAACAAAGCCAGAAGTGAAGATTATTGTATTTTGCTTCAATGTTTGTTCATTAAGTACATATAGAGTGAATATGTTACAGTTATCTAAAGAAAGTATACTTTAGAGTTAAAATGTTTATACAACAGATGTGCATTTATGCAGATTAGAGTTAAAGCAAGTAGGCAGAATTTCAATTTATGTTCCCAGACAACTGTATAATAGTACTAGTTTTCAGTTTATGTTTTCGAGAGGAAAAAAAGGTATTCCTTTACTAATAGTTTATTTTCCAAAATATAACATTTACCATATTTCAGTTTATGCTTTTATCTATGTTCAGATAATATTGTCAAAAAAGGTATTCCTTTAATATTAGTTTAGTTAGTTTCCAGAATATAACATTTATACACAGCTATTTTATATTTCAGTATAAATATGTATCACTTCGGTGTAAATTTCAGTCACATTTCAGAGCATGACATTCATACTCACTTATTAGTTCAGTATAGTACATTTCAGTCAGATTTCAGAATATAGTATTCATACTTGGTTTTACATTTCTAACAGCATTACTTGACAGTTTACAATATGCAGTTATATCACACTGCACATTATTCAGTCATTAGTTTTAAGGGTAAAGTGACAGAATTATTTGTAAGATAAGTTATCTAAAGAATAAGTAGTAATAGTTATTTAATATACTCAAGGCATAACAGGTCAGGCTTAATTTGTTAATTAATTTAGAGAATACAGCGTACATTATATACTAATTATTGTACATTAGACAGAAATTTAAAAAGACACTGACAGGGTATGCAAAGGTATAGATCTGAAATACAGAAAGCATAGGTTTTAGTAAATGTATTTCTACTATTACATAGACATTTACAGAATATTTAAGACATACATTTAAAAGGCAGACATCTTTTACAGCACATAGAAATTAAAAAGGTAAATAGGATTATTAGTAACAAATCTAGCTGAAGATTTACAGAAACAAGTTAATATAGTATATGGTAATTATGCTTCAAGATTAAATCATAAAGTTAAGACATTCAGTCTAAAAGATTTTCAAATAAACAAACCATAAATGCTCAAGTGACGCATAGTGGTCAAAATTAAAATTGCAAGTTTATTTACCTGATAAAACTTATTTTATAACTGTTATATTAGTTCCAGTGATCATTATATTAGCCTTTCCAAACTTCACCACTATAAATACACTTATAATTTTTCTTAACCTTCTGTTATCTTTTTCTTATCTTTTGTACCTCCATCCTCTTACTACCATATCTCTTTCATCTCTCTTTATCTTTTATATCTCTATCCCCGTACTCCCTTATCTTTCTCATCATACCCACCAAGCTACCTACTTCTTCTAGTCACATCATCCTTCTACTCACATTATCGTACTCTAGCTCCAAAGAATATTACAACTTTCCTTTCTATACTTCCACCCTCATTCTCATCATGATAAATGTACCACATATAGCTTGTATATTATTATGTGTTTCCTTATCTATTATTATGTGTGTTTTATATTATTATGCTTGTAGTAACCTTCCAATTTTATGTTGTATTAATTAACTCATTTAAAGTATCTTTGTTAAAAGTTGTTTTGTATATTCAGTTTTATGTCATAACTGTGGAACTTTTCTCTCCGGGCCTACACTGAAAATGGGTTTCTGACTCAGTGGACTTTCCCAGTTAACAAATGTCAATAAATCAACAGATAAATAAATAAATAACTGTTAACTTAATAGATTTATAAAGTAATTACAGAAGTAAATCCCATTTCAGTAATTTCAGAAACGATTGGTATAGTATAAATCCTACATAAATATAGTTAGTAGAATAGAACTTGCATAGGCCTGAAAATGTAAGGTTAGGCTTGTGTCTTCATTTTATATTTCATATTTTAAAGTAACTATAGAAATAGATACTTGTGTTCAGGTATCTCAGAAGTAATTGTAAGATTAGGTTTCATTTAAATGTAGTTTGTTAGACAAAACATACAGTGTACTCTTTGCAGAAGTCTAGAAATGCAGCCATATTAAAGCAGGCCTTCACATTTTGCATGCAGTTTCAGTGAATGTACTTCAGTCAGTGAAAATAACCTTCAGTCAAGAATATTGATAAGAATAAAATGTGTTAACCAAATGTGCAGTACATTGAGTACAAACAAATCTTGTTTAGATGATGCAAGGTTTGGGAACAAAGGTTAAGGAGCATAAAAAAAATTACAATTAGGAGATACTTCAGATACAGGTAGTTAATTAGTTAGTTAGTTAGTTAGTTAGTTAGTTAGCTAGTTTGGACTGATATGCAGAAAGTCATTGCAGTGCAGTCCTCAAAAGTTTGGCACAGACACTTGAGAGTGAGTGCAGAAGTGAGGTTAAATATTCAGCATTCCAGAATATTTATTATATTACTCAGGAGGAAAGAAATATGAGAGCAGAAGATCTGACATTCTAAGTATAGAATTTAAGGACAGTATAATCAGTGCAGAAGTTATGGACATTAAGATTTGATTTGGATATTGTTGACATCTACTTCCACTGTACATAATAAAACATTCTTAACTGAACTACAGTTTCAGTTTCACTTTCAGAACTTTTATCCTGAAAGGTACAAGAAGAATTGACAAATAAGGAGAGAATGGCACCCCTTCAGCATAGTTCTTGGTAATTAAAAGATAAAGACATTCATTGCTGTCTAATTCAAATTTATTCCAGTTATTTCCAGTTCATTCCTGTATTCAACAGTCATATCAATTATTACACTATCATAATGGCTACACTGTCCATATTATTTTGGAATGTTAGTGGCCTCACAGTTGTAGACAAAAATGAAATAGTATTGAATTATATTAAGAAATGCAGAGTGCGTGTAGAAATGCTATGAAAGACACATTTGGAAAGAAGTGAGCATGTGGATTTGATAAAAAAAGATTTTCAGGAGGGATATTCAGCAGACTATCAGGGACAAAGGATAAGGGGAGTACTTATACTAATTGCTAGAGGAGCTCCAATAATAATATAAGATGTAACAAAGATAATAATGGTAGATTTGTAAGGGATTACTAATGAGAGAGGAAGATTACATTGGCATGTTTTTATACTTCACCTAAAACTGCTATTGTGGAGCTTAAGGACATTTTGGCAGAAGTAATCATCTTTTAACAGGGAATATTATTTATGAGTGGGGACTGGAATTTGATTTGAAAACAGTGAGGAAGTATCTGGGGAACCTAGAAGGGAATGTATAACAAAAGAGGGTAGTAGGAACTTGGGCACAATTTACATATTATTCCCCAAGGTACAATAGCATCTTGGATCTTGTTCTCACTAATATGAGAACATATTGCACCATCCCTTGCATATCTTTGTCACTTGATAGGTCTGACCATAAAGCAGTCTCCTTTGAAATAAAACTGAAACCAGAGATCCCTTCCACACAAAGTACCTTTAGAATTTTCTTTAAGACAAACTACATACTCCTAAATGATATATTGGCAAGCTTCAAATCTCTATCAAATCCAGTAAACTCCACTGAATACGCAGAAATGTAAACCAAGAAGTTATACCAGCATGCATAGTTGCAGCTGTACCCCACAGGTACAAGGGCAGGGTAAATCCCAGAAACAAACCCACATGGTGAAACCATAATATCAACAAGTTTTATAATAAAAAGAAAAGAATTTTGACCACAAGTAAGAACAGTAATTTCCACAATATTAGAGTCCTTGTCACTAAAATAAACAAAAACTCAGGAACGTAATAAAATCCGCAAAAGTCAGGTTTGAGGCTAAAATAGCTACCCAAGCCAAAGAAAATCACAAGGCATTTTTTTAGTTATGTTCTTAATCCAAAAAAACACACCACAGCAATGCACTGAGCTGATTGTGAATGATGTTACCTACACTGAGGCTGAAGATATAGCTAACCTACTGGCCAATAAATTTAGCTCTGACTTTACCACTCTCTCTCCTCTGTTGGTTTGTTAAGATATACTTGAAAAGGTCTCACCTTCAGCTATCCAGCTGTTACACAAGACCATATCCTAAAAGTGCTACCAAAAGCTAAAAATACTGCATTGATGGGTCCTGACAATAACTTTGGATGCATCTTGAATAGCATGAAGCATGATTTAGCCGCACTCCTAACAACACTGTTTAATCTCAGCCATCATACAGGTTTTATACCAAGTAAATGGAGAACAGCTACAGTCATTCCCTTGCATAAAACAGGACCTTCCGCAAACCTAGGCAATTATGGACACATAAGTCTGAACAGCCTCATATGCAAAGCAATGGAAAGCTGTATCATGGAATTATTTAGTCAAGACATAGGCAGCCTCCAAACACTAGACCTATGTCAGTTTGGTTTCATCAAGGGCAGGTCATGCTTATTCATCCTGGTGGAGTTTTTGAAAAGGCCACCAAAGCAATGAGTGAAGGTAAAATGGTACATACAGCATACCTCAACCTGGCAAATGTTTTGACATGATTCCCCACTCAGGCATAGCAGTAAAGCTAAATAAACTGGGAATAAACCCGTATATCAACCACTGGATTGCTAACTGGCTAACAGATAGGAAGCAGCTATTCAAAATAGGGTTACCTCTACAAAGAGACAAGTCACCAGAGGAGTTCCTCAGGGTTCTGTGCTTGAACCTCTCCTGTTTGGCACCTACATTTCTGAAGTAAACACTACTACCAAAGGGTTGTGTCTGACTAAGTTTGCAAATGACTGCAAGCTAGGATCTGTCATCACATCCCTAAATGACTTACCCATCCTGCAGGAAGGATTGTCTGAAATAAATAACTAATGTCAAAATCATGGTCTGAAGCTAAATGTCATAAAATACATTATTACATCCTTTGGGAAGTCATCTACCACGGACAACTACCACATTAACAATGCACACCTAATTGTTGACCCAGTTGTTCAGGATTTGGCAACTTATGTGGACAGTGTCCTAAATTTTTGACCAACATGTGACTATTGTTGTAAGAAAGTCCTTCTATATTACACATCTATTAAACAAAGGGATTGTATCCAGCTGTAAGGATGTCAGTGTCCACTTTTAGTCAGCCCTCATTAGGCCAGTCACTGAATATAATGCCCCCTTTGTGGCATGTATCTGTCTAGAGACATGCAACAACTGGAACACCCACAGAGATGTCTTACTAAAAGGATACAATGTCTAAACAATATGTACTACAAGGGCTGGCTCAAAGCCCTGTCACTATACTTGGTGTCCTACAGCCTGCTAACCTGAACTGTGTCTGGCATACAGGACATCTTCTGATCAATTACTGATGGATTTATTGCACATCAGCAAGTCAAATGGCATCAGAAATACTTAGTCTAGGGAGCTAAAGTACTTCTGCAACATCAGCAGAATGGTTTGGAGGGACATGTATATCTCACAGAGGATACTGCTGCTATGGAACAGGCACCCCATCCACATAAAGCAAAGTTCATCCCTGTCCATTTTCAAGACAGCTTAGACATATGGATAAGAAACAGAACATTTACTCCAGGACTTCCCCTGTACTACAAATGGATAGATGCAGCTCCTAAATGCTTTATCCCATGCATAGGCTCCCTAAAATTATCTATGATATAATCTCAGTTATTCTCAATTGGGGTAATATATAATTATCAACCATAGGATGGATACGGCCAATCTATAACCAAATGGGATAGGTTATTTGAAGCACAAAAAGGGAATTGGCTAGGCTTAAAATGCCCCGCAAGGGCAGTTAGCCTAATATTTACCTATGAACCTATGAACATATGAACATATGGGATGTATAATGTTTGCAATTACGAATATTTTGATATGATTTTTTTCTTTTTTATAAATGTATGTTTGCCTATTTCTTAAGTGATAATTCAGCAAAGGTATTAAAAGCAAGAATGGGAAATTAGGAAATAAATGAATGAACTGTAAAGTATAATTTGCATAAGATACAGTTTGGACATGAGAACTGCGCTTCTGCAACAAGTGTGAAAAAAAGAGACAGGAAATAAAAGAAAAGAAAAAGGCCTGGAAGTTGTTGGACAATTGAACTGGTGTGAGGACTTTATGGTATAATTCCTACTTTCTTATTAACGTTTAGAATGATAAAGAACAAACTAAAGTTGCAACTGTAAGGAAAAACATTCTTTTTTTTTAGTAATATGTTCATGATAAATTTCATGAAATCAGGTGCATGTTATAATGTAAAGTAATTCTGTTACGTATGCAGAGGCATTTTAAATGTGAGGAGGGAGACGAAGTCCTATTTATGTCAGCTGATAATGTCACTGATACTAAAATAAGAAAGTACTCTTTTTTTCCAGCAAATGTATCTGTAATTTATACTATAGCAAAATAAAGACTAGATATAGTTAATATAATGTTGTCATTTTGGGTTGCTAAGAAGATACTGAAGTGAACTATCATATGCGTATATTAAATAATGATGTTCCCCTGGTGTTATGCATACTGGTAAATGTGTTCAATAAAATCACATAAATGATAGTTGTCTAGCTTTTGTGATGAGCTATGTCATGAAACTTAAGGAACCATGATGTGGTCCTTTTTATATGTCATTGGGGCTTTGTAGGTACAGAAAAAATCTCTGCAAGCACAGACAATCAGGAAAGAACTGAACTGTAAACTTTGATACATCTGTATGAGAAAACATTAAAACTAATGTGCAAAGGGGAAGTGACAAACAGTTCAGTGAAAATAAATGAAATCATGGAATCTGATAAATTGAAGGAAATAGAAGCAAATGCAAAAAATACACCAGTAAGTCCAAAGCATAAAACAACTAAAAAAAAAAAAAAAAACTACTCAAACTCTCAGGTGGAGAAACAAACACCCAAACGACTGGAAGTGAGGGTAAGTGCTTTTATCCTTTTAACAATAGAACTTTAAATAGATACAACCACTGTGATGTCATAATCACATGACCAAGATGTTTAAACAATTTAGACAAATCTGTCCAATAAAAATCTTTTTTTAACAAAACAATAGTGAACCTCATATAATAGTGATTACATCAATTCAGGTTTTGTAATTTAAAAAAAACACTTTGTATTGATGTATTAATTTAAACCTGGTGGTTTGTCAGCTGCAAGAAATATTTTCCATTTAACTTAATAGCATTCTGATGTTCATAAATCCATCTTGATAATTTACATATCTTTCCCACTTGGAAACAAGAACAAATGTCACATTAAGCTAAATAAACAACCCCTTTAGACTCAGAGTCAAATCTTTTAGTGGCCCAAATTTGCTTTTTAGTGGGCTTCAAAATCACACTCGATCCTTGGTAAATAAATATGCAGTATTTACTATGGGAAGTATAGTTACCTTTTTCTCCCACATAACAATCAATGACAATACTACCACTTTCCAAAATTAACTTTAAGTTATGTTCTTTTTTGCAAGTAAAAACTAGACAAGTGCCCAAAACTTCAAAAAGATCCTTATTACCTAGGACCACACTCCAATTCGAGTCTAAAATAGATTCAATGTTGGCATCAACTGAAATTGGTAAGGGAAAAGCCCCAATATAAAAAGTGAAGTGAATTTAAATTATTCTTAGCACAACAGCCACGCAACAAAAGTGGCTTGAATCTATCAATATGATGCTGCATTACTTATTGTAAGATGTCACTCAGACTGACAAACTGAACATTAACTACATTCAATTTCATAAAACATGGATATTGACTATTAAAACAAATATAATTGTTGACAAAAGGGGACTTCTTGTAGATGTTATTTCAAATTTTTCCTCAATAATATTCATGGTAAGATTTATGTCTAAAACGTTCAAATTAATGCCAGTGCCACTGTAAACAAATATTAAGAAAGTTGTACCACTATTTAAAAATCTGAACAAATACTTAAAATCCAAGTCTTAGCCACTCCAAAGGAAAAAAAACAAATCATCTATATATCTCCTATAAATATTAACTTTGTTAAAAGGGGGTGGGAACTAAGTAACTGATGTTCCCACCAACCCATAACTAAACTGGCAAAGACTAATGCCACTGTAGTTCCCACATCTACTCCCCTTTTTTGTCTATAATATTTGTTGTTAAGACTAAAAAATATTCTCTACAATAATTGCAAACAAAGTAATAAATAAATTAATTAAATGAATGTGAAACTTACTAAAATGTGTTAAATAATTACATAAAAATTCTATGCTATTCTCTTGTCAGTTTATGCATACAGTGACACGTCATCCAAAACTACAAACATAACTTCAATGCCTATAAACATGTAATTATGCAACAAATCTAACAACACCCAGGAGTGCTGTAAGTCAAACCTTGACTCTTGTACACCAGTGTTCTGCACAGCATCCAAAAAAAATTTAAAATAGTTTCTGTCTTATAAAAATCAACTGAAATAATAGGCCTAAATTGCAGATTGACAATGTGCTTATGAATCTTAGGAAACCCAAAGAAATCTTACCATTTTAGGACAGTCATCTTTCAAAAATTTAAATAAGACAAAATCTAATTGACCTTGGTATAATAAATCTAGTAAAATAGCATCAATAACCATGAACCTTTCATCAATAAAGTCAATCGTAACTTCCTTAAAATTGACTTAATCAATTAACAAGGCAACAATTGCCCTAACATATTCTTTACTGTTCATAGCAATAATTCACTTACCCTTATCAGCCTTCATAATCCTTAGTTCATGTTACTGCTTAATTCAAGTAATGCTGTTCTTTCTACTTTCGATTAACTGAAAAAAGGTGAATGTACTTTGTTTGTAAGGTACGGAAGAAATCTTCACAACTATCATAAAATACCTGTAACGTGTTACTGAGCACCAGGTTATAAGTGCTCATCTTCTTTACAGGAAATGTATTATTGTCAGAAGAAAGTTCCACATCTTTAAGAATATAATGTAGATTAAGTTTATGTACATATAATTTCAAATCAATAAGGACTCTACTGATGTTCTTTCTGGAAGAGGGAATAGACGTAAAACCTTTCTTGAGCAAAGGCAAGTATTCTGGTCTCAAAATGAAGTTAAGTTAAAAAACAGAAACATAAGGTTTAAGTCCTTTTCCCCTTGCCATAACCTCTCCCTCATTTCTTTACATTTGAGTTCTATTTGTTCCTCTGGATATTGGAGGAACTCTGGTAAAAAAAAGAGGTGGTGACTGAACCACAAGTTGATTGACTTCCACATCATTAGTGTTCTTGGCACCATTCCCTTTACTGATATCTTTAGGATTACAGAGAGCCTTGTTGTAGTCAAAATTGTGACGATCAGCTTTTAATTCATGTGAAAGATTCTCAGCTCCTGAACCCCTTGGTAACACTGTTTTACTAAAACTCTCTAAGTCATCTGTAACTTGGTTAAAATGATGTTTAAGTGGGTAAGCAGTGCCATTTTTATAAGCCTTAGAATCTAAAATGAGTTTCTTGTATTTACGCTCAAGTATGGTCACCACTTATCTATCAATTTTAGCAAAAATACCATTGTATAGTGACATACAATTCTCAAATTTTTTGCTGTTTTTGATAGCTTCATTAAGTTTCACTACTTTACATATAAGTTCAGTGAGTGAAGTTGAAATTCAGGTGACAAACAGTTAAGTGAAAATAAATGAAATCATGAAATCTGATACACTGAAGGGAATAGAAGCAAATGCATTAATAGTATCCTAATTACTTCATTATAAATCACAATTATGCAGAATCTAGTCATTTAATGATAGCCAGGGTCCTTTTTATAAAGGCTAAAATAAGTTAACTGTGAGTATGCAAGTTGTTTTTCACAGCTGGGAGGGAATTTTAGATGGGCAAGAATGAGTGGTGTGGATGCTGTATGGATCACAGGTTCTAGCATGCATTTTTATCATGGTTCATAGGTTCTTAGGTAGGTAATAGGCTATTGGCCCTAGGGCCTATATAAGCCTAGCCTGGCTTTTGCCACCCAAGAAAATCATTTTCCTGTGCCCCTGTCAAGCAGAGCCACAGAAGTGATTCCCAGAGTGAATTTCCTATCTCACATTCAATCATCAAGATTTTTCTTGAAGAGTGCTAATGAGGAGCTTTGTTTGATACAGATAGTTAGTTTGTTCCAGAGTATGGGAAGTCTCTGGGACAGGAATCTATCCCTCCAGCATGTTTTGTTTATTGTGGTAACAAGGTTTAGGTCCCTAGAGCGTGTAGCTCGAAGGGATTGGGATTTCTTTAAGTGGAGCATGTCCATCAGCTCTGGGTTTGACATAACTTTGTATGTTAGGCAGAGATGCCTCTGAGTATGCGATATGCGACAGAGTAAAGCTGGAGTTTTTTGAGACGGTCTGCGTAGGGCATCTGTTTGAGGCCATTAAACCTAACTTTTGAACAAGTACAGCCTGTGGGTATAGCTGTCTATCGAGGGCATCTGTCCATATAGAGGAGTAAAATTACTTTTGGAAAAAAGTTGTATGTATTTGCTGTGAGTTAAAAGGAGTTGTGGGGTTAAAAATTAAAATATACACATGTATATACATATTTAGTGTTTTTGAATGTTTTTCTTGCACTGAAAAGTATGGGAAAATGTGACATGGGTCCAAACAGAGATGAGAAGCTGCAACTGGATATAAGATGTAAGATCAACATGTCTAACATTAATGTATGCATTTAAGCTGCAAGTCAGAAACATATATTCAACAACTGTTATACAGAAAATGTTAAAGTAATAGCATCTTATCAGTATGACTGTCTTATCAATCATTTCATGGAATGTGAATGTGAATGGCATTGGAGGTGTGAACAAGAGGCAAAGAGTATTGGATTGCATTAAGAAGTGTAAATAGCAATGTTACAGGAGACACACTTAGAAACAAACATATGAATTTGGCAAAGAAAGGATTTCAAAGAAAAAATTTCAGAAAGGTAATTCAGTGGTGTGCAAGGGACAAAAGAAAAGGGATAAGAATACTGATTGCTAAATGGGCACCAATAGTGATAGAGTAGGAGAAGAAAGACGAGAGGGTAGATTTCTGTAATAAGGGGTTATTAGCAGGGAAGGGGGTTATGCTGGTATGTATTTATATTCCACCTAAAACTAATATTAAGGAACTTAGAATTATGGAAGAGGTAATAAGTTTGCAGCATGGAATATTATTCATGGTTGAGGACTGGAACTTAATATCCAGTAGTGAAGATATATGAGGGAGACCTTGAAGGGAAATATAACAAAGTAGGAGAGATTCCTGAAGAGATATTTGATAACATTTGGGATAGAAGATGTGACATTTCCAGCAGAAACTCAGACAGAATTTACATAATATTCCCCAAGGCACAGTAACTAGGCTAGATTGGAAAAATGTATATTTTACAGAAGCATGGTTATTTATTTGAAGGTTTTGAAACACATCAAATAACTATTTCAGATCATGTAAAAATAAAAACTACAATAAATATGCAAGGCAATTAGGTAAAAATGAGGCACAATGGTGCTTTCCTACTTTTCTATTAAAAGGAGAATGAATAGCGGAAATGACTCAAGAATTGTTAGGGAAGATACAGATTTCTAAAAAAGGGATAGCTGAGCAGAGAGCTAAAATGAACATGAAATTTAAAAATAGAGAAATAGATTTGTGAAAGAAGCAAGCAGGATTATTTAGAGGGATTATCAAAGGTTAATGAATTTCACATGAAGGGGAATTTTGCAGAACAAGAACAGGAGCAATTGTTGAGTTAAATGGAAAAATATTAAAAATATGGAAAAACGTATTTGGATAAAATACATGAGTTTAGAAAGGTTGGTGTTAAGCACTTTTTTGATAACCCCAAAGCACAAAATAAAACTAGTGTGATGACATTGGCAACAGAGAAAATTGAAAGGGTGATGCCAGTCTTGGGCAGCCCATAACTAGATTAATAACCAGCATCCCTACAGAGGTATTAGAGAGATATTTCAGGAGTTATGAAGATCTGTGTACAGCAGAGGAATGGGGGAAGAAAAGACACAAATGCAGATGTTTATGGAAGGCTTGCATATGCCAAGGTTAGAGGAAGAAGAAGCCCAAGAATTAATAGCTAAGATGGTAGGAAACAAGATAAAAATGGTGGTGCATAGTCAAGCAACAGGGGTGTCTCCAGGAACAGATGGCATTCCTGTGGAAGCTTGAAGTTAGGAGGGGAAAACAACCCTTTAAATCCAACTTCATGTAGACCAGTTTCAATTTTGAATCATGATGATAAAGCATTTATGTCTATACTAGCTAACAGAATGACTAGGGTATTGGCAAAATTGATAGATATAGATCACTGTGGTTTTGTGGAATGGAAACAAACACTTGAAAATATTAACAGAACAATGATAATTCAGAGGGAAGCAGGGCATTAGAAGACGTTATTATTCTTGGTGAGTCTAGATGCAAAGCAGGCATTCAGCAGATTTAGATGGGATTTTATGAGTAAGGCAATAATAGAATTTGCATTTCCTGACAGAATAATGGGGTTAATTTGGAAGCTATAGAAGGGTCAAAGGCGATGATCAAGGTGGAAGGGTTCCGTTCTGACAAGCTGTGTTTGAACAGAAGAAGCAAGCAGGAATTTTCTCTTTCTCTTCTGTTACTGGCAAAGAAAATAAGGGACTCACAAATTCTATCTATAACTGGCATGGTGCTCAAAAATAGCTTTATTTGAAGATGATATTTTTGTGCACTTGATAAATCCAGAAAAAGAAATTTCAATGTTATAGAACATTCTGAGACAATTTCATGTTTTCTCAGGATATAAAATAAATGAAGATAAAATAAAGGCTATAGCAGTAAACCATCTTGCCACACATTAACTGGTTTAGCAATACTCATATATGTAGGGACATGATAAGATGAAGTATTTAGGTGTTTGGGTTAAAAGGGAAAGTATTGTGGCAGTTAAGGATATGTGGGAAGACAAATGGTATTACAAAAATTGAGAAGTTAGAAGCTCTTGACTATGGTTATGGATTGTTAGGTAAAATCTGTGGAATGTTTATAGTTCCTTTGATATTGTATACAGGTCAGGTATATATTTATCAACCAGAGGAGAAGCTGTTGACCACACTTAATAAAGAATTGAAATAATTTATTTGGGAGGGGAAGAAGGCAAAAATTAAGTGGGATACATTATCCATAGAACAAGGTAGTTTAGGATTACCGGATTTAAAGGGATACTTTATAGAGCTACACAGAGCTAGACAGTTAAGACTCACATACATAACTCAAAAATAACACTGCAAATCAAAGTGGAAAGAAGTTATGTTGAAATGGTGAAGGGGTAGTTCACAGAAAAAGGGAAAAGTATGATTCTTGATGCAGGCAGCCAATGAGAATAGTAACAACTATGGAGAATATAGTAGCAAAAATGTTTTGAGTACTAAGCCAACATGGGAATGGAAAAATGAGGTTTTACCTATGGAAATGATTGCAAGTAGGGATACAGAAAATGGGTAAAATGGAACTGGAATTTATTGGGGAAAATCAGAAAAGGGGCCAATGTATTAAAAGCAAATAACTAGGAAGGGAAAAGTCATAGAGTGGGATTAGTCCAAGCAGACGTTTGGACTGTGGGTTGGAGACTACCTTCCCCATCAGGGATTGATAACAGAATATAAGCATAGAGAAAGGGGTAAGTGAGTGTTAAATGAAAGAACAAATCTGGCTGAGTTTATATAGTTAACTCTAAAACAGAAGCTCTGGGGAAAAAAGGATGATTAGTGGGGCATATAAAATAATGCATGACAACTATAAGAATCAAACAGAAGAAGTGACAAAAGACTGGGAAATGAGAATGGAAAGGCGATATACAAAGATACAAAGGGAGGATATTTGGCTTCCACCAACTTATAACATCTCCCACTCGCTTCCGTAAAAAGTCCACCTACAGCTCCATCATAGAATGGATCCTTACCAATTCCCCTCACCAATACCACAATCTCACCACCTTACCTGACTCCCTCAGTGATCATTTCCCTACCGCCATCTTAAGACACTACTCCCATATTCCTAAATCCCACCTTATCAAAGACTGTCAAAAACTATCGACTTTCAATTCATCCCAATTTAACTCCATTCTCCACGACATAGATTGGTCCATCCTAAAACACATCCCCCTAAATGATGCTGTAAGCACTTTTAATAGCATCTTCATGAGTACTCTAAACTCCTTAGCTCCCTCTAGGAAGATCAGAGTAAAATCAAATCATGCTCCCTGGCTCTCCAAGGAGACTAGCTCCCTTATGAAACAAAGAGATAGTCCTTGGAAAACCTGGACTAAAACTAAACAACCACATCTTCTTCAAAAATACAGGCAACTGAGGAACCTTGCAAAAAAACATAGAACTAATGACAAAAAGTTATACTATAGCTCTGCTCAGCTTAACAACAAATCCAATCCTTGAAAATTTTGGTCAGCTCTCAACAACATCCTGTATCCTGGAAATCCCTCTAATACCTCCCCATACTCTAACTCTTCCTCTCAGGAAACAGCTACCCTCCTGAATAAATACTTTATCTCTTCCATCCAAAATCTGGTAACCTCTAAGCCAGACTCTACTTTGACACCCACCCCTCCAAGTCCCACTAACACAACTTTGTTTTCATTTGAGCCAGTTCCCATTACTTACATCAAATCTCTACTACTCAAGCTAAAACCTTGCTCTCCTTCCGCTGCCAATCTATCTCCTACATTCCTCAAACTTGCTGCTGACTCAGTTGCCTGTCCTATATCTATACGAATTAATCAATCTGTTCTAGAATCAACTGTCCCCACCCTTTGGAAATCCTTCTTTACTATCCCTCTTTATAAAGGTGGAAACTCCACTGACCCTTCAAACTACCGACCAATTGCCATTCTGTCCCCCCTCTCCAAGATATTAGAAAAATGTATTCACTCGCAGCTTCTCAATCACCTCCTCACACACCACTTACTTACCCCTACCCAACATAGATTTTGTCCTCACCACAGCACCAGCACTGCCCTCTTCTCCTTCACTCATATCATTGCAGAGACCCTAGACAACAATAAACTAATTTCCTGTCTCTTCCTAGATCTTTCCAAAGCCTTCGAAACTGTCTCTCATCCTCTACTACTATCCAAACTCACAAATCTCCACCTATCCCCCTCCGCACTTGCCTGGCTTAATAGTTACCTATCTGGCAGGGAACAATCTGTCAAATGGCTGTCATCCTCCTCACCTTTCCTTCCCATCTCCACTGGTGTTCCCCAAGGCTCCATCTTGGGACCCCTTTTGTTTAACATCTTCACCAATGATCTTTACATCTCATGCAAACAATCCTCCCTTATCCAGTATGCCGATGACTCTACACTTATATCCATCTCAAATAACATTCCTGAACTACACTCCCTGACCCAACAAGCCCTACTATCCACTGAACAATGGCTCTCTCACAACCTACTGATTCTGAATCCCAAAAAGACCAAACTCCTACTTTTCCTTCCCCGTTCTGTTTCTCATCACAAAACCTCCTTTTTTATTACATCTTCTAACAATACAACTATCCAACCTGACACCCACACAAAACTCCTAGGGGTCATTATCGATAATGAACTAAAGTTCAACCTACACATACTCCAGTGTATAAAAAAACAAACCAGAAGCTAGGTTTGCTATATCGGAACAAAAAATTCCTAACCCCTGAATCTAGACTTACCTTGGGCCAGGCACTCCTCCTCCCCTCTCTTTTATACACCACCCCAGTTCTTACCAATATCCAGGCCTCCACTCTAAACAAACTCCAACAGACTTACCATAAAATAGCCAGATTCATTACTAACTCCCCATACAACTCACACCACTGCATTTCTTTAAACTCTCTTCAGTGGCTTGAACTTCCCCAATTTATGCTATCTTATCAATTTCATATGCTACACTCTATTCTTTATAAAACCTCCTTCTGTCCATCTCTATCTTCCTTAGTCTCCGTCTACATCCCATCCCGGACCCTCAGTACTTCTAACCAACAATTACTTGATGTCTACCACCCATAAAGATCAGTAGGCAAACTACTCTACAAACACTCCCTTGCCCATGCTTGGAACAAACTTCCCTTTGACTTACATTCAGTCTCCCACACTTCACACTTTAAAAATGAACTAAAAGCTTATTTTATCAATTCCAGGACCTGCCCTTGCCATGAACCCACCTAATCTTCCTTCCCTTTATGTTCCCTCAAAAGGTCCATACTCAGTACCTCATTACACCTCTCTCTCCAATGTGTCTACTATGCATTTGCATAATTTTATACAAACAAAAAAACATTTTGTTGACCTATTGAACTATATCAATGTAAAAGTATGTTACTAAGCTTCTTTTTAATGAAACTTTAACTTTATGCATGTAACCCAACATATGTGTATCTTTTTGCTATAACTGCTATTATATCAATATTGTTTAAAATTGTACTTGTTTAAAAATGTACTACTGGAGCTGTTCTCCTCGGGTCTCCACTGAAAATGGGCCACAAGCCCAGTTGGACAAACCCAGTTAACAAATGTCAATAAACAAATGTCAATAAATAAATAAATAAATAAATAAATAAATAAAATATTTGTATGGCACCCGAATAGGCCACAAAATCTAGAAAGTTTAGGATTTTTGTGTGGAAGTGTTTGCATAAGTATTATTATACCCATATATAACTGAAAGAATTTTTCCAGAGGTAGACAGCAATTGCTACAGGTGCAATGGAAATGAAAGAGGTACCTTTTTTGGGGGGGGGAATGCAACAAGTTAATCAATTTCAGAAATTCCACACAGGGTACTTTGTCAGAAATGTGAGAAAAAACTATTTTAACTAAGAAAATTATTCTTCCGAGCTGGGGTATAAAAACTGAATTGCCTAGCCATAGAAAGGTCCTTTTAAGTTCAGTGCTGTTTGCTGCTAAAAAGCAATTACTAGAAAATGGAAATCAAAAACAAAACCAACTGTAAACAAATTATTGAATGTGGTAAAGGAGATAAAAGAACTGGAGGTGGGATCTTTAGAAAAGGGAGCAAACTACATAGAAATAAATGGAATTTGTCGGAACAGTATATACAGAATAATATTAAGGAGGAGGAGTGGTATTTCAGTGAAGACAGGACTTGAGAAATCTATGTAACGTTAAATTGAATAATAATTAAGACAGAACCCATATTTGTATAACACATGAAAAATCTTTGTAATGGTTTGTTTTCTCTTTTATAATTGAATATGTGATGTTAATAAAAATTGTAAAAAACCAAACAATGTTCAGAGTTAGTCTACAATAATGCTGGCTAATGTGACCCAATGGAAATAGCCTATATCTTTACTGAAAATGTAGTGCAGATTTTAGTCCGCCCACTGCTATTAGTCTTGCACAGTTTTACCCCAGTCATACCTACCTCCATTAATTACTGTGGGAAAAATTCTGTCAGCCCTCTGAAAAGCTAAGAACACTTCAAGTTGCCTGATACCAGTGCCAAATATGGTCTATCTGAATCCCTGCTTAACCTTTTAAATTTATGCCTCTACACTGATTACGTTCCTGAAGCCTGGAAAACAACCATTATAATGCTGTTGTACATGGGTGGCCCAACAACAGACCCTGGTATGTATAGACCTATTAGTCTTCTTAGCCTCATATGTAAAGCTATGGAATGTATTTTATCAGACCTGACTAATCTGGACATTGAAAATCTATCGGTCTGGACCCTCATCAATTCAGTCTTGTCAAAGGAAGGTCCAGCCTCTTTAACGTGTTTGAAAAAGTCACTGAAGCAGTGCATTAGTGCTTATGCAGTACATACAGTATATATGGAACTGACCAAGGTCTTTGACACCATTTCCCAAACAGACATTATTGACAAACCGGAAATCTGAATATAAATGATTATGTTGTTTGGTGGATAGCTAACTAGTTGTATGACAAAGCCCATGTGGTCAGAGTTGCAGATGAAACTTCTGAATGCAAAAAAAAAAAAAAAAAGTGGTGCACAGCAGGGCACTGTGTTGGGCCTCTCCTACTTGGAATCTTTTTCTCAGACTTTCAGACCTATACTTCTGACCCATCGTTATCTAACTTTGCAGATGACTGTAAATTGTGAGGTTTCATTAGATCTTCCACTGATTCACAATTACTCCAACATGGGTAAGACTGCATTAACAACTGGTGCAATTATAACGATCTCAAGTTAAATGGGAAAAATGAAGTATAGCTAATGTTGGTAAATATGACATCTCCCATACCATGTGAATAACACACCCCCCAAAGCAGACCCTGCTGTAAGAGGTCCTAGCACTCATGATGATATTTCCTTATCTTTGGACCATTGTGTCATTGCAGCAGTTAGGATATCCTTCTGTCTAGCTCATCTAATTTCCAAAGGCATCTCCTCTAGATCTAAAGAAGTCCCAACTCCCCTTTACTCATATATGGAATATAATGTCCATTTTGTCATATTTTTGTCTAGACATACAACTCAGCTTGAGAGACCTTAGGGTTCCTAACCAAACAATCAGTGTGGCTTCAAAAATCTTAGTTATCAGCCCTGTCTCTATACTCAATTTCTTTCAACTCTTTTGGGGATCTATTTCTAGAATTTTAAGCCATGAAATAGCCAACCCTATTTGACCTTCTAGTCATTCATAGTATAAATGGCTCCTCAAATACCAGATCAAAAGAACTTAATCTTCAACAAAAATAAATAAGACACATTGGTGTTATAAATTCATATTCCAATGTTTTCCTAACCTCTGGAACACACTTCTGCTACATGTTAGGCACAGTAGCATCCTTAACACATTCAAGGTAAACCTAAATAATGGAATTGGCAGCCAAGGCTGGTAAGAAATTTTGAATATTGGTTATTGGCTATGCTTGTAATGATCTGCAGACTGATTCCCTAGTACTTACCCATGATCCTTTGACCTTCTGGATGTCTTCTGGGGCTGACTTGGGGAGAAAGAAATGATGATGCTTTGCCTGCTTAACTACCTTCAGTAGGGAGGACTAGCGTTTTGTACTGGATGAGTGGGCCAGTCCTCTGTGTTTCAGTGGAATCTGGAGCACAACACAGAAGCCATGGCATGTGGGAAGGTTTAGGCTAGTGCTGCTGCTTCAAGGAAGCAGGGATGCTTTTAGGCCACACTTAATTGTAGTCTCTGGCCTCTAATGAGTTTCACCAGTACATGGGGGATAGAGCATCTCAGAAAAATCCCAGCAGCAGTATGATGTCCCTGGCACCTCCATTTATCTTCCCAGTTGTGGGGGTCATATCCTTCTACACGTGCCACTACTTATCTCCTCCCCACTCTTCTTTATGGCACTCCCATCCTTACTAACCTCAAGACTTCACAAAAAGTAAACCTTGGACAATGCTATAATAAAGTTGCTAAATTTTCAGCACATACCCCTTTCAGAACCCACCATTGTATAGCACTGAAAAGACTAAATTGGTTAGAACTGTCACATCATCTAATATATACATAACCTCTTACCACCTATAAAAGTATCTAGCAACCGTCTGCCTGTCCGGCACTAAAAAACATTCTACACAACTATTTTCCCAGTCGGTTATTGTGATCCAGTGACCAAAAACTCCTGTCTGTCTACAAATGTAGAAAGTCTATACTCATACAAGGTTGCTAAGACCTGAAACCCCCTACCTGCATCCATCAGGTCTATACCTCCTCCTGTCTTTCAAAACCACTCTGAAAGACTTCCTGGTTAAAATCTGTCTCTGTTCTTGCTCAAAACCAGGATAAATTATATCCATAAATATTAACACATACGTTTTCATTCCTTATACCTCCTTACTCTCTCTTCTTCACTTCCTTCCTTACTGATACCTAATTCTCTTCCCTGGCTTTCTCTCTAAATATACTATAAGCCTGTTTTCCATCACTTCATATTTCCATTCCTGTTTGTATTAGACTAACTTACCTTTAATTTCTGTATAAACTGTCTAAAATTTCTCTAAATATTAAATGATTGTCATATACCTTGTATCAATTCTTAACCAATTTTTTTTGTATTATGTCTAATTTGTTATGCTTATTTATATTGCAGACATTTTTATTTTGTCTGAAGATCGTAAAATTATTGTTCTTAAAATGTTTTGTAATAATTTGGAGCTTTTCTCCCCAGGCCCTCACTGAAAATGGGTTTCTACACAGTTGGACGTTCCTGGTAATCAAATGCCAATAAATAAATAAATAAATAAATATATATATATATATATATATATATATATATATATATATATATATATATATATAAAATCTGTACCCCCTGAGATGTACTAGATCCAGGAAATGAAAGAACTATAAGGGCATCTTGGGATCTGAGGTCAGCAGTTGCTTGCCAAAAAAAAAGAAAAAAAAAATGACTGGGAAAAAAACTGTTATTTAAACAAAATTCTGGGACTTGTTCCACAGCAGATGTCATAAGATGTATCAGGTTAGGCCTCACTTAACCTTTATGACCCAGAAACGCTTCACAATTCATTTGGGCAGTACAGTAATGGTCTGACATATAACAAACAAACTGGAATTAGTGTGGCCATAGTTAACCTTTCTGGAGCAGCGATCATATACATGTATTTTTATATATATATATATATATATATATATATATATATATATATATATATATATATATATATATATATATATATATATATATGTATATATATGTATGTATGTATATATATATATATATATATATATATATATATATATATATATATATATATATATATATATATATATACATACTTATATATATATATATATATATATATATATATATATATATATATACATATATATGGGTCTACTTCATTTGACTGAAAACTCAAAATACTGAATTTCATGTGACTAAGACCACAATACATAATTTTTAAAATACTGAAAACTCATTTGACTGAATCTCATTATACCAAACGCTTACAAAACTGAATTTCAAAATACTACATTTTAAGCCATAGACATGCACACTTACAACACCAATGACTAGCTCTTTCCACCCCTTAAAAAGTACTTACTTACCCTCTTAACACAAACGAAAATGATATAAAACAAAAACTAGGTGGGGGCTACACTCCCCACACCCCCAATGTGGGGGGCGGTGCCCCCCAACTATATATACTAACTCCAGGATTGCACTACAGTGGGGAAAAGGGCATATACCTTTTACTTACCTTACAGTACTCTACATGCTGCCACTTCTGCTGGGAACATGCAAAACATCCGCCATTTTACTTTAGATACCTCCCATAAAAATGTAAAGAGACATACCCACATTTAGAAATACTACAACACTACTTTCTACATGACTATCAGTATTCAGACAGTCAGCACTTACAGTAATTCTTTTTATCACAAGCAAGTCACAGGTGAAAGGAAATGCACATCATGTCTATGGCTTAAAATTCAGTATAATGAGATTCAGTCGAATGAGTTTTCAGTATTTTGAAAATTAGATATTGTGGTCTCAGTCAAATGAAATTCAGTATTGTAAGTTTTGAGTCATGTAAAGTCTTCTTCTTCTTTCGGCTGCTCCCGTTAGGGGTCGCCACAGCAGATCAACTGTTTCCATTTCCTCCTGTCCTCTGCATCCTGCTCTGTCACACCACCCACCTGCATATCCTCTCTCACCACATCCATAGACCTTATCTTAGGCTTTCCTCTTTTCCTGTTACCTGGCAGCTTCATCCTTAGCATCTTTTTCCCAATATACTCTGCATCCTTCCTTAGCACATGTCCAAACCAACGTAATCTTGCCTCTCTGGCTTTGTCTCCAAACCTTCCAACCTGGGCTGACCCTCTAATATACTTATTCCTAATCCTGTCCATCCTCGTCACACCCAGTGCAAATCTTAACATCTTCAACTCTGCCATGTCAAGCTCTGACTCCTGCCTTTTTGTCAATGCCACTGTCTCCAACCCGTATAACATAGCTGATCTCACTACCCTCTTGTAGACCTTCCCTTTCACTATTACTGGTACTCGTCTGTCACAAAATACTCCTGACACTCTTCTCCACCCACTCCATCTTGCCTGTACTCTCTTCTTCACCTCTCTTCCACACTCACCATTACTCTGAACTGTTGATCCCAAGTACTTAAACTCATTCACCTTCGCCACCTCTACTCCCTGCATCCTCACCATTCCTCTATCCTTCCTCTCATTCACACACATATATTCTGTCTTAGTCCTGCTGACCTTCATTCCTCTTCTCTCTAGAGCATATCTCCACTTCTCCAGGGTCTCCTCCACTTGTTCCCTACTCTCACTACAGATCACAATGTCATCTGCAAACATCGTAGTCCACGGGGACTCCTGTCTGATCTCGTCTGTCAACCTGTCCATCACCATTGCAAATAAGAAAGAGCTCAGCGCTGATCCTTGATGTAATCCCACCTCCACCTTAAACGCATCAGTCACTCCCACCGCAGACCTCACCGCTGTCACACTACCCTCATACATATCTTGTACCACTCTTACATACTTCTCTGACACTTCCGACTTCCTCATACAATACCACAACTCCTCTCTAGGCACCCTGTCATATGCTTTCTCTAAATCCACAAAGACACAATGCAACTCCTTCTGATCTTCTCTGTACTTATCCATCAACACTCTCAGAGCAAACATCGCATCTGTAGTGCTCTTTCTTGGCATGAAACCATACTGCTGATCACTAATCATCACCTCCCTTCTTAACCTAGCTTCCACAACTCTTTCCCATAACTTCATGCTGTGACTGATCAGTTTAATCCCTCTGTAGTTACTACAGCTCTGCACATCACCCTTATTCTTAAAAATCGTACCAAAACACTTTTTCTCCATTCCTCAGGCATCCTCTCACTTTCCAAGATTTCATTAAACAATCTAGTTAAAAACTCCACTGCCATTTCACCTAAACACCTCCATGCTTCCACAGGTATGTCATCTGGACCAACAGCCTTTCCGTTCTTCATCCTCTTCAAAGCTATCCTTACTTCCTCCTTGCTAATCCACTGCACTTCATGATTCACTATCCGCACATCATCCAACCTTCTCTCCCTCTCATTCTCTTCATTCATTAACCCCTCAAAGTACTCTTTCCATCTGCTCAACACACTCTCCTCACTTGTGAGTACGTTTCCCTCATTATCCTTTATCACCCTTACCTGCTGCACATCTTTACTAGCTCGGTCCCTCTGTCTAGCCAATTGGTACAGGTCCTTTTCTCCCTCCTTAGTGTCCAACCTTTTATACAACTCTTCATACACCTTCTCCTTAGCCTTCGCCACCTGTGTCTTTGCCATGCACCTCATCTTCTTATACTCTTGTCTACTTTCTTCATCTTTTTGACAATCCCACCACTTCTTCACCACCCTCTTTCTCTGTATACTCTCCTGTACTTCTTCATTCCACCACCAGGTCTCATTGTCCTCCTTCCACTTTCCAGATGTCACACCAAGAACCCTTATAGCCATCTCTCTTACTAGCTCTGCTGTAGTTACCCAGCTATTCGGTAACTCTTCACTGCCACCCAGTGCCTGTCTTAACTCTTCCCTGAACATCACCTCACAATTACCCTTTTTCAGTTTCCACCATTTGATCCTTGGTGCTGCCCTCACACTCATCCTCCTCTTCTTGATCACCAATGTCATCCTACAAACCACCATCCTATGCTGCCTAACTACACTTTCCCCTGCCACCACTTTACAGTCTCCAATCTCCTTCAGATTGGCCCTTCTACATAAGATATAATCCATCTGTGTGCATCTTCCTCAACTCTTGTAAGTCACCCTATGCTCCTCCCTCTTGTTAAAATACGTATTCATCACAGCCATGTCCATCCTTTTCGCAAAATCCACTACCATCTGACCTTCTGCATTCCTTTGCTTAACACCATACCTACCCATCACTTCCTCATCCCCTCTGTTCCCTTCAACAACATGCCCATTGAAATCTGCTCCAATCACCAGTCTCTCACCCTTGGGTACAGTCATCACCACTTCATCTAACTCACTCCAAAATTTTTCTTTCTCATCCATCGCACACCTAACTTGTGGAGCATATGCACTAACAACATTCATGAGTCATGTAAAGTAGACCCCTATATATATATATATATATATATATATATATATATATATATAGGAACACTACTAAATCTCGAACTTTTGAAATCTCGAATTTCAAAAGCTCAAGACCATGTAGCCGAAACCCCACATTACTGAAAGACCAGAAGCGCAAAATTCAAAATCCCGATGTTAAGGGATTTTGAGTTAGCGCTTCTGGTATTGTGGTTCAGGTAAGTATGTGTGTGTAAGTGTGTTTGTAAGGGGCTTTAGTGTGTGTAAGTGTGTGTTGTGACTGTGGTGTGTGTGTGTGTGTGTGTGTGTGTGTGTGTCTGTGAGGGGCTGTAATGTGTGGGTGTGAGTTTGCTTTGTGTGTATGTCTGTGCGATCTCGGAGTTAGAATATTAAAGTAGTGGGGGTGAGGGGGGCACAGCCCCCCACATGGGGGGTGCAGGGGGAAACGCCCCCCCTGCTTATCTTTAGTGTACGGTGGCTTGTTTGGTTATGGGGGAAGCTGTGTGTATGTTTGTGTGTGTGCTGTATGTATGTAGTACTTTCGCGATTTTGAATTTCGCGCTTTTAACATTTTGGTAATGTGGGGTTTCGGGCTTGTAGTCTCGGTATTTGGGCTTCGGAATTCAGTAGTGAATCCATATATATATATATATATACATATATATATATATATATATATATATATATATATATATATATATATATATATATATATATATATATATATATACACACACATAGGTCTACTTCACATCACCTAAAACCCATTTGACTGACTTTCATTTCACCAAGACCAAATCACCGAATTTCAAAATACTGAAAATAGTTCAACTTTAAACCATGTCAGTACCTTGATTATTTATATTATTTATTATTATTTTTATAAAGGAAATGTTTTTCCTTTTCTTTTGTATGCAGTTGCTATTGTCATGCAATATTCAACAGTATCCACCAGATGGCAGCAGATGGCAACAGATATATGGCCAACAGTTCTGTTTTCCTGTGTCTCATTTTTTTTATATCATCTCCACGTTTCTTTTCATGTATCATATCAGTTCTCAAAAAGCTAAATTTGCATCCAATCTTTAAAACAAATTGTAAAATACATACCCCCTTAAGCTGCAGGCATTGAAAATAGGTACAAAGACCCTTGAAAAAGTACTGTATGTACATTCAGACAAAAATGTGGGCACATAATTAGCATACAATTTGAATAACAAATAACACATAACTCTTCCTGATTCTGGTAGGACTGTGGGATGCTACTCAGAAATGTTTAAAAAACAGAGAGACAAAAATAATGGAAAAAATATAAGCACTTTTTCAAAGACACACTGCAAAATCTATAGACTTCAGTGAAGTGTACTGCAAAATTCTACCACACAATGTCATTTAGTTTTTGCTTCTGAGAAAGGAAGATGTAAGATATATGTGTTAATTGTTGGTGCCACTAGTGCGTTGATCATGTACAATTTTTTTTTTTTACATGTGTACTAGATAACTTAAATATTGTGGTGCTGGTGCTGCGGTAGCGTTGTCGCCTCACAGTAAGACGTCCTGTTCGATTCTCAGCTAGAGCATTTTCTGTATGGAGACATGTGTGAATGGGCGTACCTTCGTTGAACGTTGTGCATCAGGGCCGGCAACTCGGCACGTAAAAATCTACTGCCAATCATTAGCGGACCGGAGTTCCGCTGTGGCGACCCCTAACCGGGAAAAGCCGAAAGACACAACAACAACTAGATAACTAAATCACATGTGATAAGGAGCATTCAGAAAATTGTGCGAATGGTTAAATCAAGCCTGGAAATAGGGACATTCCTCCAAAAATAGGTACATCATGTACAGAGGTAAATCAGGCCTGCAAAATAACAATGTTCCTCCAAACTGGGGACAGCTGAGTTGTCTGGTGAACTGTGTAATCAGTTTCTGAGTAAGTCACTGAGATGTTAAGTGATGTGGTGTGGCCAGAGCTGTTGCTTAAATTGTCCTTTGTAAAAATGACCACAGAAGCACATTGCTCTACATTATTAAATTTTGTATATATTTAACCATATTATCAACCTTAATTTCTTGCCCTATTTAATGTATTCACATATCCCACAATGTCCACATGCATAGCAATCCTTCAATCCTTTACAAAACACACATTATGAACTTTCTTGTCCAAATTATGCATTCTGTCTGTTATGGACCTCCCATTTCTATATGTTACTTGTAAAGTATTGCCAATGGCTGAATTTAGCACCATGTGACTACATAGGATGTGCAGGAGTTTTGGTGATATTGACCAGGATTCATAGAGATGAACATGTGGGAGAAACAGAGAAATTTAGGTTTTGTAAAACAGAACTGGAAACAGTTGCACACCTTGTTGCTGGTTGTGACATACTAACGGCAGAAGGATTATATACTGAAAGGTACAATAATGTGGCTAGACTGTTTCACTTGGGATTGTACAAACATTATGGTATTGAAGTAGCTGAAGAACACTGGAAACATGAGCCACAAAGCATCACAGAAAATGATGGTCTACATCACATGGGATCACCCATTACCAACAGTTCAAAAGATAGATGCTAGAAAACCGGATATAGTGGTCCATGAAAAGAAGACAAAAAGTAGCACTGATCATTGAAATCATTACACCCAGTGAATACAGTGTCTTGCATACAGAGAGACAAAGTCATAAAATATCAAGATTTGCAGGCAGAAATGAGAGCAATGTGGAAAAAAGATACCCAGACAGTCCCAATAGTAGTAGGAGCAACAGGTCTTATTAAAAAGAATCTACAATCGTATTTAGATATGTTACCAGTACATGTAACTCCATACGAACTGCAGAAGGGATCATTACTTGGCACATTGTAGGTGCTGTGAAGAGCACTTTTGGCTGACATCAAAGATTGAAACAATACTCATTTCATGAACTTTAATTGTACTTTGACTTAGGAATGGGGTCCATTCCCGTCATGGTATTAGACACCCAAAAGATTTGGGGAAATTAAAAAAAAAAAGATTATATTCATAAAGCAGCAGAAAGTGTTCTAAGAACTAAGCCAACATGACATGAGAATGGAGAAAAGAGATTTTGCTGAAAGGGATGACTGCAAGTAGGGGTATGTGAATAGGAAGGAGGAAGGTGGAATTTACTGGATACAACTGGCAAAAGAACCAAGGTATTCCAGCTACAAATGGATCATAAACCACTGGTACCACTGATAAACCCATATGACGTGGATAAGATTTGCCCAGTATATCAAAGGCTATTGATGAGGCTTAGACAATTCAGTGTAAAAGCATGTTCCAGGGGAACAAATGACAGTGACAAATACCTTGTCAAGAAATATAATGAATGAGTCAGTTCAGTCAATCATTGAAGAAGATGTGAGTGCCCATATGCAAGCCATAATGTCTCAGACATCATCAGAGAAACAACTAAGCAAAATGCAGACCTGGAGACTGCAACAGGCTGTGTTCATGATGGATGGATACAAATAACATCTGTTTTGTACAAATACTTCATTGTGAGAGCTCATTTGCCAGAGCTTGGGTTCACTTATTGTACAAGAATGTAATTGTGGTGTCAACTTTGCATGGAGTTCTGAGACAAATACATAAAGGACACGAAGTGTTGATGTAGTGCAGAGAGAAAGAGAGAGAGAGAGAGAGAGAGAGAGAAATCTCTACATGGTGGCCATATTATCAGTGACAATATCCATGCTTGTGTCTGTGTTTCGGTTTTGCATGAAATGCAGACTTACTCAATGGAGAGTATTAGATTGTTTCTCTGTTGCCAAAAGGGCCATGTCAAATAACTGTAGCAGAATTCTGTGAACGTAGTTGGAAAAATAACTGATAGTAGTAATCTATTATCTGAAAAATATTGAGATAGTCAACTTACTTACATTAACCAGTAAACAAGCCATATCCTAGCATATGACATTATTTTCCAGATGGGGAATTGCTATTAAGCTTGTCATTGTTAATGACATCCAGTTTGCAAAGGAGCATGGGTTTGTCCATACAAGGTCAAGTCCTCATTATTCATAAGCGAAGGGTACTGTTGACAAGAGCTGTACAAATAGATAAGAAAATTATTAACCAGGCAGATGGATATAGAACTGCACAGCTGATGTTGAGCTTTCAGAGTCAAACTACCATTCCAGTGTTTTGGGCAAAGCTGTAGCTCAAAACTATTCTGAATGAGGCTACTGAAGGGAATTACCAAAGGGCCAGATCTACACAAGATTATTTTTTTTATGATCAAATACATTCAATTCATTCTTTGTCTGAATCCAGGTCCGACTGTTCATTTTTACTTTGATGGGAAAAACAGACTAGAGAAAACAGGTGTGACTGTTGCCAGATCTACAGAACTGGATCGTATGTAAATCCGAACTGATGACGGAGGTGTAGTAAGATGAAATCTAGGACAATCTCATGACATTTTTGAGATGTTCAAACTGAGTATGTAATCATCACAGCCAGACAAATAATTGTATTGAGTCAGTTTCTTCAAAGCCAAATGACAAAACTAATCATGATGTATCTAAGAGAGATGAACTTCTTGAAACAGACAAATTGTCTAACAGAAACACATTACCTGATAGAAATACATAAACCAGTACTGACTTGTCAAATAAGGTAGCTCCCTCATATTCACAAACTGAGTCACTTCCCACAAGGTCATGAGGTAAGGTTCCTAGTGAGGTACCATGACTTGTGATGTTTCCAGAAACAGATACAAAATAAAACAATTGCATACAGGAAGCTATGTTTAGAGACTGAAAATGCCTAAACAGTTTCTGTGTTAGTAAATGAAGTTTAAATTGTTATATTGTAATGTCAAATGCTTTTGATAGTGCATGTTTTCAAAATGCAAAGTACTTGTATATGCATTCAAATGTTATCATGAGTAAACATGTATATGGCCTACTTCAAAAAAGAATTTCATTCCTTCTTAAAGAACGGAGAGATATGATGACCAAATGGGTCAACGGGAGTACTAAGGGCATTAGTAGCTGGGTATAAAATAGTGGTTATGGGGGATAAAATGGACAAACAAGCAAACAAAAATATGCTGGGTAGATTCAGTGAGGAAAAGAAAATACCATGGAACCCAAGTCCATATGTCCTCTCTACCCCTGTAATATGATGCTATTAGTTGCATGTAAAAAGACAAGTTATGAGCGAGTGTGATGTGCTGCTTCAGGAATCCAGCTTAAGGCAGGCAAGGAAAGATACAGTATGAATTTGCTGATGCAACTATGCTCCATGACTTTGAATCTGTGACCACTTAATCTGTGGCAAAATCTCTGCTGTTTGTATATGCAGAAGCAAAAAGAAGACTTTAGAAACAGAATGTAAAAATGCGTCATGTATGTTTTAAGAATAAGTTATATGCCACAGGTGTATGTGTACAATTCTGTCAAAAGCTATTATGATTTTCAGTAATTGAAATATTTATTAATACTCTGAAATGTGAACTGTATAATGCATTCTTAATGAGTTCAGAAAATTTTAACACATATTCCCTTAGAAATTTTTATGTAGTTTTAATGAAGACAACAACTTGCAAATGTTTACAAATTACAATTATGAAAACCGATTAATTAATTAACCTAATTACACCTTCCTTGAACATCATGCAGCAAAGCTCTGGAACAGATAGGACTATTCTGTTGGAGTGGAACTGAACAGGGCATGCTGTCTGGGTACCTAGTCACCCAACGTGTTGCGGAGAGTTGTGTGGGTTCAGTCAGCATTTGAGAGGCACCCAGGTACAGACATGTACTCAGTGCAACAGCTTAGGGAATGCTAAGGCATCAGTGAGCAAAAATTTAATTATTGCTGAAGTGTGTGAAATGTTCTTTTCTCAGCTTCGAGGGCCTGGAGTGTATACCACCTAGAATTCTAATGAAGTACTAGAGAACTACATAGAAACACTGATTTGAATGTTTATTTCATTAGCAAGGAGACAGGGTGTGTGTGTGTGTGTGTGTGTGTGTGTGTGTGTGTGTGTGTGTGTGTGTGTGTGTGTGTGTGTGTGTGTGTGTTTGTGCAAAATTTACTTGCAGATAATTTGTTATGTTTTTAGAATCACTAGAATGTATTGCTTACTTGATACATGGAATTGTACCTGGAGCAGATGGCCATATGCTGATGAAATTGAACTGAATAGAGCAAGGATTTTTACAAATATAAATTATTCTCCTCAGGTGACTGATAGTTGGTGTTTTGTAAAGTCAAGCCAGTGAGTTTTCCTCTTTGTGGAATACTCTGTATATTTGGAGCATTCACGGGTGGGGGAGGGGTGTGTGAAGTTCAACATGTCTGTCTAACGTGACAGCGTTGTCAGTGCAATCCATGTGATACAGGGTAAATGTCATTTCACAGAATACATGACAGATTTCATTTGTATTTCTTCTCATCTTTGCAGGACACTAGTGCATATTGGCTATGCATAGGCAAGGATGCCTGCCAGTTTCCAGCAGGACTTGTTTGTGTCCTCTACACCTGACCACTATTTCCAGGTACAAAACCAGCAAAGCTCCGCAACAGTTGGTACTAAATCAAACTGATGCTTCACTTCTACAAAATACTTAGCACTCCTGTGGTGGTAGTTACTCACAGTGTCATTTCTTGTCGCCTTTTTAGGAGACACCCTACAACTGAATGAAAATGCACTTTGGCTGACATTGTCTTCTTTTTCTTTTATATGGTGAGGATCAGTTTATTGCTATTGTATATATATAATACCTTATGTTAAAGTGAAACAGCTGTTATAAAAGGAAGCATCATGCTGGTTCACCATGGGATATCAACTCAGTTTTATTAAATCTTTCATTATAGGGATCATTAAGACAGTTTTAACATAAATGCACATTACTTGTAACTGAAACTACCTACATATATGCTATATGCTATATGCTATAATCTTCAGTGTCACACGTGCTGCAGAATTTGGCTAGACTTACTTTAAATATAACAAATACTTCAGATCCTGATACCAAAAGTATCTTACAGATATATTTGGATTCTGAAGAGGTACATGAGGTGAATTCATATAGGTGGTCTCTGCGCAGAACATTTTTTTCCAGATTGCCTTAACATTCTTCTTGTACACATAGAGACTTTAGAATATACCCTGTAGGTTTGATGCTGTTGCCAGTACTTATGTCACAATGTATAACACTGAGGTCAAGTGACCAGAAGGAGTGAAAGGGTCAAAGAGGTCATTGGGAGTCCAAAGAACTTCAGTAGCCTGTCATGGCACAGTGGTTATGGTGGACAAAATGAACAAAGAATGGACTTATCAGACATCATACCTTGATATCTTTGTTAATATTCCTGGAATTCTGTGTCACAGTCCTTTGGTTTTACCTCTGAATGCAGACTTGGTCACACACATACTGATTTCACATGCTATAGTTCTTCCTTTAGTGCATGTGTTGTACATAAGGAGGGACAGTTTCTCAGTGGAGCATACTGATCAGTGTTGACGTGAGTCCCTGAAACTGAATTTATCAAGTCCTGCTTCAACAAATATGTTGCTTCAAAAAGACAGTTTTAAATGAAACATCACATATACTCTGAGACCACTGCAAAAATGAAATAGCTATTTTCTCCCAAGATGCATTGGTCTTGGAGTTCAGTAACTGAGAGTGTATATGTACGTGTGCGTTTATGCTTGGGTGGAAGTGGGATCTTTTACCACCTCACTGAATGCATCATACTTTTCCTTTATCAGTGTGGTTGGTGCTTATGTTCAGCAACTTATAACAGTTAGATAGCAAAACCCTGTGCTACATGTCATGGTCACAGTGTAAGTTCTCCTGTGGCATATGGCAGACAAACTGCTCAGGATAAAGTTTTTTTTTTCTGGGTTCCTGTACAGTAGTTTCAGCTGTAACAATGCCACAGTTATTATACAGTAGTCACTAAGAAAAGGAAACTTTAAGTGAATATGGCTCATCATAGGTGTGCAAGTGAGAAATTAGTTTAATGTTGAGTGTTTACAAGAGGAATTAGCCTGAGAGCAGGTCAAGTAACAGAAAGAATTGAGAAGATACATGAAGTGATAGAAAGAAATGGGATATATACTGTGACACCCCACCACTGAACCAGTAATCAAGGAGCCTCAATCCTCATCACTGGCACCAGTGTGGGATGTACACTGGGAGGATGACAAGTACACATAGTATTTCCAGATGCAACTTTCTGCATCTAGTGCAGTTTCCCTTAAGAGCACACAGAGACCACAGTCAGTCCAGGGCTGGTTTCTCCCTCTTTCTCCAGATCCCCAATAAGACTCCCCAATAGCCCAGTTATAGAGTTGAATCCTTAACCAGGGTTCCAAGCCAAGTCCTCCAGCACTCCCTCTGTCCAACCAGTGGTTCATGTCTTTGCCCAAGTAGCTGACACACACACACTCTTGGAGATTTGTTTTACACACACACACACACACACACACACACACACACACACACACACACACACACACACACACACACACACACACACACACACACACCTGTGAAAGGCTGGCACTGGTTTAGTAGCTATGCCCCCTTTTGCCCAGACTATAAGGTAGTTATCACTGCCACCAGAACCCTTATCAGCTACTTTAAGGCCCTTAACAAAGGGTGTCCAATCTTACTGTACCATGTTACTATTACTACAAATGGTAGTTTGACCAAGAGCAAGGCTATTAGGAATGGCCTAGACAGTGTCACCAAATAAATATGCAAGTACTCTCAGAACTTAAATATCTCTGCACAGATTATCCACAGTAAAAGGTTTAAATATATTTAATAATAAATAATAAAAGGACAAGTCAATACTAAATATATATTTACAGTGACATCAGAGTTCAAAATCACAGGAAATATTTAAAACAACATCGCAGGACAGTCTCAAATAAATGAAGAAAACATCTAAACTATACTTCACTATATTCTGACTAAATCTAAGAGAATTACTATACCCTAATTAACTTACTTACACAGCAAGGCAGATGTGTGGTGAATGGGTCTTTTTGTCAGATCCAAAACTGAATGCAGAATGCTGTGTCTCTCTCAGAGAACTGTCAAATTAATATCTCAAATATTATTGCTGGGTAGCTTGTAGAATGACATAATTTCTTGTAATCTGACTTCTAGTCCCCAGGCCCAAAACAACCATTGATGGCAGTTGGTAGCATTTAGCATCTACCTGTGAAAATACATAGACCTCAGATCTATGTCAGAGACTGGAAGTCACAAAACAATAAAACACTTCCAAGACAATACAGAAAGCTTCTCAGCACACACATTGTGTGTCCTTGCTGCCATAAAGTAATTTAATTTCAGCTATTTTTCTGAAATTTACTAGACTGAGATAAATCTCCAGTATCCCAGTTTCCACTGTTAAAATATATACATTCACATTTGGTTGCAAATGTAGTGTGTCAGGGAATATATCGCTAGAGAAGAATGCGTTAGAAATGACCCATCAGGTATCACGTAGCAGTGACAGGCTGTATCAATTAATTTATACTGAAGAATAAGAAATACTTGCTGATAGAGTAAACAGGGGCATTTAGAATAATTACTAACATAAGTAAAAATATATTATAAAACCAGCTGTTGCGGGAATAGTACATAAATAAACAGTGTTCAAGAGCTGATAAAATTATTAGTAATTAAATGTAGAATATGGATCAATAAGTGATACAGAGAAATAAACTACATATATAATCAAAAGAAATTAGCACAAAAGCTAAATTAGTATACTGTGAAACACTATAGACAGATGTAGTGCTTTTAATAACCCACATAACTTTGAAATTTCACTTTGCTTTCACAGTACCAGTCTAAAATGGAACTGCAGTAAGGTGATAGGGTTCAGTTAGATCCCTGGCAATGGCATTCAGTACAAGTGGGCTCAGGTTAAATAGCTTGTAAGTATGTAAGCTGGGACAGAATGGGTACCAGCCAGATGTGTCAAGACTGCTCAACAAACAGAAACTGGAAAGCAGTCAGAGAAAAATATTTACATATTACAGTCAAATTTACATCAGACATCTGTGCTATTTTATTTTGGATTTTGTCTTATTTTTGGCTTTCTTTACCTGTTTCTGTTTTCTCTGGCTGTTTCAATTTCCTCCATCATCCCCAATAAGTGTCCAGCCTGCTTTACCACTTAAAAAGTTGTAAATGTCATTCTCTCAGTGTGAGGGAACCCTACACTTTTTTATAGATAAGGCTGACAAAATATGCAGACCTAGGTAGTTGTGAAGCTTGCAGTTTAGGTGACCATTGTGCAGCTTAGCCAAACAACTCTGTAGAATTGTGATGTATTAGCCACATCTATCAAGAAAAGCTTGTTGACTGTGGATTTAAAGATATCTGTAGTGTTACTTTGGTTAGATTCAATCTGTATATTAAACAAAAAACAAAGATGCAGTGGATAAGATATCGATCATACCAGCAGGTCCTATTGAGGTCCAGGGAATATTCATAGTGTCACCGATTTTGTGTACAATGAGAAAATACAAAAGGGTGGGGTCTTTCAGTGTGTGGAAGATTACAAAAAGATGACCACACAAGAGCCTGTACAAGACCGAATGCAATGAAAGGGCTTTTACTCAGTATTTGTAGCCAAGGAAGTCTAGTACAAAGAGTTTCTTCAGAATCTCTGAAGTTTCTCTAGTTGGACAAGGTGTTTGGAGAAGTACTGGCTGAGGAGGCATTGTATTCAATGATGGACCTAATAAGGAATGCATATAGAGGAACTAGTACTTCCCTTGACTTGGAAAAGATACCCTTGGAAATGAAATGTGCCAGACAGAAATATTTTTTTAATGACAAATGATAAATTGTGATTGCAGGATAGTTTATCATTGACAGTTTTAAGGGAGTGTCTTTTGTACATGCTAGAGAAGCGTGCCTTCCAAATATAATAGTATATTTTCTGGCATTGTGTTTGATCCCATAGTTATTATACAAGGCATTGTTCTGGTCAAACTCTTGCTAAAGAACATGAGTCTCAGTAGGGGAATTCATAATAACAGGCAGACTGTAGTCATCAGCAGGTTTGGTGAGATTCTCTCATAGGGCACACCCTGTGCACTGCTATGTGTCCTCTGCTAATGTATCTGCCTATTTGCCAGACTGAGTTTGCTTACGTTGACTGTGATGAGATCATAAATTTGGTTTCCTCTTTGTGGTCTGGATCCTAGTCCAAGTAGGCTCATAAAATCTTGTCTAGACTTGCCAGGACCTTTTATTCTTCAGAGACTCGGGAGTTTCTATCAGTATTAAAATAAGCTTTAACTGAATATTCTTACTCAGTACACTTTGGACATAAACCTGCAGAATTACTGACCAGTCTCTAACCTTCCTTTTATAAGTAACTTACAGTGAAGGTGGTATATGTCCAGATGTATTCCTATTTTTCATTTCATGACCTCTTTGACTTATGCCATTCTAGTTTTACACCTAAGGAGAGCACACAGACAGCCCTTATTTGGGTTGTTACTTCCTTATTGACCAGGGGCGGCCCGTGCTATTGGACTGCCGGACTGCAGCCCCCCAGCTGTAAAACAGAAAGAAAATAAAATAGAAAAGAAGAAAAAAATTTAAAAAACGATCGCAAATAGCGGACCTTCGCGCATGCGCACTAGCAGCATTTTCGATCTCCGGACTGCTGCTGAGACAGACTGGAGCATTGTCTCAGCAGCAGTCTGGATTAGGAAACATTCAAGAGCAGAGATCCCAGAAGTCTATGCAGTTGTAACTGCATAGACTGTCACTGGAAAGGGATCGGACTGCAACGTCGGCAGGCTGGGAGTCTCACCGGGGGAAGAAGTTCTCACGGGCTGTGGTGGATTTAACATAGGAAAGGAGTGTATGTGTGTGTGTGTGTGTGTGTGTGTGTGTGTGTGTGTGTGTGTGTGTGTGTGTGTGTGTGTGTGATGCCCCAGGTGCTACATGGTAGTGGGTAGAGAATAAGGCTTGAACCCTGCACCTTGGGCCCAGGTGGCAAGAGCCTGAATTCCCTACCCACCACCATTTGTAAAAATGTTGCAGATGTTTCCCTCATACTTGTTCTGTTCCTCATAAAATCTGTGCTTTCTGTATTTTTGTGTCCACTCCTTGCAAAGCCAGTAGTGCATTGGTGCAGTGGTAGCATTGTTGCCTGACAGCTACATGTTCTCTGGTTTGATTCTTGGCTGGGGTGCCTTACCTTCTGTGTGGAGTCTGTATGCCCTCCCTGTTTTTGTTTCCTGTAGTATCCTCCCATCTTACAAAGACATGTGTCTGTCTAGAGTGTTTCTCCCTGGGCCTCTGCTAAAATTTAACTTTTGTTCCAAGTCAGACTTTCCTGGTTAACAAATGTTAAAAATGACACACATTTGAATATCAAACTTCATATTCTTCAGAAAGTGCATGGTAACACAAAAGCTTTTATTCTAGCAATTTTCTAAGTGTATAAGATTGATATTTGAAATGTGTCCCTATTTTTGGGACTGTATTCCCCCATTATTGGCTTCATCCAGGTTTTGTGCTAAGGTTGAGAGCTATGGTAAGAACTAAATTCACTGAGTATGTTTTGGGGCTATATTCCCCCATTACTAGCTTTTTCCGGGTGTTTTTTGCTAATAGGTTGAGAGCTATGGTGAGAACTGAATTCACTGAATGTTTGGGGGCTGTATTCACCCATTATTGGCTTTGTTCAGGTGTTTTGTGCTAAGAGGTTGACAGCTGTGCTATGGTGAGAACTGAATTCATTAAATGGTAGACATTTAAGTTTCCGTCTTCCTCTTTCACAAAACAGCTGATTTGGCATAGTGGTATGTTGTTCTGACTGTTTTGCACAGGGTCCCCTGGGTTCAAGACGTGGCAGTGAAATGTATGGTGGTAACACAGCATTTTATTCTAGCAACTTTCCAACATTATACAAGCGATGTTTAAAATGTGTCCCTGGTTTTTGACCTTTTGTCCCCCCCCCCAATAAATTTTGGCTTTTTCCAGATTTCTTGTGCTGCAAAGTTCAGAGATACAGCTGAGTGTCGATTAGATTTTTACAAGGAGCTGAGAGCTGCAGGGGAATAAAAGTTTAGTTCTGCTTATGCTAAGGCTGCTTGCATTGTTAATAGCACAACAGGTATTGTACTTGCTTTTGATGCAGAAGGCTGTGGGTTCTACTCCCACAGTAGGTAGATGCATTGCTGATACTGTACTGTGTTGTAAAGGGGGTGGATGCTGCAGTCCTTTTTGGTAAAGATACCTAGTAACTATGAACCTGTTATCAGTTTGCTATCCATTCTCTATTGCGGTATTACTAGCTTATCATTTTTTAATGCATGCAACATAGGCAATTTATTCTTGAAGGGCAACAGGCACTTTATTTGTAGATGAAACAATTACATATAAAGTTGTTTGCTAGCAGCAGCCTCTTTATTAGTTGCAGATTTCTTTAATGTGGATTTTACTACTTCAGAGATTGTGCATATTTACTGATACTGGTGGACTATAGAAGGCTGAGTAGACTTTTTATGTTCTGAATTGGGCAGTTTTGTCATTGGTGTATGCATTTTGTTTCATTGTTTACTGGAAAAATGTTCAAAACAATAAATTTAAAATGCCCTCTAACAACTGTATTGTATTGTACAAGGAATATAATGTAATACAGTCAAGAAAGTGTATCAAAGAGCATGTGTATGTTCCATGTTCAATGAGCCTATGATTTTGAAAACAGCTCAGAGTTCATTTTTATTTGCCACTGGCAAAATGTATTTTCTTTGAATGTGGGTTTCAATGCTGTTTCAATGCATGTGAGTTTCAAGGGCAGAGAAGTTTTAATGCCAAGTCTATTTTCATTGTGAGACTGCATTGCTTTGTTTAACAGATATCTATTAGGGTTTGTTCTGTAAAATGCAAAATAAAACTTTCAAATGAAATCTAAATCATTGCAGAAGTAAAGCAGTATGCACATTACAGTGTTTATGGTAAATGGGGCAAAATAACCAAGGAATGGGACATTGGAATGGCTGCAGGGGGGAGGCTCCACTCGACCATGATTTTGTGAGGGGGGGGGGGTAGCAAACTCAGACAGCCCAAGTTGAACTATACCTCTCAGTTGTCCATATGTTTTCAGAATGAATAGATATTTGCTTCTTATTTTTGGTTTGTTCCTCATAAAATGTGTGGTTTTCTAGAAAATCATTTAGGAATGAAGTCACTAAATGACAAACATTGAGTTTCAGACGTCATAACATTCAGAAAAATGCATGCTAATGCAAGACCTGTTATTCTATCAACTGTCTTAAGTTTATACAAGAGCAACTTTTAGTAGTTTTTGCATGTTCCCCCAATATATTTGGCCTTGTCCAGATTTCCTGCATTAAGAGGTTGAAAGGTATGTGCAAATCGCTTTGTAGAATTAGGAATATCCAAACCTCTCCATTGTCCCCAATTTTGGCTCAAAATGTTGCTCTCCCCTAATAATCCCGCCTCAAAGTGGCAATTTTGGAAGAAAACGTGGAGGGTTTACAATTATATATGACTGTAATGATCAGCGTTATAGATTACTTTTATTTCAGAAATCCATGTAGATGCTCTTATTTTGTTAGCTGCTCAAGTTAACAGTGTTAATATTAAAAAGGTGTCCCTTTTTGATAGGTTCCCAGCTGTATTGTGTGGCAACTTTATATTTTTGCATCACATTTTGGTTTGTAAAATTGTGGTTTTCTGGCAAATTAGTGGCAAGTCATTAAAGATTGAAGTTAGAAAATAATGACAGACATTTGAGTTTCAGATTTCATACCCTTCAGAAAATCTGTACTAATGCAAGACCTGCTACTGTTCTATTATCTAAGTTAATAAGAGCAATGTTTAAAAATTGTCCTTATTTTTGGGCCTGTGTCCCACTTCTAGTTCTATGTATGGCTTTGTCCAGATTTCTTGCTCTGAAGTTCAGAGGTATGAGTGTCAGAGCCATCAGTGTCAGCCAGAGACATTTCAAATTGTGACATACTTGTTGCACCCCACCACGCCCCATTGTAGTGGCTCTGGATGTGTCCAAGGAAGGCAAGGAGCAGTTATGCAGTGTAAGTGTGCAGAGTATTCCCCCATCCAAGGTAGACCACAAGTACGACCGTGCTTTTCATCTGTCCTTGATTTTGCAGAATGTTCTGGTTTTCTGTCATATTTTTATACTGTTGATTTATGCTTCTTATTATTCAGGAAATGCATGCTGTCACAGTGCCCTGTTGCTCTGTTTAAGTAGCAATGATTTAATGACCATCAGGTAAGCTTGTCAGAGATTGTAAGATGCAAGTAAGCTTTAATAAGCATACTGTTAAAGAATTACCAGCATTGAAAGCCTTTTCGTTGTTGCCATGCCGAGAATATTTACATAACTAGATAATGTGTAAGCCTTGGGTATTGAAATGCATATGACAGTATTTGTAATAAAAGGACAGGATTACAGTATTTTCAGAAGCTCATTACATTTGTTGGAGACTTGCAGTCATCTTTGCAGGCTTACCCGTAAACAGAATGCCAATCTATCATGTGTGGTCCATAACTTGTGCAGGAATCCTTTAAGCAATTTATCTTGAGCTTGTTTCTTGTTTGCTGTTCATTTTTTACTTTGATCATGTCTTCCCCATGAAACAAGTAGATAGTTGTGTCAGGCAGCAGGTCTTTTGGATAAGAAACATTTTTACAAGTGGGGGTATCACAGAGATTGCTACTTTCAGCATGTTACTTGGTAATTTTATAAAGCTGAATATAAATTATAATTAGAACTGCAGTGCAAGGAGTAGTGGTTTGAGTTGAGTGCTGCTTGTTTTTTTATACTTGATTTTGACTGGCATTCCAGTAATGTATTTAAAAAGTAATTTATTTTTTCATGCCTCACAACCTGTTTCCATCTGGATATTAAGTAAGTTGTCATGTAACCAATGCATTGAAGTATTTTTTTCTTCTACACTTCATTTTGTCTTGATTGGACTCTTGTAAGGACTGTTTGGCACCCAGGGCAGCATATTTAATTAAAGTTCCAGTTGTTGTAGTTTTGAGCATAGCTCCACCCCCTTTCTAGCTGGGCACACCCCTTCCCATTGGCTCCACCCATTCAGCTGTCTCCTGCAGCCCTACTTTAATTTGAAGTCACCAGCCGCCACTGTTATTGACAGAGATCAAATGTTATATTCCACTGTGGACTCCTTGATGTCTTAGCTTGGCTTGACTGTGGGCCATGACATCTTGATGGAGCACTTGAAGTACGACTGTGGTTCTGCTGACACTGTGCTCCACTGGTTTGTTTCTTAGCATTTGGGCTACTTATGACATAGACACTCATACATTTATATAAATGAAAACAAACCATGTTGACATAATCTTAGTTGCAAGCATTATACATCACTTATAATCTACCCACTAATTGTCAGCCAGACACTGCATAGCTCATTTAAATCCTGCTTTCTTTTAAACCCATTCCTCCCTTGTATGTACTGTTCCCTCAGTTCCAGTTATTTCTTATGGAATTTGCTCCTACTGTTTTCTAAACATCCCAATTCCAGTTGTTTTCTCCCTGTTACTATATTCACTACTTCTAGTACAGTTGGTTTAGATTTTCATTTCCATTTTCTAGTAATTGCTTTTTTGGCAGTCATCGTAATTAGGCTCGGCAAGGCCTTACTATGTCTAGGCAATTCCGATTCTGTATTATAGCTCAGAAAAATTATTTCCTTAGATACGACCGTTTGCTCAGCCAGTATCTCAGATAGAGTAGTCTGCAGGGAATCTTTAATGTCTGCCAACGCATTACACTCCCAGAACATTTTTTTTATGTTAATTCCTATGACCACTATCCTATGGAATGATGAGTGCCACATGGCGTCATTCTTATTCACTGTGTACACGATGTTCATTTAACAGAGAAGCATTTCCTATCAGCCATGTACTAATGACATTCAGCTTTACCAACTGTCACTCAATGGCCTGTATCAGACTTTACTACTCTTGTAGACTGGTTGGTGTTGGTCATTCACTGGATGACTGACCACTGGCTAAAGCTCAGCCCTGTAAGGCTGAGTTGATACTGGTGCACACTGTTGTTCATCTGTCTTGCCCCTCTTTTCCTTTTTTATACACAGAGGAATAATATGGATATTGTTTCTTTTCCATGATGTGGGTGTAATTCTTCATGACAAACTAGAACTGAAGGCCTATATGTTGTCTGTTATCAAAATATCAAATTGCCATCTAAAGAATATTGCCAAGACCTGAAACTTTATTCCTTCACTGGACCTTGGAAGAGTGACTTATGTACTGCTATCCTTTTGCCTGAACTAATCTGTATTGCTCTTTACCTTGGGGTCTGAGATGGAGACCTGAAGTAGCCGCAGAGGGAGAGTGAACATTTTCATGACAAGAGTACTTGGTGGGATGTCCTGGTCATGTTGTTGGTCCTTCACTGTGAGATTTGCTCTGGCTGCCAGTCACTACCAGGCCTGTTTAAGATCCTTCTTGTTGCTCATCCCTCTTTATATAGATGACAAACAGGTGGGGTAGTTTGTTTATGTGCTTTATTACATGGAAACACATCAGGATGAATAACAGCAGTACAAAATATAAACTAACTGATTAATAGACAGACTACAAAGACATGCATGCTTACATCTCAAAAGCTTACTACAAAATGGCAGTCAGGCTCGCATGTGCTCAGTATTTATACACTTGTGCAAGCCCCTAGAAAGCTTCTTAAAGCTGTACACACATATTGAGCTACACATCTTATCTTCATTGTACTATAAGTCCCTCAATTTGTTAAGAGAGGAATCGATAGCTGTTTCAAGAACTAATCTAAATATTCTGGGAAACTCATTTGCATATTTAGCATGGGTCCTCTGGAATTAGCTTATCTTCCCTGACTGTGGTAAATGACTCAAAGGCTTCATTTAGCAATTCTCTGATACAATATTACTGCATTACATTCACATACCACAATGATGCTGATGGCAAAAACATTGACCACAAAAGATTGACAATGGAAATGCCAACACATTCATGAGTAAAATCCTTGCCACATGCAACTAAAAAATCCCCACAGAATAACATTGTTTTTTGAAGGGGAGCAAGCCCTCCTGCACGCCCTCCACACTTTTGCTAATTAGATATATACTAGCTCCGAAATCGCACATTCCCTGTGGAAAGGCCTGTTGAACTTTTGTGGCCAATGTAGTACAACTATATATATATATATATATATATATATATATATATATATATATATATATATATATATAGTTTACTATCAAAATATTGAAGGTAGGTTCGGCGAACATGGAATTGACAAATGGCAGTTGGCCGATTTCTGTTTTGCCAAACATTATCAGTGTGAGAGTAAATATCAGAGAATGCAACTGTGCATTCACTGATATGCACTTGATGTTTTGTATAGAGACTGCGGTACAGTGCGGATTGGGAATGTATCCCTTTCCTCACTGTAGTGCAATCTCGGAGTTGGAATATATAGTTTGCAGGGGTTGTCGGGGGCGCAGAGGGGCTTGACCCCACTACTAAAACGTGAATGCCAGTGTAGCAGTTTAACTTAGCTTTGCACCTACACTGACATCACATTCAATATTCAACATAAATGCTGAATCTGCTGAATTTGTTCAACAGATTCAGCATTTATGCCTACTTAATATGCAAGCATTCAAAGTTTCCTTTCAATGTTAAGTATGTTTTTTTTTAACTTCAGTATTTTGATAGTAAACCTATAGTGATATACAGTACTCTCACACACACACACACACACACACACACACACACACACACACACACACACACACACACATATATATATATATATATATATATATATATATATATATATATTCACTTTATATCCTGGAAATACTGAAATGTTGAAATTCAGAATTTTGAAGCTATAAAGTTGAACATTTAAAACCATGAAAACTCAGAACCGCGAAATTCAAAATCTCGCACACCGGAGATTTTGAATTTCATGCTTCTACTCCTCACACACACACACACACACACACACACACACACACACACACACACACACACACACACACACACACACACACACACACACACACACACACTTCCCTCCCCACACACAAACACAAGCTCTCTACTACTCTCTACTCAGTCAAATGAGTTTTCACTGAAGTGAGCTTTCAGTGAATTGTGCTCAGGCAATTCATTTTCAGTGAAATGAGGCTTCGACGAAATGAGTGTCAGTGAAGTGTGTTTTCTATCAAACAAAGTATACCCATCTCTCTTTCTCTCTATATATATATATATATATATATATATATATATATATATATATATATATATATATGTATATGTAAATATTAGTTTTGTCTATGTAAGGTACTCTGTTTTTTCTTTTATTTTATACCAGTGCTTAGGTTACTTATGTATTTTAATAAAATCAATCAGTAAATAAATAAGTGCATACATAACTACATTTAAACATAGCATACTACATTCCTATCACCTCTGATTTAAGAACTGTCATACTTAAGGTGACAGAAATACTTAGAAGAAGTGAGAAAATGGATAGAAAATGTTCAGTGATAGTATGTTTTTGAGTATGTTTTACTTACCAGCTTATTATAGTCAGAATGGCACAGTAAAATTATTTTCTTTTTACATAAGCTGAGAAAATTTGCTTATAACAGCTAACTTGTAAGTGGAGACAATCAACCATCTGATGCTGCATTGTTATTATTTCTTGCAACAAAGACTGTATTAACCTGTCTTCAGGTAATGTACCCACAAGAGTAGGGTAATATGCAAAAGCACATTGCTCCTAGTAATATTACGTAAATGTACAGAACGGTATTCTGTTATTTTCTGTAGAATCTTGGGTTAGAGCTTCTGTAAGCAAAACATCTCTATGACAGGCTTTCTAATATACAGTCGTGGGTGAATTAACTGTGGCACTTCCATGTCTATTTATTACTGTACAACATTATACCTGAATTTACAGAAAGTTACGTATCAGCTGACACCAGCATAATGGGCCAGATTCCAAAAGAGTCACTCTCAGTGTAAGTGACTTACTTTGGTGTAAGGCCTATCTAAACACAGGCTTACATCATAGTTCAGATTCCAAAAGCCCTGCTCTCAGTGTAAGTGACTTTTTCTCCAGAGTAATAAACTTAGAGCAAACCTTTTGCAACTGGGCCTAATGCATGTGTGCATTAAAGCAGGCATTATGAGCTTTGTATACCTCAATTTGAGATTTGAACCTTCCATGCCAAGAGGAAGTATGTACGATAAGTCCCCAAGAATATAAGTAGAACCTCTAACAGTCTGCACTTCTGTATCCACAGAAAGGAAGTAATGCTAAAAGAAAGGCTCCCCTGTTAGACTTTCCTTTTTTTTCTTAGGTGTTTAATATATGGCTAGCGGTAATTCTCTTACACAGCATTTTTTTCATTCCAGACCCATCTGCCAGTAACTTTTGATTAATTGGTATTTTTATAGACTAAATATGGTACTACTGCCAGGGACTTTACATGACACATGTACATGCCATAAGAATGTGTAACGTGTGAACAAATTCATGCCCTGGTACAGCTTTATCAACCTGTTATATTAGTTAAAGGGACATGTATTAGCTGAAGAAGGTTCCTTGTTTGGAAACACTATAAACAAATGTGACAGCACTTATAAAGGAGCAGGTGGAGAAGTCATCTCAGTAAAACCAAATATAAATTGCTCTCTTGACCTTTTCTGGATATAAGCAATACTGGGCATGACAACTGCAACAGCCGATATTAATAACAAGAGGTCTAAATCTGTAAGAGTAAGGTGTATTTGCACTTCTGTTAAAGAAGCAACTCATGTAGATCCATATTAAATCAGCAAAAGCCATTTAATTAAAAAAGCAAGTTGACTGAAACAAAGGAACAAATTTTTGTACTAGACTACTTTTCGTTAGGGCCACCCCCCTCACCTACTCTTAAGAATATGCTCCCTTGATCTGCAGATTTAATATAATAAACTTCAAAGTCACAGTAGTGCAAGGCAAGAACAAAATTCTGACTATAATGATTTCATTCGATGAACATGTGTTTTGGTGAAGTGCTATAATTTGAGCATTTGGTTATCACACAGTGGGTAAGACACTATCTTGTTATATTACACTATTAATGTTATCTGTCAACTACAGTTCAGAAGTTTTATTACTCGGTGATTTATAGATAGAATTGGGCACAAAGATCAGTTGTCTCACTTTTTCATGAACTTGTAAGAAATAGTTCAAATCATCAGGGTACATGCTAGAGAAAATAAATACTGAGGAAGTAGAGTGCTGCTGAGTGGCTTGTCTGCATATCGCCCAATAACAACAAGGATACAGGCACTGTGGATTCATTGCTAAGCAATCATGGACCACCCTTTGTAGTCTGGTACCATGAGGTTTTCTTGACTACCTTTGCCCAAGCCTACATATAACTGTTAAAATAACTTAAGGACATCAGAACTTGTCAGATATATTTGGCAAGCATGGCTAGGCTTAAAAAGTCCCCGTGAGGTCATTAGCCTAGTAATCCCCTAAGAACCTATGAGCAGTGCAGGTACATTGATGACTGCAGCATAAAAGCTTTTGAACTTTATACTTCTGAGCATGTGATCTCTAGAACTAACTAGTAACTGCTTAAAATCTACTGTTTTTTATATGGTGCTGTATAGCACTAAACCTTACTAAACAATGCAAACTCAGTGACTTCCCAGGGAAGTAGGAAATATATATATATATATACGAGTTCAAAGCCAGCACTCTGCATATCAAAATATTGAGCCCAGGCAGTCTGAATGGTCAGGTATTTTAGCCTTGAGCTGCAGCAACTTGAGGGTAAGAAGAAGTAAACAGATATATGGAGGCCTGCTGTATAAGAAGACCTTGCCCACAGAAAACAACTGTCACAAATTGTTTTTGATACCATTCAAGGCATTACATTCAGAATTGTTTTATTCACAATTCCTGCTTTTGGAGCATGGTACTGATCTGTAAAAAAAGCTACAAGACCATGCAAGCATTCCAGCCATGAATGCCTCCCTTGTTAAGGCTACTATGATAGAAGATATAATAAATGAAGACAGTGTAACAAGGACAGACTTCCCATCTCCCTATCTCACTACAGACCTCAGCGGTTTCACTGCAGAAGACTAAGAGACAAATATGGCTTATTAATCAGAAGATCCAAGTGGCAGTTTTTTGAGATGGTAGTACCAGACATATGACTTTTGGGAGGTAAATAAGCTGCTGACTTCTAGCATAAAAGGTATACAAAACTATTTTCAGGACTTCTCTGTGGTCAGACTATCAGAAAAGTTCAAAGTATATTTTGAAGAGTTATTGTAAAATGTGAGATATTAAACTGTAATCATAAAAATATTAATATCCTTTGTCTGAACCTGAACCAGTCACTGGAATTAAACTTTAGGAGGTTAAGTAAGGCATAATTGAATTTATTGTTCGAACGAAAAGAGCAAGATTTCTGCCAGCTGACAATATCCCTCCGATGCACATTAAACGTATTACTTTCATGCCGTATGGTCTAATACTTGTAGAGCTATTAAACAGAAGTATGTACAAATGTTACATACCAAGTGGAAGGAAGCAGTTGTATTTATGCTACATAATGAGTGATTTACCACTATTTTGCCCAGTTTTAAGCAAGTAGCACTAATTTGTGCTTTGGCCAAAATGCTTGAAAAGCTAGTTCATGCCAGTATGGTTTTAGATGAAGTCCTAGTAATAGCACTGCGCTCTTTGCAGTACTTAGGGAACGACACCAAGAGACTGTAATAACTGGCTGAAACAACTGTATTTAGCTGATTTTTTTCAGCTACTTATATGACAGAAGTCAAGTTGTAAAATGAGAGCTTACAGTTTCCAGCTCATCTTATGTAGCTGTTGGAATGCCAGAAGTCCATGACCAGCCATTTTATTTCTTTCTTTCTGTGACTGTGAAGAAATTGTAAAAAATTGTGATAAAGTGTATCTGGACCAGTAGGCAGATTACCCCTACAGAAAACAAGAGAAGGGACAGTAAAATAAACATCGTCCTACCCTGCAACATGTGCAGGCAGCTTCTTATTCTGGAAAATGGATTCAACATCTTATAGGCTTAGTTAAGAAAATCTAACTCCTAAGCATGACAGAAACAAAGTACATGACTGTTAGTGGCTATGCCCCTAATTCTGGTCGTAGTTTGGTTCTGATCATTATTGCAAATGGTGATAAAAGGGCAGAAGTAAAAGTGACTAAGTTTCTAGGTACTTTGCTATATCACAGTCTTTAGCTTGATATGAAAACTGATATTTAAGTTAAATAAGTAAAGCAGCAACTCAGCAGTTAGTGCAGAGTAAGACCGCTAACTTTGCTGGTTTTATTTTCCTCTTACACAGTAACACACTGCTAACTTTTCTGTTCATATTTTACTCATGTTATTTTCTGCGCCTCTTGTTATTGCAAATATTGTCAGCACTTGCTAAAATAAGTTTTTGAAACAACCTACTTATATGTTGTAATAGTGTATTAATCTGCTGAGAAGTCATTAATGTACTTTACAAGAAGCTTTTTCTCACACACGTTTTGATATATATATATATATATATATATATATATATATATATATATATATATATATACCATGCAACTCTTCTGCAGGACTGTTTATATTAGTCATGCTACCATCTAGCTGATTTTATGTTCCTGCTTTGCTGTATTCCTTTCACCTAATAAAGCAGTTCATCACTTACTGATGATATGGAGAAGTTCAGATGTGTGCATACTTCTAATGATTTCTTTGCCAAACTCATTGGATATGCATATGACTTTTACTGACACTTAAATTGCTGTATCTAGGCATCTGTTCCATCCTTCACTGTATTAAGGCATCGTTTCATCCTTCACAAGAATAATGGGAAATTCAGGAATAATTCCATTTGGTGGTAGTCTAGCACAAACATACTCTAAAACAACAAGAAAACGTCTGTTTACTGTATACATTAAATCCCTTAACCCACAATCAAAAAGACCACACTTGGCTTGCAAGAACCTCAACTGTTTCATTAAATAGTGTGAGGCTAGTTTTGTTATCATGATGCCTAATGCCACCAAAGACAACCATAATGCCTTCTTCAGCTACATTATGAAAATCAGATGTAATGTTTAGTACTTCTGCAAGCTGACATCTAATGACACTGCTGATTATGACCCCCGAACCACTGCCAGCACCTAGCTGACAGATGCAGCTTAACTATCACCTTAAGCCCCTCATCCCAATGTTCTCATTCTCCTCAAAATGCTCCTCTTTCTCCTCATGAGATCAGTCTTGACCAGAGTATATCAGCACTACTTAAAACCAAGCACACAGGCTCTATGGGTCCTGATAAGATCCTCAGCTGTCTCTTGATAAGTACAAAACATAACTTCACCGAGCCCCTCCAAACACTTTTCAACTTGCATCTTTCCTTGGTATATGCCCCAGATATAATTCTATATTGGTACCATTATATAAGGGTGATTTCATTAAAGATCCAGACAATTACAGACGGATAAATCTCACCAACATCACATGTAAGTTTATGGAATGCATCGTCACCAGACTCATAAAAAATGAAATAGGTTACCTACAATCCCCTAACTCAAACCAATTTGGCTTTGTAAAAGATAGATCCTGTAGAATGAATCTTGTGAACATTTTTGAAAAGATTCTGCATTATGGAAAAGGGCTAGTCAGTTCACACTGCCTACCTGGATCTTGACAAAGCCTTTGACACAATTCTCCATGGAGGTATTACTGCTAAGCTCATCAACTTAAACTTATAGCCATACCCTGTCTATTGGATTGACAGAGAGAACATATACTTTTAGGTTCAGTGGAGCCATTTCCCCCCAAAGGAATGTAATCACAAGTGTCCATCAGGACTCAGTGTTGGGTTTCCTCCCCTTTGGCATCTGCTTCTCTAATATGAAAACAGAAGTCAAAGGGCTATGTGTGACCGAGTTTGACAGCAATGATCAAATACCACACAAAAGTCAGAGTTTAACATTGCCTTTCAAAACTTCTGTCCTCCTTTCATTTACTCATTCAGGTTTTTAGCAAACAGGTAGTCTTTGTAAATGGTATACTCAAAGGCCATGCATTCAGGTGAAAGTACATGTTCCACTCACACTTGGAATGGGGAGATGGGAGACAGTAGTTTCATTTAATATTTTAATATGAAATTTATGTTGAATTATTCTTAATGTGAGTACAGTTGGCCATATATACAGCTATCCAACACATATCATGTATATACATTTTGTATCACAGTTAACAGTAAAGAAAAAAGTAAAAATGCCCATTTCAGGTCACTACATGCTCCTCTGAAGCACTGCCCCCCCCCCCCCTTCAGCATCTTTCTATACCTCTGTCTATAATAATATATGACCAACTTTCTATTATTTAACTTTGGATGACTATTTTTTTCTGAGGCACATATGTCTTGTTGCATTATATTTTTCTGTATTTTGTTGTTATTCTGCTCATATAGTGATTTGTTAAAGTTAAGGAAAATCACTATATACATACTTTTTATACACATTATCTATTATTTCTCTCTTATACAACTGACTTTATTTTATAATGATACATCATTCTAGTCCCCAGTACCTGCAGTGTGAAGATTTTTTTTTCTGGGGGTGAATATTGTAGGAAATTCTTTATCATTAGCATTTGTTTTAGAACTAATGTTATGCTATTTTTATTATGCGGTTCTGTAATTCTACAGCCAAATATTGCCAACTTTGTATTCCCTGCACTCGGTTTGCAGCATAGATATCTTCAAGCATTGTGTTCTTTTTTGATGATATTCTGCTGATCAGCTGATTTGTTAATATATAGCACAACCACTTTTCAGCACAACTGACTCTGATAATGACAAAAGTACTACTTATGCTATGGGCTCTGTAAGACTTTGAAATTATTTTGTGTACTTTAGCAGGAAACTGTATTCCTGAATGTTACAACCATCAGTGAATTTAGGCATGCAGCAACCAATTCCTGCTCCTCTAACTGGACTTGTGATGTCTGTGACTAAGTGCAGAGGACTAAAGTTCTTCTTCCAATGCTAAGAGTACATGGTTTGAATCTTACCATCTTCATTTTCCTACTATCTGACCTTGAGAAGTCACTTAACCACTTAACTTTGGGGCTATTGGGAATTTGGTCTAGATTCCCAAAGGTTACCTGGACTCCTTGCATAGCAACTTAGTATGAACCCACGCCCCTGTCCCTTTATTCCCTTTTTTTAGTACATATCACAACTATCACAGTACTTTTTCTATGTTATGCTTCTTCAGTCTGTTATTAGCTATGGTGGCTGTGGGTTTCAGTAAGTGTCCAAAGAAATTCATAGCTTTTCACTGTATGTTAAAAAAAGTCTTTCGGCTTTTTACGGTTAGGGGTCGCCACAGCGGAACTCCGGTCCGCTCATGATTGGTAGTGGATTTTTACGGTGCCGAGTTGCCAGCCCGACACCCAGCCTTCAAAGAAGGCACACCCATTCATGCTTGCACCTACCTGCATGTCTTTAACATCACTCCGCCGTGGGGAGGGCATGCAGACTCCACACAGAAGGTGCTCCAGCCGAAAATCGAATGGGAGAACCTCTTGCTGTGAGGCGACAAAGCTAACCGCTGCACCACCGTGGATCTTTTCACTGCATGTTAATCTTTTCTGTAATGTTTTTCCCAGTCATAACTGCAGTGACGAAGTGTTTAATGTACCCAACATTTATTTTCTGCAATGTCTTTTCCTACTCCATTCCATTCCATTTTTAGCCCACTTCCCACAGTTGACTATATTATATTATGTTATCTAAGATATTCTCTTGTTCAGTCATGTACTCTTGTTACATTTCTTTGTGATCAGTGTATGTTTTACCCTTTGCATGGTTTCCCCAGGTTACTGTCTACCAAGGAGTTCTGTAATCATCTCATGTGAAATGATGTGCATAGTTACTTTAACAATGCTTTCTACTATTAAAGAGGGCACTAACCACCCACTAATATGTAAATCTACTCCTGGGAAACTCCACAACTGTGAGACTATAAAATGTCTATGAATTTATGGCCCATTACATGATTCTTTCTATCTGACATCTTGACATGTGCTGCAAATATTTTTTTTACCTCAATCAGCACAAGTTGAAGAAAATAAGGTTAGCCATAATTTTATGAATAACAGATGGTGGCAAAGTGGTGCAGCAGATAGTGTTGTCACCTCACAGCAAGAGGTTCCCCAGTTCAATTCTCAGCTGGGGTGCCTTCTATGTGGAGTCTGCATGTCCTTCCTGTGTTCGCTTGGGTTTCCTCCGGGTGCTTTGGTTTTCTCCCACATTCTAAAGACATGCAGTAGGTTGACTGGATACTTTGAAATGGCCATAGGAGTAAGTCTGTGATGTAGAAGAACTACTGCAGCAGGGCTAGCCACCCAGTGGTGTAAAACTTGACTCTAGATGATTGTCATTGTTGAAGTGACACCCCAACCCCATGTGCAAAATGGGAGAAAGGGTTTGTGGATGGATGGCTGTCCATATTTTAATGCAAGTGCTTTATTTATTTATTTTTTCAAATGTAATTTTTTTATGTTGTGTAACATAGCTGACTTGCACATTCTTCGAAAACATACATTAGCACTGCCACACATTAAGCATGGTCAGCACAATGGTTTGGTCACCAATATGAGCTCAGGCAATGCCAATGAGATAAGCACAGCATGGCTGTCAAATAAAGATGCTCCATTCATACCATGCTACACATGTCTGCATTTAAAAGCCAACAGACATTACTATTGCAGTATATTTTGTCAGCCCATTTTCTCCTGTTGTTTTTTCCAGTGTCGGACAGGAACTGCTGCATCACCTTGACTCATATCTTTTATACGCTTCAGCTGTGTCTTGCCTGCTCATTGTGTCGTGCTTGTAGCCTTTTCATTCACTTCATATGTCCGTTGTTTCCATATGCAATACTGCTTGCCATGTTTACATACATAATGCATGACTGCTACAATCAAGGACACCAAGATTAATAAACTGATTTAAAAAAAAAATGGAGTATTTGGTTTCCTTGTGTCAGTGTTTCGTTCTGTCTTTGTTTGATAGTTTAGCTATACTCTGCCTCATCTGTACTCTGTGCTAGATTATCTGCCCAGCGGATATGGAGCTGAAAACTATAAGTGACCTGTTTAGTGTTTAAATAGCGCAGGATTCCAGACTAAATTGGAAATAGAAATGTCAGGGCTTATTTCAGGCTATGTGCCTGGAGCTTCAGCCCCATCACTCCCACTGGTTATTTATTTACTTATTTACATTTGTTTACTGGGAATGTCCGATTAGGAATTAAAACCCCTTTTCAATGGATACCCATGAAGAAAATGGTTGTATATACAAAGTTATTATGACAACGTGCAAAAATGTATTAAAGTAAAAGCATTTATATTTTTATAACAGAGATAGCTCAAGATTTAAACAATGGTTTAACTGCACTGTACAATACACATACATTAAATTGAGCCTTTTTGCCAAATTAATAGATGGTTTTTGGTGGTTGCAATGCACAATACAGATACTTTAAAGAGATTTTTTACATGAAAAAGTTACTTAACTGTAGATTGGGAGGTGAACTGTGAGTAGTTGTATGTGCACATGGGCATGCCCGCACACACACACACACACACACATATATATATATATATATATATATATATATATATATATATATATATATATATGGGTCTACCTGATAACACTGACACGCCAAAACACCGACAACGAAATAACCGACATGACAAAACCAAAAAAAAAAAGAAAGTTCAAAAACACGAAACTTCACATGCCCGACAAACCACAATCCCGACAATCAACAAAACAAATACCTTTCCCGAAAAACACACACACAACACAAACACACCAAAAACCTTACAAACCTACACTAAACCTTACATACACAACTATCTATGCACTAACCTTAACCCAAACACTAACCCTAAGGTCCGTCACTATTGCACACTTACCTTAACTCTGTCACTATCGCACACTTACCTTACCCGTACCCTAACCCTAACTCACTTAACCCGCCCCTAAACTTAAAGTCCATCACTATCGCACACTTACCTGACCCGCACCCTACCCTAACATCCGTCACTATCACACACTTACCTTACCCACACTCTGACCCTAACATCCGTCCCTATCGTACACTTACCTTAACATGTCAGTGTTCTCAGCGTCGGGATTCTCAACTGTCGGTCTTCTCCATTGTCGATCTTCCAGTGTCGGTGTTCTCATCATCGGCGTTTACAACTTTCGCCGTTTTCAGGTAGACCCACATATATATATATATATATATATATATATATATATATATATCTATATCTATATCTATATCTATATATATATATATATATATATATATATATATATATATATATATAGACAGAGAGAAAGAGATAGTTAAATTACTTCTGATTTCCCTTTCCTAATGTTTTAATAAAAGGGCACATACGTAGCACATGCATGTAAAAGTAAAGACAGCTGTATATCATGGTTGCTATTAATGGTTACATTTCCTTTGTAAACAACAAAATGCTCATGCACTTCACCTGTGTAAACACTGACTCAAAGTTAGGGAAGATATCTTTTACCATGGATTTGTGTACCAGATATGCATCTACCTCTGGAAAGATGTCACAAAAAAGCATAAAAGACCTTCTTATAAACAATATCAGTGCACCTAGTTGATGGGGTTAACACCTGTCTCACTGCTGAGAAGTCCTGATTTGGACAATTCTGTCCTATGGGGGGGGGGGGGGGGGGGCATGAAATGGAAAATGTGGTGATACTTTACAAGAATTACAAGAAAAATATTTTCTGACTTTTCTCTAAATTTCACAGCCATCTTTGATACTACGTTCAAGCCATCTTAATATTTAAAGTAGCATAAACAACCAACGTTTAAAGTTGAAAGCATTTCAATACTGTGATGCTGCTTGTGTAAATGTGTCAGAACAGGTGATAACTGCATTTGAACCACTGACTGATTTAATTACTTTGTTTTGCTGCGAAAGACATGGCTACATTGGAAACAGCTGTGAATCAGTGTAAGTTCTCTTCTTCTATGCAATAAAGACAGTGGAAAACAGATTCACACCTCTTTGTCTTTTTTTATATTACCTCCTAAGCTCCTGACATCAGCAGGACTAATTACCCATATAAGATTGTCAGCAGTACCTGACAGGGTAAACTACAGAATTTTTCTGTGTCTGTGGTATATCATGCAGGTGGAGACAAATTCTTCTGCAAGATATGTGAGCCATTAAGATTTAAACATTGTGTGTGGGCTTTGACTTCCTTTGATTCCAAGGCAAGGAAATGAAAGTATTATAAAGTACAAGCAGGTTTCTGGTACCTACACAATACTGGAACCACATTCTAGGGAGAAAAGCAACCTAAAGGTTGAGTTAAATTGTAGGAGAAAGTGGAATTGCAATGGAACAAGTTTTCTGAACCGTGTCAAAAGGTATGAACACCTCATCTATGGACCTCTAATAATATACCAAGTTGCTTGATTATCAGTGCCAATTATGGCCTAGCTGAAACCCTACTTAACCTCTTTAATTTAAGCATCAGCACTGGTTACATCCCTGAAGCCTGGAAAACAGCCATTATGATGCCATTACACAACAGTATTCCAGCCATGAACCTTGGTAATTATAGATCCATTAATCTCACTAGCCTGATATGCAAAGCTCTGGGGCATATTATTGTATCATAGGGGTTACAAGGCAACTGAGCCATGAGGCCATTTCTGCCTTTCCATTATTGACCCTTAGTCCTTGTCTGTCCTTTCAAGGAGGGCCAGGCCAGCTAAACCAGGGGTAAATTCATGAATACTCGTCCAGTTATCCAGCTCATTCTTAAAGGCAGAGGGTGTGTCACACTGCTTAACTAAAAGATGGAGTTTGTTTCAGAGAAGGGGAAGGTGCTGTGAGACAAATCTATCCCTCCTCCTTGTCTTATTTATTTGCTGGCATAGATTTGGATCTCTGGCCCTGGTGTTAGGTGGACTATTTGATTCAATGAGGTATACCTATTCTTGGACCATTCTATCCCTTATAGCCCTACATGCAAGGCATACATCACCCCTAAGGAGTCTATATAACAATGAGTACACTGCGACCACAACTAAAAAAACAAACTGATAAAAAACAACAAAAAAGCCAGTGGTACTCTCACAAACAAGTTTATGTTAGCGCTTTCTTTGAAATACTATATCAACATCATCAGACAAACACATATTGCAATTCACCAACTTAAATAACATACAAATTATGACATCACATATTAATCAATAAATTCATTAAAGTTTAAAGAACCACTCAGCTTAGTACATCCAAGAACCACCCTCCAATAACTAAATCTAAAAACAAAGAATTAAGACATAAAAATAAAATATATCATGAACTACCACTATACACAATTATAAACAAATACATTATAATACCTATATTATTTAAAAAATATATTATAATAAACAAGTCACTAGCAAATTTTATTTAAATCATCTTTCTAAGGCCTTCAATTTAAGAATGTACTTCAATGAGCACTGTTCATTTAACCCAGGATAAGCATAGGCATTAAGCTTTAATTGCCAAAATAATTCTCTTTCTTCTAAATGCAATTGCCATGGCCCACCCCTTTCATCTTTTAACACTTGTTCAATAACCAGATACGAAAATCTCTGCGATTCATTTTCAATAACATGCCTTGCTAGTGCATTAGTGTTTATTTGCTTACTAATATGGTACTGGTGTTCATAGATTCTTTCTTTCAAATGTCTTTCAGTTTTTCCAACATAAAAACCAGAACAAAATCGACAGTGGGCAAGATAAACAACCCCAGAACTCTCGCAATTGAACCTCCCTTTGACATGGTACAAGACATCCCTGATATAGAATTTATTTAATACTTCAATAAGGTGGCAAAATTTACATCTGCCACATTTGTACATTCCAGTCCTAGCCGCAGTATAATTATATTTCTTTTCCAATAGGTTTTTGACGTTGCACCCACGTCTAAACACTATACTGGGTTCGGTACTGATTCTTTGTCTAAATAGGGGGTCCTCCATTAGAACAGCCCAATGTTTAGCTAGAATATTTCTGAGGGCTCCAGCATCTAATGAAAAAGGGGTACTAAATTTTAATGAAAAATCATTAACACCTCGGATACCCCACTGGATGCCCCATTAGAAACATCTGAACCAATAGTATCTACGAGGGCATTACTACCACCCAGAATGGGTCTAAACTATCCTTCTTCCCACTTCATTGATGGCGGGAATCAAAAATTCCAAGGGATAAGACCTAGCCAGGAACACATTCTTCAAATGTTTGCATTCAGATAAAAAATCCTCATACAAGGTAACCATCCTGGCAGCTCTTACCAGTTGCCCTTTCACAACTGCCTTCTGGTGGAAAGGGTGGTTATTCTCATAATGAAGAAAGCTGTTAGAATAAGTAGCTTTTCTAAATATTTTGGCCACATACCTTGTATTTTGCTTATCCTTTGTTAGAAAAACATCAAGATAAGATATTTGTTCAGAACCAAATTCAAAGGTGAAATCTAAAAAATGTGTTGAACTAGCAATCTGCTCAACAAATTCAGAGGCTTGATGATAGTCACCCTTAAAGATGATAAAAATATCATCCAAAAACCTAGTATACCAACACACCAATTCCTTATACATCTCATTCTTGAACAAATATTCTTCTTCCCATTGAGCTATTACACAGTTTGCAAAACTCCACCCACAGGGGGAGCTCATTGCTACCCCTGATCTTTGCAGGTAATAATTTCCTTCAAATAAAATAAAGTTATTAGACAAAATGATGTCGAGTAAATACTCGATAAGATCTATCTTGTCACCAGGGGAGCCTTTCTTGTGTAAAACTCCCTCACCCATTCAATGCCCATCACCTGTGGGATAACAGTATATAAGTCCCTAACATCGATTGTTAAAAAATTATAACTAGCATCAAATGCTAGGGAATTCAAGCTGTTCAAAAAATCCCAGGAATCCCAGCATAATTGGGGGATGCCCTTTAGATAGTTTTTTTTAATAAACTATCCACAAATTTAGCACAACCATACGTAATACACTTTCTACCGTCCACAATGGGGAGGAAAGGTGGATTTGTCACACACTTGTGGATTTTTGGAAGTCTAAAGATGGTAGGAGTTAAGGGAGCCAAGATGTTAATAAAATTATAAACATCAATGTTAATTCTAGACTCAATGAATAAGTCATTGATGTGTGATCTAACTTGCTGATATGCACCATTAAATTAATTTAATGACACCAGCCTATAAGCATCTGACCTTAAAATATTCAACATGCTGTTATTGTAATCAACCAAATTCATAAGAACAAGGCCACCACCTTTATCTGGTTTAAGAACCTTAATATCAGCATTCCTAAGTTCTCTCAAAGCATCAAATTCATCGACAGAAACATTATAACCATTAATGTGTTTACAAGTATTATTCAATGTGTTTCTAATATCTAACTCACACAATTTTTCAAATATGGCTACAGTGTTATGCAATAATGGATTAAAAACACTGACTACCCTAAAATCTTGTTCAGCACACAGTTGATTTTCAAGCACAGCTTTCAGATTCAATTTCCAAGTAAAAATTTTAAGGTCCAACAAAGTACTTGCTATATCAGCCCTCTTAGCTGGAACAAATGTTAACCGTTTTGACAAAAATTCAATGTAGAAGAAACCTCAAAGTCTAAATAATTATAAATTTTAAAGACCTGTGGAGTTAGTAAGATTCCGTAACTTCAATGTCGAAGTAACCACGTCAGTAGGGACTCCATTTTGAAGCATAACATTGGCGACTATCTCCTCCGTTTGTTGTTGCTTTTCTGTCGTCTGTTGTAAGAATAATGGCCATTCGATTGTTGTTGCTTCATCTGCTTGGCATTCTGATTGGCATTCTGAAAACCCTTTTCTGTATTTTCCCCTGCTGTTACAAGCCCGCACCTGTAGACGTTGACTAGGTTTTACATTTGAATTATCATCCTCATGCATATTAATGTTCCCTTCAGATACAGAAGAAGCCAACATAACATACTGACCATCATTAATAACTGAAGGAGGATTACTCAAATCAGCCACCTGAGTAGTAGAACCAGTAGGAAAGGGATAAGCTGTACCATGTAAATAATCCAATTTGTCCCTTTCTAACTTTGTTTTTAGTATCCTTCAATTTACTTAAGGCAGTATCAGTGTTGGTAAAGATTTGTTGATAATCAAATCTATAACATGCAAATTCAATGTCACTAGTAATAGCAGTCTCTAAGAGCAACTATTCACCTTTTAATATATCCATGTCCACTTTATAATGTCCAATAAGTTTTAAATAAGTTTTTTGTTGTTTTTTAAGAATGAGTACACTGACAAAACCTCCAGTTTTTCTTTGTAGTTCAGATCTTCTAAGCTTATGATCTTTTTAGTTACAAACTTCTGAGGTCTTTCTAATTGCCTGATATGCTTAGTGAGGTACATGTCAAAGAGTGTTGAACTCGATGAGTCTAGTCAGTATGGAGTACAAGAAGGTGAGAACTTCTTTTGATCTGGAAGAAATACATTTTGCTATGAGCTGTGTGAGGTAAAAGGATTTCCTAACCACTATTGCAACATGATGGCCACATTTGAGAGAGGTGTCCACCCAAGTACTTAGGTCTCCCACAACCTTTTCATTTTGAATCGGTGTGTTATCTATGCTACAAGGTGGAGCTATGGGTGCTTACCGGTGCTACAATATTGCAGTTTTTGGCATTGAGTTTGAATTCATTTTTAGTACACCAGCAATTGACAAATGTAAGCTTGTGCTGGAATGCCTGTTATGTCAGAGGGGAACTTGGCAACTCTCATCTTACAATGATCCTCAGACTTTGTTAACCAGAGATCCTCCTTTGAGAAGTGGAGCTCTTAGAGGTAGATACTGAATAGCTAAGGTCCCAGCACAGATCCCCTGAGGAACTCCAGTGGTCACTTTCATGTTATCAGATTTGATGCTCCATAATCTTCTTTATTATACTTGATTGTGGCATGGTATTGAAAGCACTGGCAAGGTCAAGGTACAGTGTGTAGACAGCTTGCCCACAGTCCATGGCCTGAGAAACCCTCTCAAAGAAGTTCACAAAATTCAGTCAAAAGGATCTACCTTTGAAAAAGCCAAACTGCTGGGGGTCAAGTCTGAGAAGATTTTGGATATCTTCGTTAATTAGGTCAGTTATGATAAATGCCATTGCTTTATTTATAAGACTCATTAGGATGACAGGTCACTAATTCTCAGGTTCAGCGGTGGGACCACCCTTGTGGAGTAACATCACAACAGTTGTATGTGCCATTGTCATGGGACAAAGCCAGTTGCTTCTGTCAGGCTGAAGAAGTTAAGGAGTGGGTGTACAAAAGCTTGTTCATTGCTGTTAGTTAGACAACTTGGTGTGTTGTCAAGCCCCATACATGATGTATTCTTCATCTTGGAAAGTACCTTCAGTAAATGTTCTTTTGTGAAGATTGGTGACTTGATTCCATTAGGGATAAGTGGGCTTGAAATAGATATCTCTGGGGTGAAGCTGGCAGTAAATTTATTTGCCAGTATGTTGGCAATATCCACTGTATTTTAATAGGTAGTACCATTATATGAATAAGACTGGAGCAGTGTTAGGTGTTATTTCTTATTTTTCTGCCTTAACTAAAAAGGGATTTGTAGTTGTCTTTAGGGTCTATAGCTAGTCTGAGTTTGTCGGATGCCATTGCTCTTCTGATGTCCTTTTTTAGTTTCTTATTTAGCTGCATAGCTCTCAACCTTCCATCTCCAAAATGAGGAACACTAGCCCTCATAATGTGGAACAAATGGGAAAAATCTGGAACACATACTAATTGCTTACTAACAATTTTAACTATGAAGGTCATAGGGTGGTTAAAATAAGCTGGTTTTACTTATAAAGAAGATCTTTTAATGAATTAATACAAAACGGATTTCACTTAAAAAAATACCTAATACTGAATGTGTGACAAACCCTTTCAATGTGGAACTTTGAAGAACATCAACTTTTTAAGACACCAAATGAGGTACATTCCTCGTAATGAGGTACACATGATAGGTATGTTTAGCTGTATGATGTTCTCTTTAATTTGAGTGCCTTTTGTTCTACTGTATAGGTTTAGAAGTTTCTCTTAAAAGGAAGCACTGATGTTGCTTTCATAGACCATCTAAGAAGACATTAAATCTTGACTATGATCTTGTAACTAAACTGGGGAAAGGCATATTTATGATGTTAAGGTTATGTCATATTATAGAAACCCAAACTGCTTTCTGCAATGTGATGGTCAAATTTGAAAGAGGAGAAAGGCAAAATGATTGGAAAACAAAATTGCTTCATTTTGGCAGTAGGCATGTTGGCTATTTTGGGGTATACAATTTAAAATATAACACAAAACTCTCATTGTGTTTCTGACATATAAGCAGCACATAGAATTTTACAATATGCTACAAAACAGTACATCTTCTACAGAGATATAAACTTCAGCTGCATCATATATAGCCCCTTTTGGCAGGACAGATATATATTACAGAGAATTAAACTTTTATGGAATATACTCCCCTTGGAAGTAAGACATAGTGGCTCCCTTCCCACTTTTAAGCATAACCTCGATGACTGGATGGGTATTCATAAATACATTCCAGATCCAGCCCCTCAAAACCTTATGGAAAGGGTTCTGGCCCCACAAAACCTTATGGAAAGGGGTCAAAACCTGATGCAGACACCTTACTGGGGTAAGGAAATTAATCTGTGCCTTGTGAATTTTAATGGGATTAGATTGACTAATAACCTTAGTGTGAGATAACATGGCTCAGCTACATATGGTCTTCTGGACTGACAGCCTAGTATTTATGAACCTATGTATACACATAGATAGAAAAGCAAGAGACCAAAAAGTTGACCAAAACTGTTTAATGTGGTAGCGAATGCATGTCTGTTGAGTGGTTGGGTTACTTAACCTGATGAAACCTATTACTACATTAAACAGTCCGTGCAACTTTTTGGTCTCTGCTTGGTTCGTTTCTACTTCTCTTTTGGATTTTGGTTTGCAGTTTGATTTTTAATCAGTTTATACACATAGATATATTTAGTTTCAAGGGGAAATCTTCCTTCGAAGAGGTGTTCCAGCATTTGGTGAGTACCCTAATAGTCTCCAGATTCTCATGTCTGGCTTTGATGATGGGTATACTACAGATATGCTAGCTTTATTTAAAATATCCCATATGTTGCAAGCTGGATGCCACTTGTTCTTTGGTACTTTAAAGTTAGTGCTTGGTGCTTTCTTAATGTTTTGTTAGCATTGTATTTCATGTTGTTTTTGACTAGTTAGACATTAGAGACAGACTATTATTATTTTATATTTCATCAGTGTACTTTCTTATATTAGGCTTATTGTTTATACACAGATAAATCAACAGTTAATGTTCTGAATAAGTGGTGGTCCTGGGATAAACTCTATATGTTGTCTCAGTACAAAGCAAAACAGAAAGAAACTATTGACCTCTTCAGGATATTTAAAGTCAAAGGATTGGGTAGGCCAAACAACCAATGGCACCTGTGAAACCACAAAATAAATACCCATCATCTTCATAGATAGAACATTAAAATGTTTAATCAGAGAACATACTTCTTTCTCATCTGTAAGGCACATGCTGGACCTGCAAAGCTACTATTGTAGCATAACACTGAGGGGGTTTTATTAAATGTTAACACCCTTGTTTATAATGGTTAGTGCAGGATTAGTACATTTCTATGTCAGAAGCCTGTCTATGATGATGGCAACAGATATGTATTTGGCCCTAGACCCTGCACTAGTCAGGGCTATCCACAAACCAAACAACATAATAGCAGTACAAGGGTTATAAATGAATGGAGTCACTCAAATGGTTTTCAGCACTCCTGGCATTGGCTGTACAGAGGTCCCCAGGATTACACATACTGTGCTCCTAGAAAAGAATGTGCACAGACATCTGGTTAATTTCTAGTAACTTGCTAAGCAATGTCTATATTACACTGCTTATGCTTTCAGACTATGGACATGTTGTCCTCATTGGAAATACTGGCCAATTAAAAGGATATCAGCCAATGTGAAAGCTAGGGTCTATATCAGATGAACAAAAAAATCCGTTCATCGAATGCGTAAACATCGAAGCTTCATGGACATCGAAAACGGTATTGTGGGGTCTCAGTACAGTGAGGAGTAGGGTATTTGCCCTTTCTTCACTGTAGTGCGATCTCGGAGTTAGAATATATATTTAGCATGGGCCGTTTTCGATGTCCGTGAAGCTTCGATGTTTACGCGTTCGATGAACGGATTTTTCATTCATCTGATATAGACCCTTGAAAGCTATACCCCCTTCATCAAATTGTTATAAACTATAACAGTAACAATTGTACACAAGTCTCATTTTCCCAGTACTTCACCTTCAGTCCAGCAACTGAAATGTCCTCAGTCTTGCCTGAGATTCCCTGACAGTGGAAGTTAAAAGTATTTGTAAAGCAGCATCCAGCCAACTTAGAGATGCTCAAGAACAGAAAACAGAAGGCATGCTTGCCAAGTTAGAAATGCTTCAAGATATGTACATATAAAACACATAAAAACTGGGACATCCATCACCAGGTTAAACTAAAGGGTTAAGAACTATATCTCCTCTTAATTGACATTATCAGTCTATTCCTTATGAAAGCCATGAGCTGTTAGAGGAACATCCTGAGAAATGTGATACACAGATTACAATTCTCTAAAGCTTGAAAGGTATATATTTTTCTGAAGGGCCCACAGAGAGAGAGAGAGTATAATGCATAAACAACTATTTCAGAAACCTACTGTATATTTATCCTGTTTTCAGCCAGACCAAGCAAGCTTACTAGGCTATATACTCCAGTTCCCTCTCCAAACACTTTCTGTAGACAGCCATCTAGCACTCTCTTCCCCATGACTCATCAAAAAACCTTAGAGGCCCTGCAGTGTTTTCCAATAGTTAAAGCCTGTAAAAGGAAACTGCAGCAATAACTGCAATAACTACTATACAGAGAAAATAAGAATTAATTTTATTATAACTATAAATATAAAACAAGTAAAGCACCACAGGGTTAAACAAATTGTATTAATTTAATAGCATGCATAACAGACAATTTAATACAAAAACTAAATAAATAAAACTGTAAGTAGGATTCTATATTTCTGTAAATTAAAATGTGAGATTGAGACAACTTGGTCATAACACAGTTTGTGACTTGTCTAGGTAATTATACAAACCTAAAATAAATGAAGAAATACCAAACAAACAGGCTAAAATCTAGGAACTTTATGGTATTTCTTCATTTATTTTATTATTATTATTTTTGTCTTACCAACCTTTATCCTGCTACCATATATATTTTTTGCTCAATTATACAAACCTCTTCATCTCTGTGCTCAGTACTCATGTTCTTAGAACAGGAGAAACTTCTTCTTTCGGCTTTTTCCCAGTTAGGGGTCGCCACAGCAGATCACCTGTCCGCTCATGATTAGCAGTGGAATTTTACGGTGTCGAGTTGCCAGCCCAGTGCCCAACCTTCTACAGAAGGCACACGCATGCACACACTCACACCTAGGGCCAATTTAGAGTGTCCAATCCACCTACAGCATGTCTTTGGGATGTGGGAGAAAACCAGAGCACCCGGAGAAAACCCACGTGACCACAGGGAGGACTTGCAGACTCCACACAGAAGGCACCCCAGTCTACAACAGGAGAAACTATTTTAGATTAATCATTGAAAGAATCATTTCAGGCTTCTTTGGCTTACAGCACACAAGGGACACTTCAATATACACATTTTAGAAATACTTAGGTTTTGTCTCCTGTGAAAATTCAATTCACAATAAGAGAAACAATTTAAGAATGGCGCATTCCATGCACACCTGCTTTTGAAACTGCACTTCTTGGAATTTGAGTAAAATACAAAAATTAACTAATTGTGATCATCTACTTGATGTCCTGGATGGCATCATGACAGGAGACCTTTCAGGACAAAGGCACCAAAGGATGATCTAGCTCTGGAAATGCAGTCCAACTTGTAGCACCTAATGAATGTGTGCATGGAAGACTCAGTGGAAGCCCCACAAATATCATCTATTGAAGAACACCTGCAGAAGGCAGTAAAAGTTGCTACTGCCCTCATGGAATGACCTCTAGGCTTGCTTGGTAAAGGTCTGTTGAACAAGGCATTCTGAGTGCCACTTAGAAAGGGTAATGTTAGCAACTTTTTGGCCCAATGTGTTAGATGCAAATCAAATAAACAACTGTGAATTTTTCTTCAAGGCTTTGTTTCTATGAAGGCAAACATGCAGTTGCCTATGCACATCCAGCATATGGAAAATGTACATTCCGTTGTTGGAATGATTAAGAAAGAAATAAAGCCACGGTGGTACAGTGGTAGTGTTGTTGCCTCACAGCAAGAGGTTCTCCTGTTTGATTCTCAGCTGGAGTGCCTTCTGTGTGGAGTCTGCATGTCCTCCCCGCAGTCGAGTGGCCTCCGAAAGACATGCGTGAATGGGCGTGCCTTCACTGAAGGTTTGGGCGTCGGGCTGTCAACTCAGCACCATAAAAAAAAATCATTAGCGGACCGGAGTTCCGCTGTGGCGACCCCTATCCGGGAAAAGTCGAAAAGACAAACAAACTGGCAAATTAATGGATTGTGACATGGTTGAACTCAAAAGATACCCTGAGAAGGAAGGATGGGTTAGCTCAAAGTGATACACTATCTTTATGGAACACTAAGTAAGGGGCTGATGGTAACAGTCTGTGAAGCTCCACCCAAATTCTTACTAGCTTAGGTGATAGCTACCAAAAATACTGTTTTCCAGGATAGGAACTTTATCAAGGCAGAAGAAGCTGGAGGTTTAGTTAAATTTCTAGGACTAGATATAGATTCCAAGGGGAACTATCTCTTTCATAGGCAGTCTGACCAAAAAGGTTCCTCTGAAGAAGGTTTTACAGAGCTTATGTGAAGCGAGAGAGCATTCCTGATATTCCATATGAAAGTTAGAGATTGCTGCTAGTTGCACTTTAACTGTGGAGAAACATAAAGCAGAGTTAAATAAGTTTGCAAGGAAGTAGAGAACATCTGAAACCAGCTCTGAGAAAGGATCTGTGTTTTGTGAGGTGGCCCATAGCACAAGTCTCTTCCACTTAATATGGCAAATCTTGTAGGTAGAGTCCTTCTGGGAGCTGTTAAAATCCTGACCACCCACAAAGAAAGGAACTTGTTGCTGGCCATTACTGAAATTGGAGAAATCAAGAGGTTAGTTTCAAGCTATGAAGATCTGGAAGGGTGTGAGATAAGATTCTGTACTGTATCTAGAATCCAGGGAGGTTTCCCTGAGATGAGGCTTGAGAAGAGGAAACCAAATCTGTCTGGGCCAAAGGGGGGGCTATGAGGATGACAGTGGCCTTGTGCTTTATTGCTTTCTTTAAGCATATGTGGATTAGAGTTAAGGGCAGGAAATCACAGAGAAACTGGTGAGACCATTGTTGGGATATAGCATCCCTTAGTGACTGCCCCTGAGATGAGATCATGATAAAGTAAATGATACATTTGGTGTTGTAAGAGGAGGCAAAAGGATAACAGCAGGTAAGTCCCCAGCAATTGAAGATCTTGGTCATCACTGGATTGAGGGACCCCTCATGCAGCATGAGATGGGATCTGGTAAGCTCGTCCAAAAGGCAGTTGAAAACTCTTGGTATGTGTGTTGTTATAAAAAAGCAGTACAAGAATATCATCCATGGCTAAACCATCATTTCTTCCAATATAAAGGGCAGGATCTAGTTCCTTCTTGCTTGTTGATGTAAAAATGATGGCCATATTGTCCATTTAGATAGAAATCACACACACAAAGGAAGGTAATCCTGAAGTTCCTGCAGTATAAGGAGGACTGCTCTCAATTCTGCGATACTGATGAGAATGTTGGTCTTGGTTTCTGTCCATAGACCTTGGACCAACCTCCCATTGTAATCCCCCCACCCTAAGATCGGGCATCTATGGTCATGACTGCTACAGAGGAAGGCAGAAGGAAGGGTCTTCTGGAGTGGATCACTGGGGAATCTAGTTGTTACAGTAAATGTGTCTTGCAGGAACTGATTATAATAATATAATAATATGATATATAATAATAATTAATTTGGAGAGATGATATAAACATTGAGGCCACTACACATTAAGGAGCACCTGTAAAATCCTCATATGGTAGTATGTAAAATGAACTATTAGAATTGATGATGCCATCAGCCACAATATTCTGAGAACTAAAGCTACAGTAGGGGAGGATTTCTGAATTTGAGTTTGCACTGCTCTTTTCAAGGTCTGAATCATCTCCATTGGAAGGGAAACTATGGACAGTGTTGTATTCAGATGACATCCTATGAAAATAGTCTTATGAACTGGTTTGAGGCTTGCCTTCTGAAAATTTATGGAGATTCCCAAAGACTGGCACAGCCTGAGCAAGTAATCTTTGGCCTTCATGAGAGACTCCATCAAGGGAATAGTTAGGAGCCGATCACCCAGATCAAAGTCAAAGTAAACTTTATTGTCATTAAGGGCTACACAAGTGCAGCCTAAACAAAATTCTGAGTATCAACTCACCAGAGAGTACATAGGAAGCAAGGACAACAAGAACAATAGTATGACATCATACATCAACACAGTACACAACATATGCAGTTGGTGATGTAAGCTATTACGTACTGATATGGGAAGATCTTGTATCTGTAGATGTAGGTGAGCTGCTATGACTGCCATGCATTTGATGAATACTCTGGGAGCTGTGGTGAGACCAAAGGACAAGGCTAGGAATTGGTAATGCCTGACTATTTTGCAATCTTGATATGAAGGTACATGTCTTGGAGGTCCAGTGAGCACATCCAGTCATTTGCCCTGAGGCAGGGCAAGATTGATTCCACAGTGCCCAATATGAACTGTGTTTTTCATACGTATTTGTTTAAAAGACTGAAATCAATTACAGGTCTGCAGTCCTGAGTTTTCTTTGGAAACAAAAAGAATCTTGAATAAAACCTTAATCCTCACTGATCTTACTCCCTGGATTACTCTTTTGCAGTAAAGCAAACTAGTCTGTCTTTCTGCAGCCTTGTCCTGATTGGGTGGAACATCTGGCTGTGGCTGTCTAGGTTGTGGGGGTATTAAGAAAAATAGTATTAAGTAGCCTGTGGATATTATTCCTTTGATACATTTGTCCTGCATTATGACTTGCCACATCAATAGGTAAAGGGAAAAATTACCTCCGACTGCCTGTGGAGGGGAAAAGTCGGGCAACCCTTCAGGAATGTTGTGGGTGCATGTCTGAAAAGTGCCCATGATAGTCCTGGTTTTGTGGACCTCCTTGGCTTCTGGACCTACATCCATTGAAAAGACTGTCCCTGTCATGACCAGCCATGTCAGAAGATGGTTTGAACTGCTGACATCTGGTCTTTCTAAACCAGAGTAAATGAGATCCCTTTTGGTTCCTGTTATATGATCTTTTGGGAACATTCACTTTAACTCTAACAGCAGAGAATCATGCTGCTATGTTCATACTTCTGCAGCCTTTCAATCACTGATGCACTAAACAACGAAGATCTGTCAAAGGAGGCATTGTTGAAGGAAGCCTTGAAGTGGTCAGCAAAATCACAAAGGGGCAATCATACCTGACTTCTTATCATGGTTGTTAAGGCTGTTCCCAGTTGTTTCTTAAACTTCAGTGTCAGTGTAGATTTCAGAGTAGTTTATGCTTGCTGAGTCAATCTCTCTAAAATCAGTTCATATGTGTAATGTAGGTCAGAGCCCTCAAAGCAAAACAAACAGAATTGTACCCCACTTTCCCAGTCTATCCATTGCCCTAAACTCCATGTTGGGGAGATAAATAGAAGCTGTATCATCACACAATGCTTTCTTGGTAGCTGCCACCACAATAATGGAATCTACTAAGGGGGATTCTGCCCATTGCAGTCTGTCCTGGGGGGCCTGAAGTATTTCATCCAGTTTCCATGGAACCTCCTCATACTTTTCTGGCTCCTGCCATGACCTTCTCACTGCAAAGTCAATTAAATTGTCAGCTTGTGGGATCACCCAGGAAACAGATAGGGATGAATCATAAGTTTGCCTCATCCTGAGAAGAAGGGTCAGTGCGCCAAGATCTGCTCTGCTACATAAGCACTAAAATCTTGCCAAATGAGGCATCTTTGGGAGGGAAGTGGAGGATTCCTGTCTATTCTCTGAGTCAGTATCAGAAGTTAGAGACTCTGGTGGGAAGTCAGTGTGCTTCCTTTTGCACATCCACTTTTTTAGTACATCAGGAGTGGTGTCACCTGACTCCTCAGAGGACTCAGCCTGCTTCTGAGCAGTAGTTTTGAAGCTTACAGCTTGACTCTGGCCCAAGGATATTTGATGGGAGGAAGGAGAGATGGAGTGGGAGTCATGGGTTGGAACCAACTCCAAGGGGACCAGAATTTCCATTCTCTATGGAGATACAATAATCCTCTTTAGCACCTGCAGGCTGTTCTGACCACCATCAAATCGCAGGACACCACCCCAACTGCTAGATCCATTTCCTTCATTGGAGAAATGACTGGAGTCGAGAACAGAGTCCTGGAAACAGAGAAGCTGGAGTGCCTTGAGGATGTGATTGGAACTGATTACTTGAAAGCTGAGGTCTCTGACACCATCAATAGAACTATGCATTTCAGCCCTTACGATGGTGCGAAGGCCTCAGGCTCCAATCCCTGACTCTGAGACTGCATCAGCCCTAACAGAATTGGGGTCAAGTACATCAGATCCTTAAATCCCAGAGTCAGTTCTAGATGGAGTGTCAGCACTGAGGCAGCAGGTTCTAGGTAGAAGGATGGCTCCAAAACCACCAGAGCTGAGAAGTGCAATGGGGAATGAGCTAGTACAGGGCTACAAGGGCGGATCCAATTGCCTTCTCAGCCAAAAGAGATGGAATGACTCCCATCTCAGTTTGCATCTTAAGAAAGCTCAGCATAAGATGATCCAAGTCCACTTCTGACATGCCCTTGTAAGACCTGAAGCATCTCATTGACAACGTAGAAGGGGACAGAGACTTGGGGTGATGCATCCCTTTTTTGTATGATCCAAACATTTCTGATCTCTTTGGAGAAGAATCCTAAATCATAATCGGATTCATAGGCTCCGGATCTCTTGGGGAATTGTACATTGGCATTTGTGCTATTGACACCTTTATCATTGGGTTTTTTGGCATCGAGGAAGGAGTGGAGGACTCAAAAGACCTTTTCTCTTGAATCTGAGTTGTTATACTTTTGAGTTTTGTCAGATGACTTCTTGGCACTGGCTCTGGAGGCAATATCACTTTCACGATCAATTTGTTCTAATGTCAGCCAGTGCCCTGGGCCCAAAGCCATCACATATTTCACAGTCTACTGACAGATGCAGTACCCCCAAGCATACTGCACAAAGATCATGGGCATCTTAGCTACATAAAGAACAGTTATTTTTTTTTTTTTAATCTTCATCCATTGTACAACTGTAGGAAAACAGCAATCAGAACAACCAAAAGCAGCTATTAGCCTATAAACTACAACTATAACTATAAAATATCTACAATAGTCTGATTTAACTAGGAAGGATTTTTTAATGTATTGTTTGCAGGAGATCCAATGAGAAGGAAGGGAAAAGTAAAAAAAAGGGCTAATTCTTAAAAGACTCAAATTTCGCAATATTATAAAAATACTATTTTAAGGTAAAATAACCTACAATATAATCTATCTGCCTAACTAGAAAATACAATAGAAAAAAATGAGGTGGAGCATTTAGCTGGGAGTGAGAGGATCCACATCTTTTTGCTAAGTAGGAGATGAAGTTAATTCACAAGAGTTGGGAAATAATTATGTGCATAATACTATGTATAGGAATGACAAGGGACGAGAAGATTTTTTAGAAGAGCAACCATTAAGGAGATCAGAACGTCTAAGGGGGCGTTACCAGGGGCAGAGATATTATCAGAACAATTACAGGAACAGATAAACACTACAGATTTATGTAACAGGAATTATATTGACAATACTGGGCATAGCAATGCACAATATGACACAGTGGAAAATGTGGAAGTAAACAAGGAGATTGAAATTGTCAATTATTCAATATTAAATAACAATGAACCTGACATTTTTGTGGATGCAAACATTGAGTTTTTAGGGCTGAATCAAACATCTGATAAAACAGAATTTTTAACCATGCATTGCGAAATACTCACAGATGGAAGTTTTTCTGTTTATAATTATTCTGATAAAACATTAAATTTAGATCATATATCTCTTTTCAAGAAAGGTTTTAAATTAATTCCTTCATTCAAGCTTGACATTGGCAGAGTCTTAATTAATCTGAGACTATACACTAGAAAATTGAATTTAAAAATGTTTTTTCAAAATCAGAATGACACATGGAAAAATGAAGCCAACAGCATTAGTATAAAGAAAGCAAGTACATTCATACCCCCCAATAATCCAGTTATACATTTATTTGAGATGTTTTGTGATTCACAAATAAGAAAAGTGTTTAAAATGAAAGATGTAGTGAATGAAAACCTAACTACAGCAGAGAGGTTTTGTCTTAATGAGCTTTGCACTAACAATAAATATAGAATCATGAAACCAGATAAGGGGGGAGGAGTAGTTATTATGAGTACTGTAGATTATAAAAACAAAATGATGAATATGCTTAATGATGAAACCATCTATGCCCGATCCTCTAGGTATGACATGGTTAAAGCACAAACCAAAATTGATTGGCAGCTTTATGAATTACTTATGGATGGATGTATTAATAAAGATGAACATGATTATTTGGTAGTAGAACACCCAGTTACACCCAAAGTGTTTGGGATACCAAAAATTCACAAAGATGTGGGTAACCCTCCTTTTAGACCAATAATAGCAGCAACATATTCTAAAACGGAATCCTTGGCACATTTTATTGACATTTGTTGTAAAGAAGTTACAAGTGATATTACCCATATTTTAAAAGATTCATGGCATTGTTTAGAAAAATTATACGAGAACAGAGATATGATTTCTCCTGATACTTATTTATTAACTATTGATATTATAAATCTATTTTCAGTCATACCTCATGATATAGGGCTTGAGTTGTTTGAGAAAAGTTTACATAGATATGGCAATTATCACACTGTTAAAAGAAAAGTACTTACTGACTTTATGGAAATGATTCTGCTTAATAACTTTTTTCAACAGGATGGTGAATATTTTAAACAGGTATCAGGAGTTGCGATGGGAGCAAGGTGTGCTCCGGTGTATGCCAACTTAGTTTTGGCAGAATGGGAACAACAATATGTATTTAATTGCACATTTTGGTCTAAAATAGTTCTTTATTTAAGATTCCTAGATGACATCCTATTAATTTGGAAGGGGAATATAGAAGAATTAAAGGATTTTATTGACTATTTAGGAAAAACAACTTCTTTTTTAAAATTTACATACAACATAAACAAAGATAAATGTGAATATCTAGATATTAAGATCTACAAAAAAGAGGGGACAATAGAATCAAATATATTCCGTAAAAAAACGTTTTCAAATTCGTATTTGCATTTTAAAAGTTGTCATCCTTATTTTCAAAAAAGAAACTTGATAAAAGGACAAATGATCAGGTTATCGAGAATAATAAGTGAGGATACCATTTTCTTTAATGAGTTGGATTTTTTATGTCAAATGTTTACGGAAAGAGACTATCCTGACAATCTCATTACTAGTTTAAAAGAAGAAATTATTAAGAAAAGACAGGAATATCTTAAGCCTATATTAAAAATAGGTAAGGATGGGATGAAAAAAACAACCCCAACAGACAAAAACAAGGCATGTTCGTTGACATTACCATACAACGACAATATCAAAGTTATAGCTGAGACAGTAAAAGATGTATGGGAAAGTGTGATTAGTAATAATAGTGGAATACTTGATCAATTAGGTGCAACCCCTTCCATTGTATTTAGTAGAGGAAGAAATTTAAAAGAAATTTTTGAATCACAAGAGGCCAATAATAATAATAATAAAAAATCTTGCATGAAAAAGTGTGGATTTTGTAAGGCTTGCAGGTTTATAAATGATGGGCCATATGTTGCTATAAAGAGATATAACAGAGTCATTAGATGTCCAGGTTTTGTGAACTGCAACACGAAACAAGTAATATATTTAGCAGCTTGTTTATCATGTGAGGCATTCTATATAGGGAAAACAATTAGAAAATTGAAAGAGAGAATAAGTGAACACAATAGGGATATTAAAAATAATAAATCAACAAATGCTTTATATATGCATAGCACAGTATGCCCAAATTTTAAAAATTTTTTGTTTTTTGTAATTGATAGAGTGCCCGAAACTACAATTAATGAGGGAGATGTAAACAATTTGTTAGAAATGAAGGAATGCCTTTGGCAGTTCAGACTTAATGCCTGTAAAAAAACAGGTATTAATGATTATATATCCATTAGTAGCTTTTTAAGAATGAAATCATACACTATTTAATGTTTACATATTTATTACATTGCTATTTATTATATCCATATATTTATATTACTTAGATTTTTATAATGTATTTATTTATATTGCTATATAGAGATTATTAATTTATCATATTTATTATATTTATTATAATATGTTATAATTTTATGAATAAGTTTTTATATTGTTTTTAAGCATCTGTGTTTATATAGTCATGAAGGTTTGACTTTATATATCTTTTTACGATACATAGGTATAGGGCCCATATTCATCTAACAGTTGTGAGTTTTTGTATATATATTATATATATATATATATATATATATATATATATATATATATATATACTATACAAACATATATATTTAATTGTTTTTTCACCTGCTGTAGTTATGATGTTATCTATTTTCAGCTTTTATGTTAGGCATGATCTGAATTAATATCAATTGCATTATCATGGATTTGTTAGAAGAATTTATATTATTGCTTATAGATCAAAATGCATTTTTATTATTTCCCTGTTTTTTTAAATGATGAACTTTTTAGATACCTAATTATATAATTATACTATTAACATATCAATTAACAACAGTATTTAAGAAAACTGCTCCATAAGTTATTCACTCTGATGAAACCCGGTATGTAACTGGGTGAAAGCGCTAAGGTTGTTCTGTTTATGTTGTTCGTATTTTTATTGGAATAAACAGAATTTATTTAATTATCTATTAGAGTGGTGCGGTGAACTGCAGTGTTTTCAACAGCCTGTTTACTAGTTGGTCATTGTTCGTTTTTGGATTTAATCTTTTTGCTAAGGTTCCGAATAAGATATGAGGTAGCTAGAGTACTGGTGCATTATGGGAAGGAAAATTCTTAATGGATCTCATGGCTGAAGGACAAATGCTGCTGAGTTGGATCTGATGAGTGGCTCAAGACCCACAGGTCAGGTCAGATGGACTGAATTAATAGGATCAAATGCTACCATCTATGAACCAGTCATTGATTATACTGCCATTGCCCCAAATGACTGCTTTTTATCCATTAGCTATAGACTTATTTATTTTAATCAGGGCAGACAGAAAGCTTTATGCCTGAATGTTATTACTGCATTTTAACACTTATTAACTGGACTGATATATAATGACCAAACTGGGTTCACTAAGTTTAGATCACAGTTAGTTTACCTTAAGAGCCCAATCAACATTTTTGAATATGTACACCATGTTGTTAGTCCAACAGCAGGCCTTTTCATAGACTTTGAAAAGGTTTGAACTCCACAGAATGAAATTATCTGTGGGTGTTCTAAAGGAATACCACTTCTCTCCAAAGTGCAACACTGGTGTATTCCTTACATAGTTCACTCTGTGCCATAAGCTGGGCTAATATTAGCTCTCTTTCTCTTACAAAGAGATACTCACCCACTTTTCCCAATCACCCCATTATTTTTCCTGGCTTTTAGTTTTCTTGTTAACCACATTAGTGATGACTTAAAATACAATGGTGGTTCTGTAGTAGTGTCATCATTTCAAAAACTAAGTTAATTTCTAGAAAATGGCCTGATTCTCACAATGATATTTGGTTACCCCATTGACTCTTGCTTCATCAAAACCTGATTAAACAAAATGGAATTTACTGAATCTTTTTATAACTTACCCTGAAGCATTTGGCAAGTCTATATTCATAATATTAGACTTGAGGGACTGACTGCACAAAGTTGAAACAGCAAGCTTTCAGGAACACTGCACTAAACAGTTATAACTTCTTTGTTATGTACTCCACCACTCCAAATTACTTTATATTATTTTATTTATTTAACATTTGTTAACTAGGAAAATCCAACTTGGAACAAAGCCAATTTTCAGTGGAGGTCCAGGGAGAAATGCTCCAGACATTATATATTCTTAACCAGAGATATTCTTATTTCACCACACTGATCATTTTGCAATCATTCTGAAGTAGACAGTCTTCATAAATATTGGTAGTGCTTCTCAGCAGAAACTATACAACAATATGCCTTCAATGCCATATCATTTATTCTGCCCACTTCTGTGACAACACCTGTAGAATTCTACCTGTGGGATTAGTATAACAGACTGCACATTAAATATTCATTTAAAAGCTTGTTCTACACAGTTTGCTTGCATTGTAAGGGTGGAAGGAGGGAAAACTAGCACAGTGATACCTTCTAAAATGGCACATACTAATAGCAAACCTTCAAGACTGTAGCGGAATGTATATTCACCCACAGGAGATGCTGCTTCCAACTACATGTAACATCTCTATTATGCAGGTGCATACAAATTTGCTTGTGTAAAGGATGATTGTATACTCAGGTACTGACTAAGTTTTTTTCTATTTTTACACAGCCAACGTATACAGTAGGAATCCTGAGCTGACTACTGTAAGATGCATGGTTGGTTATATATTGTATTTTGTTCACTCACACATCAGTATTGCATCTTGTTTTTCAGGTGATTTACTTTTTCTAGATATTATGTAATGCATATTGATAGTTTAAGTAGTTTGCGCTACTCCTATGTGTGAATGTATACATTATTTGTAATTTCCAATATTTACTGTTAATAAAATTTGCTTAAAAAAAATAACCCAAAAATGCTGCAGATTGCATACTGGTTAGTATGGTTTCTTTAATGGACATGCTCAGAAGTGTATTCAATAGTAGCCTATGAAGTGTCAGAAAACTGTAATTATAGAATAAGCCAGTAAACATGTATATGGCATGACGACCACCCATAAATGTTGAGAAACAAACTCATTTGTCAGCCTTTCTGATAGATTGTTGAATAAAAACTGATGGGATTTCAAGGATACCCATGACAGTCCTATGATAATTCTTCTTTCAATAGTAAGCTGGTTAAAAATGTCAGGCAGTGGGGTTATGGGATGAAAAAATAGAGACTGGATATGCTTATCCAGCAAGAAAGTAAATGGGCAACCAGTCCCTATCTGCTCTTGGAGTCTATTGAAAAGATGACATTTCCTGTAGAACAGAAACACTTTACAGCTTTTATTCAGACTGTTTTTTTTCTGCACAGAAGGTTTCATCCTGGGAATAGTTACTAATTGTGTTTCTGGATCACATATTTGGCAACTCCTCATCACATAATGCCTATGGAGAAACATTATTAACTGTAAAGTTTTTATTTCTGTTCATTCTCTAACTGACCATTCAACTTTACCCTCCTGGCCACTCTGTTGACCCACTTATTCCTGGTGGAGGTCAAAAGTTCTATGTCCCATTTATTCCCCCTAGAATGAGAGCCAAACAAGTGCAAGTGGGAGGTATCATTCCTGATTTAGGGAAAGGGGGATTGTATTTAAGCCCTAGTGTCCTCTGCAAATGCCTGAATCATCCAGGTGGTATGCATGCAGTGGACTGCTGTAATGTACATACACAACACTAACCATATGTGATCAATGACCTTATAGAAACCACCTTTCTGTGATCACTAATCTCCAGTGGAGATTCTGTCATGGACAGTGTGTCCCATTCCCTTCCTCTGAAGAGAGACAAGCTGACGTAGCTACATCATTCCTCTTAATGTCACCTCCAGTAGGTGTCTAAGCCACTAGTCAAATGGAGCTAGCTGTAAATGGTAATCTTTCTATGTATTATATGAACAAATCTCTTGTCCAAATAACTCTTTAACATTCATTTCTGTAATGACTGCTATTCTATACCATAAGATAATACTTTTCACAGGCAAAGAAGATGTGAGTTGTAGCTCTATTAAAGCATACATATCCGAAACAGATTTGTAAGGCACTTCATTAACATGCTATTAATGCTCATCTTTTTCCTTTTTCTTAACACCGGTTTGGTACCTGATAAAGTGCAATGACTGTGCATATAATGAGGAACATCATCCCAGTCAATGCGGATAACTACAGGCCACTCTTCCTCTGTAACCAAAAACTGCTACAAAATACCTTGCCAAACAACTGTATGACTATTTTGACAGGTATGACATTCTTGCCAAGTCTGTCAGTTAGTGCAGAGGACTAAAGCTCTAAGCTGTTAATGAGCTGCTTCCTGTGCCCACAGGACAGGGTTCAATTCATTCCTTGTATGTTAGCAGGACAATGCGGCAGTTAGTGCAGAGGACTAAAGCTCTGAGCTGTTAATGAGCTGCTTCCTGTGCCCATGGGACAGGGTTCGATTCATTCCTTGTCTGTTAGCAGGACAGTGTGGCAGTTAGTGCAGAGGACTAAAGCTCTGAGCTGTTAATGAGCTGCTTCCTGTGCCCATGGGACAGGGTTCGATTCATTCCTTGTCTGTTAGCAGGACAGTGCGGCAGTTAGTACAGAGGACTAAAGCTCTGAGCTGTTAATGAGCTGCTTCCTGTGCCCATGGGACAGGGTTCGATTCATTCCTTGTCTGTTAGCAGGACAGTGCGGCAGTTAGTACAGAGGACTAAAGCACTGAGCTGTTAATGAGCTGCTTCCTGTGCCCATGGGACAGGGTTCGATTCATTCCTTGTCTGTTAGCAGGACAGTGCGGCAGTTAGTACAGAGGACTAAAGCACTGAGCTGTTAATGAGCTGCTTCCTGTGCCCATGGGACAGGGTTCGATTCATTCCTTGTCTGTTAGCAGGACAGTGCGGCAGTTAGTACAGAGGACTAAAGCACTGAGCTGTTAATGAGCTGCTTCCTGTGCCCATGGGACAGGGTTCGATTCATTCCTTGTCTGTTAGCAGGACAGTGCGGCAGTTAGTACAGAGGACTAAAGCACTGAGCTGTTAATGAGCTGCTTCCTGTGCCCATGGGACAGGGTTCGATTCATTCCTTGTCTGTTAGCAGGACAGTGCGGCAGTTAGTACAGAGGACTAAAGCACTGAGCTGTTAATGAGCTGCTTCCTGTGCCCACAGGACAGGGTTCGATTCATTCCTTGTATGTTAGCAGGACAGAGTTAGTACAGAGGACTAAAGCACTGAGCTGTTAATGAGCTGCTTCCTGTGCCCATGGGACAGGGTTCGATTCATTCCTTGTCTGTTAGCAGGACAGTGCGGCAGTTAGTACAGAGGACTAAAGCACTGAGCTGTTAATGAGCTGCTTCCTGTGCCCATGGGACAGGGTTCGATTCATTCCTTGTCTGTTAGCAGGACAGTGCGGCAGTTAGTACAGAGGACTAAAGCACTGAGCTGTTAATGAGCTGCTTCCTGTTCCCATGGGACAGGGTTCGATTCATTCCTTGTCTGTTAGCAGGACAGTGCGGCAGTTAGTACAGAGGACTAAAGCTCTGAGCTGTTAATGAGCTGCTTCCTGTGCCCATGGGACAGGGTTCGATTCATTCCTTGTCTGTTAGCAGGACAGTGTGGCAGTTAGTACAGAGGACTAAAGCTCTGAGCTGTTAATGAGCTGCTTCCTGTTCCCATGGGACAGGGTTCGATTCATTCCTTGTCTGTTAGCAGGACAGTGTGGCAGTTAGTGCAGAGGACTAAAGCTCTGAGCTGTTAATGAGCTGCTTCCTGTGCCCATGGGACAGGGTTCGATTGGTTCCATTTTCATTTGCCTACTTTATGGCTCTGAGCAGGTCACTTAACCAAACAGTACTCCCATGTTGATCCTGAAAAGGACAATTTGTCCAGTGGCCTCACATGGTCAACAATCGAATAAAATTCAAAAATAACTAAACTGTCAAGGAGCAACATCATGGATTCAGGACATATCCAAACATGTCTCTTATGCTCTGGACACTGTTATTGATGGTATCTTCTCTGAAACAAATTATGACTGTTTGACAGCATCCACCTTTGTAGACCTTAAGGAAGTGACTGAGTCTTTGGGTTGCTCTTTGAGCTAATGAGAACTTTAAGTAATGGATCCTTTTATAGAAATATGCTCCTCTTTCTTGAACAGTCTTTCCCCTAATGTCATGTAAACTAAAGATAGCCATGCCATCTCTGCCACATCCCACATCTTATCTATTGTACTATAAGGCTCAGAACGTGGGCACTGTCATTCACCATTTCATTAATCACTATGTCCTGGGCAATAAAGACATCATGGGCACATTTTTTGCTGATAATCTTGTTCTTATTAGTTTTGTAATAAAAACAGCAACAACAAAATTACCTGCAACAAGAGATCTGTAAACATAGTTCATAGTTTTCTAGTAGAAAACTTCATGTCAGTTTTGGTAAAACATAAACAATGTTATATGTAACTAAGACAGGGCTCTCCTTGTTGGAGCACCCCAATTTGAAAAGGTGTTTGCCCTTTAAACTTCCAAAATATACACTTCCCACACTTTTATCCCTCATGTGCACTATAAACAAAATCTGTACTTGTTGAGATGCCAGACCACCAGATTTATTACTCCAGAATCAAGGATAGGTGCATGGAAAGAAGTATAAATGGTGTGTAACCACTACTATCACTGCTAGAAACACAAACTATGGGATACAGAAAGGATTACCATTCTGTGGAAACTTTTGCTTAGCACATTTTGCAGTGCAGTAAGCCTGTGTGATTCAGAGACAGCTCTCCCTCTACAGAAGTATGCAAGTAATGGCCATAGCATGCAGATGCAATACTCCAGGAGGATGGCTAAGGCTACTTAGCCATGTGCTCTCTCCTAGAAATCGCAATAGCATTAGAATAGTGTGGTAGAGCTTGCTCTACTATGTTATTTTGGTTGTGAGTATGGAAAATGTACACCGTCTTTTAAAGGTGTATACCCATTGACTCCTATAGTCATGGCTTGTAATGACTGTAAGTAGGTACTGCAAGGCTGTCAGTGTGTGTGAGTGCATGTGTGTATGCACATGTGTGAGTGTGTTTGTAGGGGCATGTGTGTGAACGTGCAATTCTGAGTGTGTAAGTGTGTCTGTAGGGGAATGTTTGCAGCTGCCTGGATTTGTGTGTGTGTGTGTGTGTGTGTGTGTGTGTGTGTGTGTGCGTGCATCTGCATGTGCACGTGTGTGTGTGTGTGTGTGTGTGTGTGTGTGTGTGTGTGTGTGTGTGTGTGTGTGTGTGTGTGTGTGTGTGTGGGTGTGTGTGGATGTGTGTGTGTGTCTTTTGGAAAGTGCCTTTGCAATTGTTGTGCATGGGCTGGTAGAGGGAACACTAAGGTGATCAGATTTGACAGTGCAGTACCCAGTGGTCACCTCAGAGTCATGTTAATGAGACTCTAATGAGGTGTTGCTTGGCGTGGCTTTACTGTATCTCTGAATCACAGATTATTGCTGTTGTGCTATTGCACAGTCTTATGCTGCCCATTTAATGCTGGCAGTGATCATCTTTCAGACTTCTTGGGAAGATCCATTCAAAACACATTCAATAAAATATATATAGGTTATGACCTTCTCTTGTAAGTCAGCATCACTATTTTAGCTCTGAAAGCATGCAATATCTGAAGGTAATGCTACTCAATGCTAAAAATTTAAACCTCAAAATGGACTCTCTTGAGGCACTCCTAAAAATGAAGAACATTGATATCTGTGCAGTAACTGAGACCTGGTTCAAGGCTCCAGAGAGCACCCCTGCAATACCAGGTTACAACTCTTACCACACTTTTCAGCCACCAAACCAGGACCGAAACACTAAAGGTAGAGGAGTGTCCATATTCACCAAAGATATTCACAACACCAGGCTAGTTGCCCAACACAATGCGTCTGAAATTCTCTGGGTGCAACTAACACTAGGTAAGACTGCAATCCAAATTGTAGCTTGCTACAGATCCCCCACCATACCCCAAGACTCTCACTACACCTTTCTAAACATACTGGAAAATATTAAGATACAACCAAACACCCTAATACTGGGTGATTTCAACTACCCTGCCATTAACTGGGAAAATGACTCGTATACCAACACCTGGATCAACTAATCCTTAGTCCCATCAGGGGCTCCAATATCCTAGACCTGGTCATTACCAACATGAGAAATTGATGCTCCACACCTATGGCCACCCCCTCGTTGGTCAGGTCTAACCATAAGCTAATCACCCTTGGCATCCACATCCCTCCCCACCCCCCAGTAAGGAAATCTCCATAAAAAATTATCCAAAGCCAACTTCATGCTACTCAAGTCAGAAATGACAAACTTCATGACACCCATCCAGATGAGAACTGAAAGTTTGACTGCTGAATCCTGCACTAAGGCACTGTACAAACACCTACACTCGTGCATGAATCATGCCATCCCCAATAGAACCAAGATGCTCTCCTCCAAAAAAAGGAAGCCAATCTGGTGGTACCTTGCCATAAACAAACTTTACAACAAAAGGAAGAAACTGTTGCAGAAAAGGGGAAAATCCCAGGATGCAAAAAACTCCCTTACCAGCCTCAGTAAGAGGCTGAGATCCTTCATAAAATCCTCCAAAGCTAGTTACAAAAATAAAATTGCCAAAGATTCCAAAGACAACCACAAGGCATTCTATAGCTATGTCAAGAATCTAAATGGCAATGTCCAGATCTGCTCTGAGCTACAACAGAATGACATTAAATATACTGATCCCAAGGATATTGCCAATATCCTGGCAGATCGATTCAGTGCAAACTTCACCCCCCTCTCACCCTCTTAAGGGCTCATCTCAATACCAAAAGATTGCCAAATTCTGGTAATAATGGCCACACAGGTAAAAAACACACTCTCCAAGGCTAAGAATACAGCATCCATGGGACCAGACGACATCCCAGGCTGTGTACTACATGAACTACAAATGAACTGACACCTCACCTAAGTGTCATGTTTAATCATAGCCTCACCTCAGGCTTTGTGCCCACTGAGTGGTGCACAGCTACAGTTATCCCATTCCACAAGGGGGGATCCAACTTGGATCCCGGGAACTACCACCCCATCAGTCTGATGAGCCTGATCTGCAAGGCCATGGAACGTATTATCATGGAACTTATAAACAAAGACACTGGCAACCTTCAAACACTGGACCCCATGCAGTTTGGGTTTGTGAAGGGCCAATCTTGTCTCCTGAACCTGATTGATTTCTTTGAATCAGTCTCCAGAGCCATGGAAATGGGTAAGGTGGTTCACACAGCCTATCTGGACCTTGCTAAGGCCTTTGACACCATCCCCCACTCTGGAATCATAGATAAACTTTCTAAGCTGGGCATTAATCCCTATGTCACTTGATGGGTTGCCAACTGGCTTACTGACAGAACCCATACTGTAAATGTAGGTGACTCCAAATCTAGCTCCAGACAAGTGACAAGTGGAATACCTCAGGGTTCAGTCCTGGGACCGCTCTTGTTTGGCATCTACTTCTATGAAGTGCAGGCCAACACTAAGGGACTCTGGCTAACAAAGTTCACAGATGACTCAAACTGGGAGCCATTATTGAATCCCCAAATGATGTGGATATTCTACAAAAGGGCCTTACAGAAACAGATGCTTGGTTCCAGGGCCATGGGCTCAAGCTCAATGCCAAGAAATGTATAGTTATCCCTTCTGGGAAAAAACATGTACCCATGAATTACCACATAGGTGGCAATACACTAAACACTTAAACGATAAGAGACTTAGGGACACAGGTGGACAGTGGTCTCACCTTCGATAACCACATTGCCACAACAGTCAGGAAATCCTTCTATGTGGCACACCTCATCACTAAGGGCTTTTCATCCAAAAAAAGGAGGTAATTGTCCCACTGTACTCAGTCCTCATTAGACTCATTATAGAATACAACGCCCCATTTAGTATGTACCTCTCAAGACATCTGCATCAACTGGAAAGGCCACAGAAATACCTCACTAAAAGAATCACAGGCCTAAAGCAGATGCCCTATGCTGACCGTCTAAAAAAACTCCACCTATACTCTGTCGCATATCATATACTCAGAGGCGATCTCTGCTTAACATACAAGGCCATGTCAAACTCAGAGCTGTTGGACATGCTACACTTAAAAAAATCCCAATCCCTCAGAGACACATGCTCCAGGGATCTAAACCTTGTCATCACAATGAACAAAACATGCTGGAGGGATAGGTTCCTGACCCAGAGACTCCCCAGACTCTGGAATAGACTGCCCATACATGTCAAGCAGACCGCCTCTTTGCCCCTCTTCAAAAGGAACCTTGATGACTGGATGGGAGATAGGAAATTCACCCTGGGTATCATGTCAGTCACCCTGCTAGATAGGGGTCCAGGGAAGTAAATACTGTGGGAAGAAATAGCCAGGGAATTGTTATGGCTAGGCTTTTATAGGCCCTAGGGCTGATAGCCTAGTACCAACCTATGAACCTATGAACCTATAAAGTGTACTGGTTATCTACAAACCAGTGATTTAAATTTACTTTTTCTCATTCAGTCTTGAAATTTCTTTTCCTAGACTATTGTTTGTTACTGACAGGGAGATTTCTGTTTCCTTTTTTTCTTAATGTGTTTGCTGTCATTTGTCACTTTCGTTGTCCCTCCTTTCTCAGTTAGATTAAAAGTTAATTAAGCTGTTTTATACCTTTTATTTTCTTAGGCCTTCTATGTGGAAACAGCTATGTTCTAAGGTAAAACATGTCCTTGACTTTGCTGTTTTCAGAGTTAAACTGCATGTTTGTAAATTTCATAGTTACACATTAAATGGTTTAAATATGTTGCTTCATTTTGCTCATACATGAATATCTCAAAACATCTGTTTTACATTGTTACCTTGTTACCTTGATGCTTATTACAGTTATTATACAGGGTTTACATATGTGCCCTCCTAACTACAGGGCTGGTACTTATAAACCATCTGTTTGTCTGCCTGCTTGTTTTTGTTTGTTTGTTTGTTTTAATACAAAAACAACAAATTAATGTTTCTTATCAGTACCTTTAGGTATGTCACTGTCGAATGTTGTTGACAATGTTGTTGGAGTACTAAAACTATGAACTATAATTATTAGCCGTGGTTACAGTGAGCAAACCCTAACCCTTTCTGGGTAAGCCCTGGCATTAGGGACACCTAAAGTTGTATATCATTATCATACAGTATATATACTTTTGTTTTTTTAACAATTCTTTATTCATATTCCTGCTTTTTTTGTGAAACAATAGTATAGTTATTATCAAAGCCATAACTGTAAGCAGTGAACACACTGACATTCTAATTCCCACCTGCATGGTGTGTGTTGTCATGTCACATGTAAGTTACCAGTGGTATAACCATTAGAAAAAGAAGCCTTCCCAAAGTATGCATCTTCCGATTAAGTATATTAGCTCATTTCTGGTGAAGATTTGTTATTTGAGAATGGGAGATTCTAATTGCTTGGACAACACCTGTCAGAAGAACTGAAAGCAAAGTGGTTATGCATGGCTTTGCTTGAATGGATAATGTTGCGTTACATTAGCTGTCTAACTACAGTTCATGATTTCACCCACCAGATGTATTTTTGTTGGCACAGTGTATAAAAATAAATAACCACTAGGTGGAACTTTTTTTTTTCAAATATATTTTTATTGAGTTTTTCAAACTTTTCAAACATACAAAGGGAAAACTGTAAGTCATTGCGGGAAGCAGTAAAGTATAGGTATATATGTAACAGTTAGTGCAAAAACTATGCATCTAGAACACAGCAGTTATCTTACAGGGAAGCTTACATCTTAGAGACCAATATAAGCAGTAAAGACCCCCAATAACCTATTACAGTCAAAGTCTATGGATACAAATGGAAAGTGACTTGGAAGGAAGAATATATGACTGTCTTAAGAAGAAATAAAAGCGGTAAGGAGGGTATAACCATAAAAAAACAACTATTTACACCATGTACTTCTATTTATACCATATTTACAACATATTTACACCATGGATGCCAGCGGATAACAAAATGATATAACAAAATATTTTGTAAAATCAAAAGTTACCGTGTGATGGTAACAATGTCTAATGGTTATAGGGCCAGAAATGATAGTGATGGAGGTTTTCCTGGAATGTTCTGTTAGAGACCCACATTTTGGAAGATTATTTAGTTTGGATTAGGTCAAAAAGTCTATACCAGTAATTCTGAAAATATTATTTTTTCTTTTTGTTATTATTGCATAACTTATGTGCAGATATATATTTGATTGCCATTGATGTAAAGTTTTCCCAAGCTATTGTTGAGGGATTGACCCAGTTCTTGGCTATAAAATATTTGAGAAGGGCACAGGCTGTAACACAGATGTGGTGATGGATACCCTTAAGAGATTTAGGAATAATATTTAAAATCATAGTTTGCCAAGAGAATGTGGTTTTTTCGTATCCCATTTTTTCCAACTGAGTTCTGAGCGAACACCAAAGTTTGTAAATATTCTTACAGCTCCAAAAGATGTGAAATATATCTACGTTTGGGAGGGAACAGAACGGACAGGTTAGGTTTTTATTGTATCCAAATTTCAGTAAGACTGCTGGGGTATAGTAGGAATTATTGTTTATCATAAGCTGAGTGTAAATTAGGTTTTTGAAGGGGGTTAAATTCAGGGTATTATTGATTGCTTCGCACTTAGACTCCATAGAAATTTCTCCTTGTATACCGTCCCAATATTTGGAGAATAGAAGTGAATGATTATACTTAATGCTTGACACAAGTTTATAGGTATTCTAAATCATTTTGTTCCATAGAGAAAGTGATTTAATGATAGATTGTGATACTATAATGTCTTGCTCCTTCACTCTATAGTTAGAGAATTTTTGTTTTATAAGTGAGCTAATTTGCCTTAAGATAGGATCATATTTGTTAGGAGCACCAAATAAAGCTTTGACCTCGGCAACATTTTTAGAGCTATAGAAGTGCCAAACTATGGCTTTCTTAACAATAGGGAAGTTTGTTAGATCAATCATTTTATTATTGATTTTTAAGTTAGGGTTTAGGTGAATAGGTTGGAGAATGGGAATAGTATTGTGTAAATTTAAGGAGGTCATCAGAGTTTGAAAGATGCAAATTTTATTCTTTAGTGTAGGCAAGATCTTGAACTTGTAGTCACCATCAGGTGCAAGAAAAGGGACAGCATATGGATTGAGTTTTAATGAATATATATAGTTGCACCAGATTTTGATCCAGGTTGGGTACCAAGTTTCAGCAGAGGGGTCATAGCAGGCTATTTGAATTAGACGGCTAGCATTAATGATGTTGTAATATAAATTAAACTGCCTTTGTTCTTTGGGGTAATTAGATTCCTGTATGATATTCTAGTTGATTTAGGGAACCATAAAAACCTTGAGATTGTGGTTTCCATTTTTCTGAAAAAAGATTTTGGAACGTTTAAGAAGATGGAATTAAGATAAAAAAAGGATTCTAGGCAAAATATTAATTTTAATGATAGCAGATTTTGATAGTAAAGAAAGATTGATGTTTTTCCATCTAGCTAGATCGTTATTTATCTGATCCCAGATTCTATATAGGTTTGCTTTTATTAGTTCTTGGTGAGGGTGTGTGCAATTTATTCCTAGATATTTAATTGTATATTTGAGAGGAATGTCAGACAGGGGGAAGTAATATTCTAAATGGTTTGCAGGGTTTAATGGAAAATTAGATGATTTAGCAGGGTTTAATTTATAATTAGCAGCCTCAGCAAAAAGATTAATAGAATTTCAAATTTTATGAAGATCGGTGTTGGGAAGCTCAAAATAGATGTTTAGGTCATCTGCAAATGCAGAATAATTTATATCACTGTTGAAGACTTTTGGGATATGGTGATAAGTCTTTTGTTTAACCCAGAGAAGGAAAGGTTCCAGATATAAATTAAAAAGATAAGGTGAGAGTGGGCAACCCTGCCTAGTGCCATTGGTAATTTTAATAGGGCGTGATAAAGTTTTATTTATATACAGGGAAGTAGAGGCATTGTTATAAAGCATCTTAATAGTGTTGATCATCAGATCCAGAAAGTTAAAGAATTTCATGGTTAGGTAAAGGAAGTTTAGATCAACTTTATCAAAGGCTTTGGAAGCATCAAGGGTGAGTGCATAATGCGGGTGGTTATCACTTTTTAGAAACAACATTAATGTGTTTAAGGTAAGAGTATTGTCACACAGCTGCCTGTGTTTCATAAATCCAAACTGTTCAGGAGAAATGAATGTAGCTATAACTTTCTGAATTCTATTAGCAAAAATGGTAGATAAGATTTTGATGTCAACATTAATAAGGGCAATGGGCCTATAGCAGAGAGGATTGGACTTGTCAGAGTTTGGTTTTGGGATGAATATTGTTTTCGAATTGTTCATAAACGTATCAGTAATCCCTTTCGAGATGATATAATTATACATAGCAAGGAGAGTTTTCGAAAGGTGACGACTAAAAGTTTTATAAAATTCTCCTGTAAAGCCATCAGGACCTGACGCCTTATTTGGTTTAAGCTTTTTAATAGCTAGCATTATTTCATTCAGTTTTATGGGGCTGTTTAGAAGGGTATTTTGCGCGAAGGATAATTTTGAAACAGATAGCTCATTTAGGAATTTTTTGTGCATTTCATTTGGGGTCTGGTTTTGGGGATTATAGATTTCAGTGAAGATATTTGCAAAAGAGTTAACAATATCTTCATTACTGTATAAGTTTTTCCCTTTGTATTTTATTTCATTAATATAGTTTGGTCCCTCTTTGGTGTTTATGAGTCCAGCTAGTTCTGGAGGGGGTTTGGGCCCATTCTGAATATCTGTGAAGGAGTTTGAGTTCTACCAAGGATTGATTTTGTAAGTGAAATGAATAAATTTTTTTTTGTATCACATGTAATTTATTTTCCAGTTCAGGAGAAAAATCCTTTTGTAGTTGTGCATCAGTCATCTTTTGCTCATTGTTGATGTTATTGATGTACAATTTCTCTTTTTTTATAATAAGATGACTTTTGTTTAAGTATTCCTCTGATGACTGCTTTGGCCGTAGCTCATTGGATATCTAAGGGGATGGTGGATAAACAAGATTCTGCATCAAATTGTTTCAGATAATCATTAATTTCCTGCAGAACATCTTCTTTTTTAAGAATGTTACTGTTTAGTGACCAAGTGGGACTACTACCATTGCGATTCAGGTGGTGAGTGGGATTAACACAAAGTGAGATATTCAAGTGGTCGGATATGCATCTAGCCTCAAGGGCAAAGTTTGTAATTTTGTTTGAAAAGATATCAGAGACCAAAAAATAATCAATTCTGGACCAGACTTTATGCGAAGCCAAATAAAACGTGAATTTATTTAGCTCTCTGTCATGGTCAAATATTAAAAAAGGGTCAACTAAGTTGAAGTTATGTATCAAATCCTGAATAGATGCAGTTACTTGCGAGGGCTGTTTCCTGTTTATGTTTGAACTATCATTCAAGGGGTCCTTGAGTGCATTCCAGTCACCACCAATAATGAAAAGATGATTAGGAAATTGAAGTAGTAGATTATGTATTTCATAGAAGAATAAGTGCTGGTTTGTACAAGGGCTATATAGGTTTAAGAAAAGTAAAGGTGGAACTTGTATATTACAGTACCTTATGCTGTAACAGAAACATTTATTTTTTTTCAGGAAAAAAAGCATTACAAAGCAAATATATATATATATATATATATATATATATATAGAGAGAGAGAGAGAGAGAGATCTTTCTCTCTTTTACCACACACACACACACACACACACACACACACACACACACACACACACACACACACACACACACACACATATTATACTATGAATTGTTCACCTATTAGAGTTAATTATGTAATTTAGAGAACTTGAACACTGCTCTCCAGTTGTTTTCTCTGCAGCCTTTCCCACAGAATGATGCATGAATCAATCAGATATTAAATCTGATTGATAAAAATTATAGATAAATTTATTTCTATAAAATAACCTACTTCAGTCTATATACTCACACTCCCCGGGATTCAATAAACTCAGTGCAGGAATAGTGCTATTCCTGCATGGAGTGAACCGCATCCATTTAGCATTAGCATTAACATCAGCGTGCCTTGCATATTCATGAAGACGAGCTGCTGCTAAGGCTAAACAGACATGAAGAGTACTGAATGCAGGGGGCATGTCTAGGTAGTGCACTCACAGCTAATACACCCCATGCACTCAGAAAGTGCTCTACAGCACTTTTGAAAAGCATTTCACTGTCCACGGACACTGAAATGAAATATAATTGAGTATTTCAGTGTCTGTGGACACTGAAATAGGTAGGGGAGCATGAAACAATTCAGGGGCATTGTAAAAGTGCCGTACGGCCATAGCCGTCAACTGTACAGATCTCTGCAGAATGCCCAGATACATGCCTCACATACTTCTCACCCTCCTAGAGCAATAAAGTAGTACAAAGCCATAAATAATGGGGGGACAAAGGCACAAAAATAGGGATATATTGCACTGACAAACCTGAAAGCTAATATAATAAAAGGTTTGCAGTAGCACGGACCGCCTGCAGGGTATGAAGACTGAAACTCAATCTGCCATGTGAAAGAACCGTATGGCCATAGCTATCAACTGTACAGGTCTCTGCAGAATGCCCAGATGCCTACCTCGTATACGTCTCACTCTCCTAGAAAAATAAAGCAGTATAAAGCTATAAATAATGGGGGGACAAAGACACAAAAATAGGGACACATTTTAAACATTGCACGGACAAACCCAAAACCTGATAGAATAAAAGGTTTGCAGTAGCACCGACTTCCTGCAGGGAATGAAGACTGAAACACAAATGTCTGCCATCTGAAAGTGCCATACGGCCATAGCCATTAACTGTACAGGTCTCTGAAGATTGCCCAGCTGCCTGCCTCACATACTCCTCACCCTCCTAGAGCAATAAAGCAGTATAAAGCCATAAATAATGGGGGGACAAAGCCACAAAAATAGGGACACTTTTGAAATAGTGCACTGACAAACCCAGAAAGTTGATAGAATAAAAGGTTTGCAGTAGCATGGATATCCTGAAGGGTATGAAGTCTGAAATCCAGATGTCTGTCAGTATGTTCTAAATTAAACCCCGAGTGATTTGCCAATGATTTGCTAGAAAATCACAGTCACACTTCCTAACTTTGTATGACCAATAATTAAAATCTGTCCCTATGTATCCCTTTACAATTTCCCTTACTGTCACTGACAAGGAGTACAGATACATGTTCATAGATTCATAGGTTCATAGGTATGTACTAGGTTAATTGCCCTGGAGCCTTTACAAGCCTAGCCCATAGGATTACCCTGGCGTTGTGCCACCCAACCTTAGTTCTCAGTGCCTCTGTCGAGTAGAGCCACTGGAGTGATTCACCCCAGGAATCACTCCAGTGCCTCTGTTGATTAGAGCCACTGGAGTGATTCCCGGGGTGAATTTTCTATTTCCCATTCACTCCTCAAGATTTCTCTTGAGGAGGGCCATTGAGGTACTCTGTTTGACATGTATGGGAAGTCTGTTCCATAGCATGGGCAGTCTCTGGGTTATGAACCTGTCCCTCCAGCTTGTTCTGTTGATTGTGGTAATGAGGTTGAGGTCTCTGAAGCGTGTGGTGTGGAGGGCTTGGGATTTTAATAGATGTAGCATTTCTAACAGAGCTGGGTCAGACATGCTTTTGTAAGTCAAGCAGAGATCGCCTCTAAGTAGGCAATAGGAGACACAGAATAGTTGGAGTTTTTTGAGTCTGTTCATATAAGACAAGTGTTTAAGGCCTAGGATCCTTTATGTAAGGTACTTTTATGGCCTCTCCAGTTGTTGCAGGTGTCTAGTGAGGTACATGCCAAATGGGGCATTGTACTCAATGATTGGCCTAATGAGGAAAGAGTAGAGGGAGACAATGACCTCTTTCTTCCTGGATGCAAAACCCTTAGTAATGAGATGTGCCACATAGAAGGACTTTCTGACCACGGTAGCAATGTGGTGGTCAAAAGAGAGGTTGCTGTCAACTTGTGTTCACAGATCTCTTATAATGCCTTCTGTGTTCAGTGGACTACCATCGATGTGGTAATTCATGGGAACCGGGTTTTTCCAAAAGGGGATGATGACACATTTTTTGGCATTGAGCTTAAGGCCATGGTTCTGACACCATTCATTGGACTCGGTGAGACCTTTCTATAGGATGTCAACATCACTTGGGGAGTTAATAATAGCTACCAACTTGCAATCGTCTGTGAACTTTGTCAGCCAGAGTCCCTTCATGTTGGCCTGGACTTCGGAGAAGTAGATACCAAACAGGAGAGGACCCAGGACTGAACCCTGTGGGACTCCATTCGTGACTGGTCAGCAGTCTGACTTGGAGTCGGCTACTTTCACACTGTGGGTTCTATGTGTGAACCAGTTTGCAACCCACCTAGTGATATAGGGGTTGATGCCTAGCTTAGTGAGTTTTTCTATGATTCCTGAGTGGGGAATGGTATCAAAGGTTTTGGCCAGATCAAGGTATGCTGTATGAACCACCTTTCCCTCATCCACAGCTCTGGTGGCTGACTCAAACAAGTCAACCAGGTTGAGTAGGCATGATCTACCTTACACAAAACCAAACTGTGTGGGATCCAGAGTTTGGAGATTCCCGATGTCTTTGTTTATTAGGTCCATGATGATGCATTCCATAGCTTTGCATATCAGACTCGTCAGGCTAATGGGGTGAAAGTTCCCAGGGTCTGTAGTTGCTCCTCCTTTGTGGAGAGGGATGACTGTAGCAGTGCGCCATTCGGTAGGGACAAAGCCTGAGGTGAGGCTGTGATTGAACAGGGCACACAGGTGGGGTGCCAGTTCACTCTGCAGTTCATGTAGAACACAGACAGTGATATTGTCAGATCCCATAGAGCTGTATTCTTGGCCTTGGACAGTGCTGTTTTAACCTGTGCAGCAGTAATACTGGGTGCCTGGCAATCTACTGGTATTGTGATTGGTCCTTTGGTGGGGGAGAGAGTGGTAAGGTTGGTACTGAATCTGCTGGCCAGTATATTGGCAATATCTGTTGGCTCATTATAGGAGGTACCATTGTGCAGTAGCTCAGAGAAAATCTGGGTATTGCTGTGGGGATTCTTTACATAACTATAGAAGGCCTTGTGGTTGTCTTTATTATCTGCTGCAATTCTGTTTTCATAGCTAGCTTTAGAGGATTTGATGAAGGATCTCAAATTTTTGCTGAGGCTGATAAGGGAGTTTTTCCATTCTTGGGACTTCACCTTATTCCACATCAGTTTCCTCCTTCTGTTGTAGAGCTTGTTTTCAGCAAGGGACCACCAGATTGGCTTCCTTTTTTGGGGGGGAGGGAGTCTTGGTTCTATTGGGTATGGCAAGATCTATGCATTTGTGTACGTGTTCATACAGTGCATTGGTGTATGATTCGGCGGTCATGTAAATAAAGTGGGTTTATTAATTTTTTTTTATTCCATTGTAAGGTATGTTTAAGCCATGGGGGTACATCGGTAGCATTGTTGCCTCACAGCAAGAAGCTCTCCTGTTCGATTCTCAGCTGGCCTCCGAAAGACATGCGTGAATGGGTGTACCTTCGCGGAAGTTTGGGCGTCAGGCTGGCAGCTCGGCACCATAAAAATTACTGCCAATCATTAGTGGACCGGAGTTCTGCTGTGGCGACCCCGAACCGGGAAAAGCCGAAAAGATGAACAAGTAAGGTATGTTTAAACGTAGCTGAGTGGCTGTACACGTTATGGTCCTCTGTTCAGCATTGCTGGAACATCCCATAGAAGATAAATAAAATTATACAGCTGGAATTGTTATGCTGAGATAGCATAGTGGTTAGAGTCCTGGCTTTGCATGCCGGCATTCACAGTTCGAGTACCAAGACAGGCACTTTATTTTTACATGGGAAAGCAGTGTTAAGATTATTATTGTTATTTTAAATTATGTAGTAATTGATATCTGTCAACCAGGGTTGTGTAGCTGGTCTAAAATGTAAGTGTGAGTGCATATAACATGTGAAATCACCCATGTACACACAAGTGTCACATGCAGTATAGTCACACTCCATGGTAATGTAACAAAAGCACATAGAGGAATGTCATGTAAAGTAAATCATATACACTTACTAATATGTCAGTAATGATTAATGAAGTCATAACCTGATATTTTTTAAATGAAAAGTGAGCAATGATAAGAAGTGCTCAGCTATGATTGGTTGGTGTAAGCATTGCTTATATGTGAATGCTAAGCAGCAGTCAGCTTTGGTAACCGGATTTGTGCACCGCTAAGTACAGCTCAACATCTGCCCCTTTAAGCAGTGCTCAACTTGGCTTAACGGGTTTACACACCACTAAGCTGTGCTCAACATTTTCAAAATCGACCAATGACAGCAAAGGATGAGAATATGGCCTTATTTAAACCGCATAGGTGGGAACACATCCAGTACCTGTTATAGTTCAAATTGTGCAGGAATCATGGCTGGCATAGGTGAGGGTTCGTGCTTTAGGGTGCAGCACTGGGGCATCCTGGAGTCCAGAGTCATGGGCTGGACTTCTTGTAAGTAACCATGATGAGAGACTGCTGCAGGGCCAGTACCAGGACTCACAGTATAAAGTGGAGGCCTGGTACTGTCTCGTCTGTGATCTCACCAGTGCTACTGGCATCCCCCAAACTGGTGAGCAGGTCCAGCAGCACTATGCTGACCTAAAGCGGAGGAAGGGGGTGCTCTTGGACCAGTGGATCCAAGATGCTAGGGACATCCATGCTCCAGCAGTTTGTAAATATCACAGATGTAGGTGTACCAAATTCTAGCCTGATGATGTGATAGACAGGTATGCATAATGTTTTTCTTTCCAACAGCTGCAGCAGAGAGGGCTAGTAACATTGAAGCCCATGCCAACAGACTGCTGAGGCTGCACCAACAGGCTGGTGAATAAATATCTATTTTGCTGTATATTGTGCAAATAACTAAGAAGGAGTGCATTGTTTACTGCTAGTAGGTATACTGTTGCTGTGTTAACTGAACAAATAAAGTTCATCTGCCTAATATTGATCTGTAATAAACATCTATAACACAAACTGTTGTCCTTACTCTGGTATGTTGCTGTAGACTTAGAGTGAAGCTGTAAAACAAGATATAAATGAAATATGAAATATATACTGCACTAAGCTCTGAACCCTGAAAAGTAATGTGTAATATATCAAAGTGTATTCCATGCAGCATTGCCTTGTGTTAACCTTTGCTTTCCAGACTGTAGTAATCCAAAGGATTAATGCACAGTGCACTATCTGCCATGAATGCATCACAGGATTACAAGTTCAGACTGTCTAAGACTATTAGGCAGAAACCAGTGAAACAAGAAACAGCAGTTCCCTAGTAGCTCAGTGTGATGAGAAATAGCTTAGTTGCTAATTTTGCACACCCAGACATTGTTAAGATGTGTGTATATCTACACACAAGGAATTAGGAATAAATGTAAAAACAGTCGGGTAGTGTTAACAGATATTTTCTCACAGGTTTTACAGGTAAGGAAATGTTGGTAGTAGCTGTATGAAGGCTATATTAATAAACTGTGTACAACTGTTCAACTGTCCCACTACACGCTTGCAAATGACAGCAGGATAGGTACATACAATATGCACTCTTCCTGATACATGTTTCTCAAGTGTCATGCTGTCATGGTTAGTGGTCACTGCTGCTAATAACCCTGGACACAGCTAAGAAACCAGTTGAAGTATGCCAGTAGCACAGTCACATAACAGCAGTTCAGGGTACCCCTTCTGTGCCAGATATGTAACCCTAACATGTATGAGTCCCCTCTAGTCATGTACCCAGAGTTGTCACAATTTCCTCCATACCATTCCAGGCTGACAGTTTAATAGGTATGTTTGTGCTACAGAAGCTATGGGCCATAGGTAGATGTAAAGTGAGGGCAGACCCATAGAGTATTGAGCAGTACTGTTCTGGAAAATAGAAGCATAAACAGTTTTTAATGGACTTTTTGTCTCTCCCTCCACCCCTTATCTGGATCAATACTATAATTCATATACTATGGGTATGCTGTTCTCCAAACCTGATGTTGGGACTTGTGTTCTATTATTGTTCATATAATTGATTGGTTGCATGTTAACATACCTTGTTCAAATACCATTGTTGGTGGCCTGTTGCCGACAATGTTACTGGCATGCTGTTATGATGCATACTGTTGTTACATTTATGCATGTGTTCTGTTTGCTATGCAACTGTTTCAAATCTGTTTTATGGGTTTAATTGGAACACCCATGCATGCTGTTATAACTAATATTGAAATGTGTTGTTCATGACTAACCAACATATTTTGTAAAACCTCAACACCATAGCACATATGGGAAGGCAGATCCTGGTGGTTCCTCCTGTCCTGCCTCATCTGGCCATAGCATTGGGACCCAGCATGTCTGGGACCCAATCCGGGACTGCCTTGTCTGTTGGTCCTGCACCACCTTTGGGTGGAACCACCTCAGGGGATGGGGCCCATCCTCCCTCCTGGGAGTGGGCGTGGACAGGAGCCTGTCACCCACAGTCAGTTCCAGGGTATGGTGTGCAGTGTCATCCGAACAGAGTTGGATGACCGGCTGCACCAGATGGAGGGTCGCCTGACACACCTTGAGGGGCAGGCTGCCCCTCCTGTCCTGCCCCCAGCACAGCCACCTTCAAGGCCATGAAAGTGCAGTGATGACTGCCCATGGGTGGGGACCTCAGTCCCACTGTATCCATTTAGGGGCTCATGAGCTTCGGATTCCCAACCACCCTGACCGTCAAAGGTGTTTACCCCCTCATGTGTCATATACTGCCCCTGTCTACTGTCTTGTCTGTCTGCAAATGCAACTTATCCAGCCCCACCTACTCCCCCAAACATACCTACAGCCCTTCCCCAACATCCCACTCTCACCTTAAAAAACAAAAAAAGGGCATCACCCCCATGTACAGTGAAACTAATCTATCTACCCACAGATTATTCTGCAAATGTCTGTTGCCAATACCCCTCCCTCTTGCTGCAGAAGAAATGTAGAGCTATGGTCATTTCCTACACCTGTATTGCACATCCCTAGCTGGTTTCCTAATGTTTTATACCCTGCTTGCCCCATATCACCACTTTCCTATCACCTTTTTTCTTTTCTTTAATTAAAATTAGTGCGCGTGTAAGCGGGAGTAAGCAGTGCTAAGCGAAGCTAAGAGGACTCAACCGTCTGTTAGCATTGTTTAGCTTCATGCAAAACCAAGCAAACCCACTTATAACTGCTTAAAAGTGCTTTAATCACTCTGTCTCCATCAGCCCTTGTTCTGCCCAGCAACAAAATAATCAGCCCTGCCAAGTCTCAAACCCAGGATGCTGTGCACAACAATCACAGCTACATACCACTACACCATCTGAGCTGTGGGAATCTGTAATGCTTTTACAAACATATTCTGGTCATTTAACATTAATGAAAAAAAATCACCACTTCCAACTCTGGAACCCAGGACCCTGTGCACTACAATCACAGCAACTTACCTCTACACCATCTGAGCTATATAAAGGAACACTGCTTGCATGTTTTTCAATGGAGAACTGTTTAAACAGAAAAAGGGGGTTGCGATGGGTGCTGCATGTGCCTCATTATACGCCAACATAGTTTTGCATTACTGGGAGAACAATTTTATATTTTCCACACATTGGGTACAATACATAGTCCATTATAAGCGATACCTTGATGACATCTGCCTATTGTGGAAAGGAACCCTGAGCAACTTTCTTGAGTTCATGAGTTATAGTAATTCTACCACACACTTTCTATCTTTCACTTATAATGTTAGTAAGGACGTACTGAACTACCTGGATATATCAATACAGAAGGACTACTGTAATCACACCTTTAAATCCAAGGTATTTAGGAAAGCCACCTTTTCTAATTCATACCTTCATTTTGACAGTGGTCACCCATTTCACCAGAAGAAGGGCTTGGTTAGGGGCAATTCATGTGCATCTAAGATGTCTAGCACTGATGAATATTTTCTTGAAGAAGTTGAGTTTTTAAAAAAACATTTTTTAGAAAGAGGTTACCCTGCCTCCTTGGTTAACAACATGGCCCAAGAAGTGAGAGATAATAGACAAACCAAGTATTTTCCGCTGTTAGGTAGTGGCTTTCAGCAAGTTGAGCAGTTTGAGAATTTGGAATACTTTAACTTGCATAATAGGTTTATTCACACATTTTCACAGGATTCCCAACTGGTGGAACACACAGTGCTTAAACACTGGCCACTTTTGACGCTACATGATGACTTTAAAGGGATAATCCAGGAACGTCCCAAATTTGTGACTAGAAGGGATATTAACCTAAAAGGGTTATTTGAAAGAAAGCATCTATCAGATTCAAGGCATTGTTCCCCTAAACGTGGTACCTATAAATGTGGGGCATGCAAGCAGTGTTCCTTTATCATGAATGATAGTTCTTTTTATCTTCCATCTAGAAAATTTAGATTTGACGCTGACCAATATTACAACTGCGGAGCAAAAGGGGTGGTGTATTTAGGATTATGCACAGAATGTTGCATTTCTACATAGGGAAGACTGAGACCCCTTAGAAAAAGAATTTATGAACATCATTATGACATTACAAAAAAGAAGGACACTAATGCTTTTTTTAAACATCTTGCTTCTTGCCCTAACATGAAACTTAAGTTTATGGTTCTTGAACAGGTGACCCAGGATGCCAGAGGAGGTGACTGGGAAGCCCGCCTTGAATATAAAGAACTTTTATGGCAGCTTAGACTTAATGCTGCAAAATCTCCTGGTCTCAATGAGGTCATTAATATATCCAGTGTACTAAAGCTGAGAAGGGCTAGGCTATGATTTTCTTGTTACAATTAGTAAATGTCTTTTATCTTACATATTTGTGATTTTTTTATGCACACACTTGTACATCATTTTTAAATGATTTTTAAATGATTTTTTAGTGTTTTTACTATTTGAACTTTTATTCTGCATTTTCATATGCATACTTTTCACTCACTGAGTTCAGTTACTAATTAACTGCCTTCTTAAGTGGATGTTTGTTGAACTAATTAAGTACCATGTGATCAGATGCTTAAGTATTTAAACTTTTCAGTCACACTACTTTTTATCTTGAGAAAGCCAGGTATTTGCCTGGCAAAAGCGCTTGATTTATTGACCTGTTTGTTGTTCAATAAAGCTGCACTTTGTGCTTTTTGGTTCAGTTCTTCCTGTCTGTGGATTATCTTTTATCTTATTTGCCTTGGTTTCTTGGTAGTTTTTTATATATATATATATATATATATATATATATATATATATATATATATATATATATATATGACCAACCTCTTACTGCAAGACATCTGCAAAAAGCCCAACAAAATGGGGAGATAAAGGGCAAACAATAGTGACATCTTTGAAATATAGCTGTCATATGTGTAGAAGTCTGCAAGAGTGGCATGGTTTACTTTAACATATAATTCCAGATAGATTCCAGGTCTGAAACACAAATGAATGTCATTATTTACTGATGTCAATCCTCACATCATCCCAGTGGTATGTGAGAAACCCACAACTGTTATGGGCAACAGACCAAACATATGAGCCACGCATCTGGACAGTGTCTAGACATCTGGACAGTGGAGAGGTTTGACCGCAGTCATGTAACAGAATAGGAAAACCCATGACAGCTGCCAACCATGTCACCAAGCACCTTCTGAACCACAGTAAGACCAACATGACACTACCCCAAATCAGGTCTGGGGAATTGCCCATGTATGTCCAAACATATCATGCACTACAGGGATGGAACTGTAGGGAATAGCAGCTATTGGTGCAAAAATGTCCACCCACAACCATTTGCACCACAGTCACTGTTTGAACAAACATATCCTGATTGCCAGTCACACTCTACACCGACATATACTGGCCCAACTCACAGTCTACTGGGAATCATGAGAAGTTACAGGATATTTCTCTGTGTATTGTCTGGCACATCACTGGCAACCCATTAAAGACTGAAGTCATAACATATCAGCATACATTGATTATCAGATGTAATATCCTGCAGAGTAGACCTTTTAATGCAACACCGTCTTTGCTGGCAACTAAGCATGTTTCAGCTAGATTCATAAAGTGACACTATTTTCTGGCCTTTGCCCAAAACTGATGTGTGCCTTTGTGCAGATATCTTGCTCTAACCAGAGCTAGGTGTCTTACTATAAAACCCATGTCAATGCAAGTGTACCTTGTCCTGTAGGATGCCGACATTTGTGCAGTCACTGACACCTGCTTTGTAGCTGTGGAGAGCACAGGTCACTCATCCCATCATACGTTTAGACCCCAAATGGAGGCCTGCAAAGCCACAGGAGGTGGAGTGTTGAACATTAGCATACACATACACACCTCCAGGCTGGCCAAACAGTATGATGCATGGGAGACATCCTGAATGCAGTTAACAGTTGGCAAAACACTTATCCAAATCATAGCTACCTACAGGCCTCCAACCATGACTATGGACACCCACCACACCTATTGGGACCTGCTGGAATCTGTCAGGATTCAGTCATCTACCCTGCTCCTGGGTGACTTCAAATACCCAACCATAGTGGGCATGACCTATGCCACCTGAACATGAAAGCACATAGATTCCTCTGCTTTGTCAATGGCAATGCAGTGGATCAGCTGGTCAACACTCCTACGACAGGTGGAAATATCCAGTACCTGGTCCTAAACAACATGTGTGGCCACTGTAGCACTCCTACAGTGCCATCCTCCTTGGTAATATCTGACCACATAGCCATCACTGTGCAGGTCACTATCTCCCTGCCCCTCCTTTAAAGTGTCAAAAAAGAATTAACTGTACACAAATGACTATAACTCCCCTCAGAGTATGTAGAAGTAGCTGTACAGCCAATGTCCCATTTGTTGGAACTAGCAGCAGTGTCCAGGCTCACACCACAATACTATGTGGGCACCTACATAGCTGTATGGACTCAGCAATACCTGACAGGACAACATCATCTTCCTCAAGGTAGGATAAATGCCCGTGGTGGACAGCAGCAATACATAAATACCATAATAAGTGGAAATAATTGCTGGATGGGCCAAGGAGGAACAGGTGCCTCATTGGAAGCAATATCATCTTGGTTTGCACAAGCAGATAAGGTCACAGGTGATTTACCCTAAGACTGTCTTTGAGTGCAAATTGGACACTTCCACCAAGGCCACTCACTAGGCCTACCACATGTGTCTATAATTCCAGAGGCACACACAAATCTGCTCTGTAGTGGTGGTCAGTAACACCATATACATATATGGCATAGATATAGGCAACCGGCTGCAGACAGGTGAAGTGTAAACATCACCCCCCTGACCACCCCATTGGTACACATGTGCATGCACAGCACCTGCCCTCTCCCCTCATCATCAGGAAGCAGGTCCATAATGCCCTCTCAAAGGCAACACACAGAGGTCTCCATAGGCCTGATATCATCCCTGGCTGCATCGTACATGAACACAGGCATTTGCTCTCAAATCCATTCCGTACTGTAGTCAAACACAGTTTGAGCACCGGTGTCATCCCATCTGCACAGAGGACAGCCACTGTCATCCCTATAGACAAAGCTGAAGCAATCCACTGACCCAAGAAATCATATGCACATCAGCTTAACTAGCCTGCTGTGCAAAGTCATAGAAGGCAATATCAAGGACCTTATGAACCGGGACATCAGCAACATCGAAATGCCTGAGCCATGCAGCATGGTATTGTCAAAGGGAGATCAAGCCTGTTAAACCTGGTTGACCTCTCTGAAGTGGTTAACACACACAAGGACGAGGGGCAGATGGGAACAATGCCTACCTTCACCTAGCCCAATTCTCTCACAACAGCCCCCAGGTGGCCAGGATATATACGCCTACACAGCTAGGCACCAACCTGTATGTTATCAGATAGGTAGCTAACTGGCCCAATGATAGTACCCACTCGGTCAAAGTAATGGAACCCATCTCTAGTAGCAGATTCTTCCAAAGTGGTGTACCCCAAGGATTGGTCTGGGTGCCTCTACTGTTTGAGATATATGTATCTGAGGTACAGGACAAAAGCAGTGGTCTGTGGCTGACCAGGTGTACAGGTGCTTGGAAGCTGGCCACTGTCTTACATTCCTGTACTGATGTGAGCATCCCCCAAGAGGCACTCACCCAATTAATGACTGGTGCAAGAAGCATTACCGCAGAATGAATGCCAGGAGCGGCATCATTCTCCCTGCTGTGGCAGATGTCATCCACACTAAGTATGACAGTAATAATGTACTGAGCATGCAATCAGGTGTGAGGCAACTTATGCACCAAGGTTGGTAGCAACCTGACAGTTTCCCACCGTGTGGGCACCATTGTATGGTAGGCTGTCTACATGGCCCACCTCACAAATATGGGTATGTCATCCAGGAACTGGGAGGCCACAACATTCCTGTACTTCATCCTTATCAAACACATTACCAAGTACAATGGCTCCTTTCACATGTACCTTGCCAAGCAAATGCAGCAGTTGCAGAGACCACAGCAGTTCCTGACCAGGCAATTCCAGGGTCTGCAACACCTATCCTATACAGGTAGGCTGAAAGCCCTGTCCCTGTACTCAGTGTCATACAGACTGATCATAGGTCACCTGTGTCTGGCATAAAAGGCCATGTCCACACCAGCCTTGATGGCATCTCTGCATATCTGTAAGACAAATTGCACTCATGCATCATGGATGCAATGCCCTCACCTGGCCTGTGACATGTATAGTACTTGTTGGCGGGATAGTGTGGTGTCCCACACAATACACTGTCTGTAAAATACACTCCCTCCACATGTCTATCAGTGTACTTGTATAGCCCTCTGGAAGAGGAAGCTGGACGACTGCATGGGAAATGGATGAGACACCACTGGGATCCTGCGTGTAGCCCAGATGGACAGGGGAAACAGGTGTTGGCTTGGAAGGGGCATGGGCAAAAGTCTGGGTCAGGCTTATGAGGGTATCAGGGCCAATAGCTTTGATATCATCTTATGAGGCTATGCACCTAGTACTTTACATGTGTCCTGTATGTATTGCAGACTGTCCTGCAATGTTGTCTGAAATGAATCCCTGTGAGTCTGAACTGTGTATGTACTGCAGTGATAGTATATAGTCCTGTCCCCTCATCAGTTATCATCACATATCATTACACCTTGTCAGTGTGTGTGGTCTGTATAGCAATAAGTCAGTTCTTACAGTACATGCATATGCAAATGGTGACACTGTATAGCTCACTCCAATAGCCTTGGTCTTGGCCACATTTACCATTCTGCTACTAGGCCCATCACACAGTAGAATTTGTCACCCTTTGTTGTGGGCCAGACAGCAGCAGTGATAGAGATGGATTGCGGCAGGCAGAACTACTGTAAGGTGTGTCCTGAAGTGCCCATAGGTGTCACAGCTGTGCCAGACTGTACCAGGAGTGTGTGTGTGTGTGTGTGTGTGTGTGTGTGTGTGTGTGTGTGTGTGTGTGTGTGTGTGTGTGTGTGTGTGTGTGTGTGTGTGTGTGTGTGTGTGTGTGTGTGTGTATCTCAGCAAACATAATACAGCAGAGTATTACTTTACATATGTTGTGTTCCCCTCGCAGGTGAACACAGGGGTTGGTGTCCCTCCACCTCAGAACCTGATGTCAGTGTCTTAGCATACTCCCATGACAATGGTGGTCATAGTGAGGCACAGGTGGGGTCATCAGTGCCTGGATGTGTGTCACTGTTTTCCATCCCACTTTCACGCACCATGTCTCTGCACACAGTCAGCATGCCCAGTCCCCAGCAGCCACGGATAGTGGACAGGGTAAGGGTGATGGCATGGAAAAGCCAGTGTGTTGAGTATGGTGAGTGTAATTTAAGACACCAGCCATAGGCAGAGGGCAGGTAAGGTCACACACAGCAGATGGACAAGGGTGCTCAACAGAGGACTGCTGCCTGTCAAGCTCCTGTTTCAAGTGCCACGGCAGGTGTCACCAGGCGCATGTTATGGTCCATCATGGAAGCACAGGTGCGTACTGACTGCAACACCAGACAGATGCTCAGGGTCATGCATGCAGCTCTCCCTGCCATGCTTGGCAACCTCCACTGCAGTTGTGATGCCATACATCATCCTGCCAATGTTTATATTTATTTATGTATGTGAATTTATATTACATTACTTTAAGTAGGTAGAATTTATATGTATTCAAAATTTTATTACATGGTTTCTTTAATGTTATGTATAAAACTTTTTGGAATTAATGAGGTTCAGTTATGATGTCATTAATTGAAAGTATTTAAATGGCTCTTTTTTAGTAGGAAGTTGTATTCTGATGTAGTCTCTTACAGGAGATGAAAGCACTTAATACTAATAAATTACTGGATTTTTATTCATTTTTCCTGAGTGCATTTTCTGCAAGGATGGTATTTCAGCTATTTTAGTGACACTTGTATGGTTTTTACTTGGTGTGGTGTTCGTTGGTGGTTGTATATGTTTTGCACACCTATACTATCCTTTTTAGAGGCTAAATGGATACTTTAGATGCCTTCAATCTTTCTGGGACTGATATTACCGAGGAGGCCAAAGCGGAGGTAAAGCAGCTAAGGTTGAAAATAAAAGGGGTGCCCCATCACCATTGTTGTTAGAAGAATTAGAACTCAAATGGCAGATTAGGTTAAATGCTTACATATCCCCAGGTTTAAATGATTCATGTTCAATAAGTAGTATTCTTAAACTTAAAAGTTTGCAGAGATGAATCTGCTGTGAGTCTAATAATAGTAAAATTAATGTATTATATTAGACACTGATTGTAGATATGCAAGTTCTTATTTACAACTTAGAACTTACAATTTATTCATTATTTATTATGTATTTACAATTTATTCATTTTTTATTATGTATTTATTACTTACATTTTTTATTCACGATTTTTGTTTTTTATTTCGTGATAGTGTGTAGTATGACACTTTTTGTGTAGTCTCATCAAGCATATATTTAATACAAAGTAAGTTATAAAATAATATGCTATTACTTATGTCTGTAAGTGGGAGTGTAAAATGTATTCCCATTTTTTAAGAAGGTGGAGTTGTTGCATGTTAAATGATAGTCGTATCCTAGGATATTTGACTGCTTAATTGACTGCCTTGATTAATTGGCTAATTGAATATATTTGAATTTACTTTTATAAGCGTGTATAAAGTTTTCAACTGTGTTTCTGAAGAAGTCTGCATACTGCGCAGACGAAAAGTGCTTCTTTCATTAAATTTTACTACTTTTGGTGTGGCTTGTTGGGTTTCCTTCTTGGTTTACCTCAGGTCTTATTTTGTGGACTTAATAGTTGTTTGTCAGTTCTGTGAATTTAAGGTTGAAAGTCTCTCAGTTGAAAGGGGAGCTTACCAAATTAATTGAACTTTTTACTCAGAAGAAAAATTGTTCATGCCTAGCTGCTGGACAGTCTTTTATGGGTACACCGTCCCATTTACATCCTAATAGCCATGGTTCTACGAGTACTCAGGCATGTTCCATTTCAAATCATCCCCCCTGGTGATTTTAGAGGAAATGACAATGCTACTGGCTGTGCGGGTCACATGGGAGTTGATCCGAGACTGCAACAGGAAGCAACTGTGGCTTCTGAGATACGGAGCCACAATTTGGTGAATTCTTCTACTTTTTCCATTTCTCCACCCCAGGACATTCGTTTAAATCCACAGGGATTGTTCAATGGCTCTAATTCAGCTGGCAGCAGTCGTCCATTTAAAGGTGCTGTTCATTACAACAATGTTGCTGATTATAGTAATAATACTGCTAATGATGGTTCTGGTACCTCGCAAAGGCGGGGGGAAGAGGTATCAGGTCCTGGGGATGTTAATGCTAAATTTTTACCATATTGAGTAAACAGTTTAACTTTTCAGGGGATGGTGCAGTTCCATTAGAGTGTATTGGTGAAAGTGAAAGGACTGAAGCATGCTTCCTCAAGAACTTGATTTATCGGCTTGAAAAGAGACTGTTTAAACTCAAAACTTTACAGATGGACATCGCATATTTGAATCAATGTGTTAGTTTAAAAATTATACCACAAGGGTTAAGACTGTATAAATTCCCCTTTGGTATTACGTACAATGAAGAAATTGTTGATGATTTTGTACAGTTTTTTTGATGAAATAGGGTTGAATTTGCTTATAAAAACAGTGTTCTACTATGAAAAGCAAAAGGATGTGATAGCTAAAGAGGCAGATGTTTTGGATAACAAAATTAAAACAGATTTGTTGTTTTTACAGTACAATGCAATGTATTTCAAAGTGCTTGACAAGGTGGAAAGGAGATGTTATAATATTTTTCAAAAGAAAAAAACGCAAGTTGGATAGGGACCAGAAAAAATTATTTAAACAAACTGGTCTATCCTATTAAACAATTGATTAACAACAAATGTTTTGTTCCTTATGGGGAAGAAGTTAGGAATTCTAATAGCTATAGTGAAGTGCTTAGAAGAGGGGGGACTTGGAACATGGATGGAGAAATGGGGGAGGGGGAACAGGATTTTCCAGTAGTCAGACGCTTGGAGAGACTAGCACAGCATTACACAGAGAAGGGGGAATACAGCAAGACTTATTACCCACCGAGGAGGAATGCATACCCCAAAGGGAACAGATACAGGAATTAGCATACACAAGACAGGACATTGTGAAAACAAAGGATGAGTTCACTATATATAATGTCACAGATAGAAATATTACTGATGATTATTTCAACTTATCTGCAATATGCAAGGGAATTAAGTTCATTACCTCTTCCAAGGATGGATTAGTGGAAAATATTCTTGCATTGAAGATATATACTAGGAAATTAAATTTTTAAATCATGTTTGGTAATAAGGAAAATGAAAATATAGTGAGTTCAAAAAAACCTATTTCTTTACCTAAAAAAAGAAGTACCTATAATCCACTCCTGCACCCCTTAGTAGAAACATGAAAAGCTTATCTTGGAAGATATTTATGGCAATTCCCAGGGTTACAATAGGAGACAGGATAACTTAACAGAAGGAGAATTTAACCTGTTGTTGAATTTAAGGAAAGACAAACAGATGTGTGTCATGGTTCCAGACAAAGTGGTAGGGGTAGTGCTATATAAAAGTTTAGATTATTTGAATGAGATGCAGAATTTACTTTTTGATGAGACTACCTATTTGGGTGTTTCTAGAAATCAAATTAATATTTCCTGTTCTAGGATTGATTCATACCTTGAGGAATATCTGTTGGATGGAAGAATTGATGTTGCGTTATATGACTTTTTGTGTAGAAGGGACCCTGTGATATGGGATTTTTTCAGTATACCCAAGATTCATAAAAATGTTTTGAAACCACCATTTAGACCCATTGTGGCAGCCAGGGGCTCCAAAATTCATCCTTTGGCTGTATTAATAGATTCCTGTGTACAACATGTGGTTGACAAGACCCCCCACTTAGTAAAGGATTCTTGGGAATTTTTGGGTTTAATAAAAAAAGAGTTATGGACAGAGAATATTATTTTTTGTAACCATAGATGTTAAGGATTTGTTCACCAGTACTCTCAAGGGGGAGGGTCTCATGTTGTTTGAATAGATATTATTTCAGGAATCCAAACTGGAACATGGCATGGCTACACTGGTCTGTGAGATGATGAGCATTGTCTTAGACAACAATTTCTTATGGTTTGAGGGAGAGTACTATCAACAGATCAAGGGTGTAGCCATGGGGGCAGTGTGTTTACCTGTGTATGCCAACTTGGTTCTTCTGGGTTGGGAGAATCAGTATGTATTAAACTGTCCTTTTTGGGGTAGTGTCAAGTTGTATGTATGTTATTTGGATGACATTTTTTATCCTCTGGGAGGATAGTGAGTCTGAGATCCCCAGGTTTATTCAGTACTTGAATTCCAGTACGGATTTTTTTGATTTTACATATCAGTATGATACCAAAGGTATAAACTACTTGGATACTTATATTTCAAAGTGAATTGATGCTTTTAGGTCAAAAATATATAGAAAGGGCACTTTTTGCAATGCATATTTGCATTTTCAAAGTAACCACCCCATGGAACAAAAGAGAAGTATTGTTAAGGGTCAAGCCATCAGAGTGGCCCATATGACTTCACATTTGGAGGATTTGGGCCCCAAACTAGAAAAGGTTTCCAGCATGTTCCAAGAAAGGGGATACCCCAAATATTTAGTAGAAGAAATTTTGAATGAAGTATATGTGAAATGGGGTGTTTTTTTATAAACCACTACTGGGGGTGGGCTTCACTACAAGTGTGAACCATTGTAGGGATGGTCTTCAAAACAAAAAGTTTGAAAAAACATGTGTATTGCAGTATAATTGGAATAACAATAGTATAAAGAAAGTGATGGAATCTAACTGGAATATATTTAGGACTAACAGGGAAATTTTCCATAAAATGGGAGAAAAAACAATGTTCATTAACAGGATGGGTCTAAACCTGAAAAAACATTTGAAATGAAAATAGATAGGATTGATATGATGGGTGTAGGCACTAGACCATGTGGGATGTGTGCACAATGCCCATACATTAGCAAGCAGAGTAGTATGGTTTTGAACAATAACTTGAAAAGTAAAATTACATTTAAGAAGGGAAATTGTAATACCACTGGATTAGTTTACTTGGCAGTATGTGTGTTATGTACTCCCGATTATGTGGGAAAAACAGAATGTAGTTTAAAAACAGAGTGTGTGAGAACAACGATATAAAAATCATAAATTATCCAGTGCTTTGTATAAGCATTCCCTCACTTGTACAGGTTTTGTGAAATTTGTGTTTGGAATATTGGACATTGTCAAAATGAACCCTAGGGGTGGGGATTGGAAGAATTTATGAAAGAAAAGAGAAACTCAGAGGCAGCTTAAGTTAGCTGCAATGTTTCCACCCAGTCTGAATGATTCCACTCGGTCTGAATGACACTGTTTCTATTGCTCCAATGTTGTTGGAAAGAGCTAATAGATTTTAGCAATATAGATATATACAATTTTAAACATGACATTTATTTATGTATGTGAATTTATATTACATTACTTTAAGTAGGTAGAATTTATATGTTTAATATATGAATTTTAGCGGAGTGTTTGAATTTATTCAAATTACATGGTTTCTTTAATGTTATGTATAAAACTTTTTGGAATTAATGAGGTTCAATTACAATGTCATTAATTGAAAGTATTTAAATGGTTCTATTTTAGTAGGAAGTTGTATTCCGATGAAGTCTCTTACAGGAGATGAAAGTGGTTAATACTAATAAATTACTAGATTTTTATTCTTTTTTCCTGAGTGCATTTTCTACAAGGATGGTATTTCAGTTATTTTAGTGACATTTGTATGGTTTTTACTTGGTGTGGTGTTCGTTGGTGGTAATCTTGAAAATGCCTTCATGAATTGGTTGGATAACCCACCAGACATCGCAATTGGTCTTATCTACTTATCCTACATACCTGCACAAGTGATAGTGTGACAGACTTTGTATCAGCATGATATATCAGTTAGGTACAATGTCTGATGCTGGCATGTGTATCACTATGGTAACTGTGACATGTCTGGCAATGTTATCACAGGAATGCTCATTGTCAGGGGACACAGACAACATATATGTTGCAAACATGTGGATACCCCATGTACAACTTTACAGATGACTGGTATGGGCTGTATAGTGTTACATGGTGCATGTGAGGTAGATGCCATTAACAGGGTCTTTAAAGTAATGTCATGGGTAGGGGGTCAACAGGCCTTAAAATGGTATAACCTACACACAAAACAGCCACACGGGATAAGCTTCACCCACTACTATAGTTGTCGGTATTGAGATTAGAACCCCTACCTATCTAACTATTTCCACTATAGTATTACACAGTTATTGCACACCCCACAGAGCTTAGAGGGCTAACAAGTGTATACAGGTACATCTAGGATGAATGACATCAACAGGCTTGTACAGTAGGGCAATGGTATGTGTACTGGGTTGTATACGCCTCAAAATGGTATGACCCACACCCCCAGAGGATATGATTTACACACACACACACACACACACACGCACACACACACACACACACACACACACACACACACACACACACACACACACACACACACACACACACACACACACACACACACACACACACACACGCAGTTTCATAGTTGCCGGTATTGAAATTAGAACCTCTACCTATTTTGTTATGTATACTAGTGTGATATGCAGTTATCACACATGCCACAGAGCTTATAGGGTTTAACAATGTCACAAGGTATGTCTAAGGTGATTACATCAAGAGCCCTTGTAATGTATGGCAATAGGAAATGTGCTGAGTGGGAAAGGCATCAAAATACATTACCCTACAAACATACACACTTACAAACACCTTCACACACACACACACACACACACACACACACACACACACACACACACACACACACACACACACACACACGCCACAACTGAGTGTAGAACCCGTGCCTATCTAGTTATCTGTACTATACTGTTACATCATTAATACATGTGCCATGGAACTTATATGGCTGAGTGCTGTCCAACGATACTTCTAAAGGCAATGACATCAGCAGGACTGTTAAAGTAGGGCACTGGGATGTGTTGTGGGTGGGAAAGTCCTCGAAATACTTCATCCTACAAACATACACTCTTACAAACTGTTGCACATACACTTATACACACACACACACATTTGTCAGACCTGAGAGTAGAACCCCTGCCTTTCTAGTTATTTGTACTATAGTGTTACACAGTTAACGGACACACTACAGAGCTTACAGGGCTGACAACTGCCCAAAGGTGTTTCTAAGGGGAATGATATCAGCATGACTGCTAAAGTAGGGCATTGGGTGGGAAAGTCCTCAAAATACTTCATCCTGCAAACATACACACTTACACATACACACATTTGCCAGACTTGAGAGAAGAACCCCTGCCTATCTAGTTATTTGTACTATAGTGTTACGCAGTTATCATATGCGCTCTGCTTACTGGCCTGGCAACTGCCCAAAGGTGCTTCTAAGGAGAATGACATCAGCAGGACTGCTAAAGTAGGGCACTGGGTGGGAAAGTCCTCAAAATACTTCATCCTACCAACATACACACTTACACATACACTTATACACACATTTGACAGACCTGAGAGTTAATACCCTGCCTATCTAGTTATTTGTATAGTGTTACACAGTTATCACACGTACTGCAGAGCTTACTAGGCTAATAACTGCCCAAAGTTGCTTCTAAGGGGAATGACATCAGCAAGACTGCTAAAGTAGGGCACTGGGAAGTGTTCTGGGTGGGAAGGTCCTGAAAATATGTCATCCTATAAACATACATGCTTACACACACACACACACACACACACACACACACACACACACACACACACACACACACACACACACACACGTGTGCACACATTTGCCAGAACTGAGAATGGAACCCCTACCTATCCAGTTGTTTGTGCTATACTGTTACATAGTTATTGCACGTGCCATGGAGTTTTTAGGGCTGGGGCTGTGCAAAGGTACTTCTAAGGGGAATGATATCAGCAGGACTGCTAAAGTGAGGATCTGGGAAGTGCTGTAGGTGGGAATGGCCTACAGAGCTTATCGGACTGATAGGTGTCCAATGGTACTTCTAAGGTGAATGACAGCAGCAGATCCTGTAAAGCAGGGCAATGGGAAGTGTACTGAGTGGGAACAGTCTCTTAATACTTAGACCTACGGACACACACACACACACACACACACACACACACACACACACACACACACACACACAGGCAGGTGATGTGATATTATAACCCCCATCTCAGTACTATTACACAATGAGGCTCACCTTTTATGCTGGCACGTGCGACTGGCTACAACTGGTATGCCACTGTCCACAGCAGGACATCAGCCTATGCCATTCAGGGTATTCGTGTGTTTGACTCTCTCTGTGTGTGTCCCCTTGTGTCTCTCTCTCTATCACTGTCTGTCTCTCACTTCCCCAAATCTATGTGTGTATATGCTTGACATATATTGTTATCTGTTGCCCATATATATGTCTGTGTATCACATGCAACAGATGCAGATATATCACATATGGGCCACCTACAGCTAGCTGAGGGTAATCCTGTCTGATGGGTGTGTGTAGGGACAGTTAAGGTGTACATAGCTGTCTGTATGCACATATATATATATATATATATATATATATATATATATATACATACACAATACAGTCATATAGTCCGATGTGGGTTCCAATATGGCCTGTGAGTCTGTAAGTGTAAGGAACATGCCCAGTGTGACCTTCTATAGTGAGAATGAGACTACATTCCAGAGATAGGTGTACTCTGGTCCAGGGTTTTGTGTGCTACAGCCATACCTCTCAGGAGTAAACAGGTCTTTCCTAGGGGTACTGGATTTGTTTAGCAGACATTTTCTGACATATCTGTAGTCTGACACTACAATGTATTGTGTAATTACCTAGTGACAGACATCATCAGATCATCACACTGCTTTACAAGAGGAATACAAGATGTATGATGCACAGACCAATATTATGAGCTAAGCTGTGTACATTCTTGCCCAACAAGGCCAGTTGGGAGGTATGGCTACAGCCAGTTGACTAATGACACTGTGTAAACAGTCCAGCAACCTGATGATATACTGGCTGGGGATCTCCTGCTTGTGTGATATCTTTCTTACCTAAGATGTCATATCCTGGTGTGGCCATACCTCTCAACTGTACTTTTTCTGGCTGATTGTCCAGGTGTTTGCCTAGAGGTTTCATTCAGTCTACATAAACTTGTGTTTTTATGGCAAGTTAGTTGCATATAATTAAAGACTGCTGTTACAAAATAATGACAGGCATTACTGTTTTAGACTACATAACCTTCAGAAAATTCCCGCTAATGCAAATCCCTCATCCTACCAACTTTCTCAGTATGTAAGGGCAATATTTACAACACATGTCTATCATTGTGCCTTTGTCCCACTTTTATTTCTGACCTTGTCCAGATGTTTTGCTGTCAGAGGTCAAGAGGTATGGGTGTGGGTACAGAGTGCATTCTACTGTGCAGACATGTCCATTATATGTGTAGTATATTCCACATAGCACTCTGACTTCCAGGTATGTCAGTGGCAGAGCAGTAGGTGTAGCTGACATGCACAATAGTTGGCACTGCAGTTATCTGCACATGGCCCTGTCAAAGACAGCACTGTACCTAGGCCACTACAACACAACAGCTAGGAGTAAGTGCTGGCCATATCCTGACAATATTAACCACACATACACATAGCTCATTGACTCATGCATATTGTGGACATGCAACATGTTTTCATGTGTATTGTGTCAGCCCTGGCAATGTGTGCTCTGCTGCTATTTCCCTGCAAGCATGCATGTTACTGCATTTCTGTGGTAATATGGGGGAGGGGCACACCTGTCAGCTGTATACATTTGCACAGACTGTGCTGATATTTGCTTTACATTTTGGTTACATTTAGCATACTATTGTGCCCTGTCTTGGGGACTAGAGGCATATCACTAAAGACCACAGGTCAGGTTGTAATGGCATACATTTGAGTTTCAGACTTCTTACCCTTCAAAGCCTTACTGCAACTGCAAGACCTGCTGTGCTATCACTGTGTAAGTCTGTAAGGGGATAAATTAACATTGGCACCATTTGTGGGCCTTTGCTAGACATTTCTTTATGGTTTCCTACATCTGACTTGCTGGATGAGGCTGAGGGGTGAGTATGGGACCCCCACACTGACATCCATGCCTGTGAACTATGACCCCCCCAGTTAGTTGGCCCCCACATATACTGCAGTGGGATTTACCACCTTGGGTACTACTGTGTAGTGTGTGGAGGCCAGTATTGGGCAAACATTTCCTGGTGTCCCACATAGCTGTCAGTTGTCTGCTGCTATCCCAGTAAGCCACCCCATTCGCTTGCATGCATGCAGCAATACCACAAATATGCTACCAGAACATACTGATGCATTCATTTATTGTTAAGAAGACTGACTTACCTTGTGCCTGTGGCAGTTGTGTGAATGGTGATTGAGGGCTGCCTTTGTCAGATGCATGCAGTACACTGCCTATACATGGTAAGTTACAGGTAGTGTGATGTGTGTTATCCATTTTTACTGTGTGTGTGTGAGTCAGAGAGATGTGTTAGTCCCTCGGTCCCTACAGTGTCAGTGTGTGTGCGATACGTTGCCTCTTTGCCAAGGCCAAGCCATACTGGGCACACCTCCATCTGCCTACAGGGGCTGGCTCAGAGGGTTCCTCCTCTGAGTCCCTCTGTGCCTGTGGGGACCTTGGCAATGGTGGAGGGCTGTGTGGCCCTCCCCGTGCTGTTCCTGCTGCAGCTGTTTCCTCAGGATCATATTGTATAGCATGGCACATACTATGAACATGTGTGCACATGTGACTGGAGAATACTGCAAGGCTCCACCAGATATGTCAAGGCAGCGGAACCGTGACTTGAGCATGCCAAACACATGCTCTATAATAATCCTGGTTTGTGAGTGTGCCTCATTATGGCATTCTTCAGTGGGTGTGTGTGCATTTCTGATGGATGCCATCATCCACGGCTCCAGTGCATAGCCAGCATCCCCCACCAGATGGCCATACGGGATGTCACCCCCCCGGTAAATCCCTGATACAGCTGTGAGGAATACCTGATGTGGGAGATGTGATAGCTTTCAGGGCTTCCAATGCACACATTTATGATAATGCCCTGGGCATTGCACACGACCTGGCAGTTGATGGAGGGGAAGCCCTTGCAGTTGATGTAGACATTACCCTGCTCACCGGGTCATGCCTTGATGTGGGTGTGTGTACAGTCTATGGCACCCAGTACCTCCAAGTATTCTGCTACATGGTGGAAGAGGTGCATATTGCTGGGTAACTTCTCCCAGGTGCTGGGGAAGTAAATGTGCTCATCGGCATGTAGTAGCATGGCATCCAGGAACTGGTGGAGTACCCTGGATGCAGATGCCTGTGAGACTGCCATTATGTCCCCAATAGGTTTTTGGAAAGTACCTGTAGCTAATATTCCTAAGGCTACACAAACCTTGGTATCCACTGGAATGAGTTCCCCTCTGTTGGCTCTGGGTCTGAGTTGAGGCTGGCACAGCTTGATGATTTGCAAAAGTATGTCTCTGTCCACCCTGTAGCACTCTACTGTCTCCAGATCATGTAGCCCCTAGCAGATTACCCTGGATCTGAACACTCTTCTCCTCTTCTTCAGTCTGGGGCAGTTGTCAGCATTATTCTCCTCACCGCCATCAGCCTCCAGCATATACTGATGTATCAAAGTGACAGCAGCCCCTAACATTTTTTTGGCTAAAATTCCCCTGTGTGTGTACCCCAATGGTGCAGAGTTTGTGGGAAAAAACAGACTGAAAGGTGTTTGCACAGTTTTACTGTTGTGCTGCAGATGCTGCCTGTATGATTGGCTGGTTATGATACATTCCACCTGCCTGTTATTTTATTTGTACTTGATTGCTTTTATTCTGCTATTTCCCTTTTTTTCCCTTCCTATTTCTGCCCCTTTTAAGCGCAGAGGTGTGCTGCAAACCTGGTGCCCAAATGTAAATAGTTCTGCTATTTCCTGTTTTTTTTTTTTTTTTAGAACTGGTGCACACTGTGCAAACCTGTTTAGCAAAGGTAAACAATGAGAAATGGCCCTCCTCTGGACACAAACATGCTCTTCATTTCATGGAATAAGTCACTACAGCCACAGACACACACCCTTGCCTAGCTGTGCTTAGCTAAGCTCAAATGGGAGCTGTGGAGCTCCAATGTGCTTACACAAGCATGACACACCCCCTTTTCATGTCAGCTGCTTCTCCTGCTTACACCACTGCCTTATAGCTCTTACACGGTTAGGTGCAGCCAAAGATCGGTGTCCCATTCAGTGATTCAGTAAAATCTTCTCATTTGCATACCCCAATGCCTAAGTCCCTGGTTACACCACTACATCACAGCCTTCCTCCTTAGCAACCAGTGTTACCTGTTATTGTTTTGATTCTGCATGCCATAGACTATAATGGCAAAATGCAGATTTCCCTTAAAATTGCCTTTTCACATTTATTTTTTTATTTTCGGCATGATCCCATTTGCGAGCCGCTGCCCTGTGCATAAACGGACAAAATCGGCCAAAAAAAAATAAACTTTGATTTTTATAATTTTGCAACACTTTTCCATAGCCATATATTTTGGCCATTGGCATGCCTAAGGATTATAATAAATGCTTTACTTTGAGCTGTCATGCCTCCATTTTGATTTTTGCAGAACATTTCTACACCTCACACTGTTGTTGCAAGGATGGCTGCCGGCTTACTGAATTGCTAATTCACCTCATTTCCAGTGTTTTTACCAGCAAATGAGGTAATTAGCATTATTCAGTGGTGTCCATGCAGGAATAGTGCTGTCAGGCTCGTGCATGCTCCCAGCCTTGTTTAATGGATCACTCGGTGGCCATATTCCATGCAGGACCTGCTACACTATTCCTGCATGGAGAAAAACAGGTTATTGAACCCCGGGAACTATCTATACACTCATAGTATGTCAGATAATAGCCTGGCATCTCAATCTTCCATGTTTTTGATTTCTCATAATACTTTCTTTCTCTCCTTCACCTCTAATTTTCTATGTCTTCCTTTCATAGACACTGTATATATGTTAAGCTTGCCGACTTAATTTTACATATACCATTTACTATATATATCTTAGTTCTTCAATTGTTAGCTATCTGGTATGTATGGAATGTATAGGTTTCTATATGTAACCAGTTTTGTTGAATTTGATATAAAGTTTTCTCCTCGGACCTCCGCTAAAAAGAGGCAGTTTTGCCCAATCGGATTATTCTGGTTAACAAATGCAACTAAACAATTAAGTAAGTAAATTAATAAATAAATAAATATGTAGAGGTAAGAAGTTTCTAACAACTGAAACAGAATGTTCTAGAAAATGTCTTTCCTACAACAGATATAGCTGAAAGGAAATGTGTCTATAACAGAAACAGTATAGGTGAAAAATGGCAAATTGCTATGAACTCAAGTATGCAACAAAGTCCAGAAGGTATAGGATTTTTGCATGGAATTGATTGCATAGGCTTTTTTATACCTCAAGCAGACTTCAGAGAATGTTTCCTCAGGTAGATAGCATTTGCTGGAGGTGTGACTGGAAACATAGAGGTAATGGGAATGTCTTTTTGGGAATGTAACAAAGTGTCAAGGTTTTACAAATTTTTTACAGAGTTCTTTGTTAAAAAACATTGGGGAAGCAAATGATAGTAACTAGAAAGTTATTTTTGAGCTGGGATATAGAATCTGAATTGCCTAGACGTAGTAAGGCCTGGCTAAATTTAATGTTATTGGCTGCAAAAAAAAAAGCAATTTCTAGAAAATGGAAGCCAAAATCTAAACTAACTGTAACTGAAGTATTGAACATTGTGAAAGAAATTAAAGAATGGGAGGTGGGGACTTCAGAAAAGGGAAGGAGCAAATTACACAGAAATAAATGTAATTTGTGGGAATAATAAATGCCGACTAGTGTTTAGGATGGGAATGAAGGGGTGTTTCTTAAACACAAATGTATATTATGGAAAAATGTTACAAAGATTGCTTCTCTGGGGAGGGGGCGACTTTTGCCCCAACACTGCCTGTGTCAGAGGCTATATCCCCTTGTACTCCTGCCACATACTATAGTCAACATTAGAGGTCAGGTGTTTCTGCAGCTTCAGTAGGGTGACCCCCCCCCCACACACACACACATCACCCTTCATCTTCCATCTTCTTGCAAAATTTTCAAATTTTTCTTTTCCAGTTTGAGCACATAGGATTTAGAAAACATGCACAAAGACAGTGGGACTTCCAGCTGAATCCAAATTTTCTGAATGGACAAAACAAACAAAGATTTGGTGAAATGTCTCAGAGGGAAACATAAATTACTGTTTTTCTTTAAGGGTCTTTGAACACTTACTCCTTATTATAATCAGTTTCAGTGTATCCGTATCTCAGATAGGTAGGTATTCCCCCTGACACTGAACTTTGTCCCCTGGCTTCTATTTGTCTCTTCAGCTACATTGTACCTTATAGCATGTACTGCTCTTCAAAATGCTTCCAGCATGAGCATGGGAACAGAGGTGATCTATACTCTACTGCTGTTCTTAACTTCCATTTGTCTAAAGTATGAATAAATTTGCATTTGGTTTCCCATATCAGGATGGTTGATGTTAGCATTCCGTGCATCTTTCTATTTCAGTGCAATGTCAGTGATGGAACAGGCTGCACACTCCCCTCTGGTGCAGAGAGCTGTGAGTTCTAGTTCTATACCAGGTAGATCTATTGCTGACTGTGAAGTGCAGCATAAGGGGGGAGGTGCTGTATTCCTTAGTGCGTCATCTTTCAGATTATATGTTAAACCCCAATCCCCCTTCATGCTCATTGCTCACACATATAAAACTCACCTCTTTTCACTGGATTTACTCTTGAACTGCATTTGAAAGAAAACACCAATTGTACAATTTACTTTTCATAGTTTATTGGAATGACCTAAACATTTGACATATACTCTGTTTTTTCCCATTGGTACTGAATTCACAAAACCTTTTTCCTGAATGTTAATCTATACATCTTCCACAGAAGACACACTTCTTTTGTTTCTTTTTCAACTTGTCCCACTGCATTACGACTACATAATTTTCCCCAAATTTTATTCCTAGCAAAGACACTTTATTCTTTGAAAAGATGTACTCCCAATTTTACTGCGTCGCCAAAACCCTTACTTTTATCTTTATTCAGGGTCATTCCCATTTCCCTTAAAATCCATTCAGACAAACCAAAACTTCCCTCATCTACATTTTGTTCTCTGTGTATGTCAAAGCTACTAGAATGACCACTTCCTTTTGCTTCAGATATCTAGCATCTTTCATTTTATAAGCTAATTTACCCACTATTGTATTCATCACCAAGGCAAACAATAGTCCATTCATGGGACATCCTTGTCTTACATCACACTTCCTGTATATTTCTTTACTCAGCCACCCATTTACTAAAACTCTCACTCTCTTATTTTGATTCTATTACCTATTCCATACTTTTCCATAGCATCCCACTAAGCATCTTGTCCTATTGTATCAAATGCCTTGATAATATCACTTTACCATAGGTTTCACATCCTCTCTTTTACTTATAATATCATCCACAATTTTCTCACAACTAATAACAATTCTTGACATTCCTTCCTTTCTATACCATAAACACTTTCTTCCATTCTCCTCTGTATTATTCCCATAAAAATGTTATAATCTGTGTTATTTAGTTTGAAGGGTCTCTACATTTTTATTAAATTGTTCTCATCTTTCTTTCACATACATTTTAATATTCCACTACAAAACTCAAAACCTTCCTCCAACCATTTATTCTGCACATTTACAAAATATTCATTTTGCAAATCCATTAATTTATTGAAGATTCCATACCCTGTACCATATGGGCCTGATACTAAAGGAATATTTACTTTCTTATGTACTTCTTCAAATTCACTAATAGCAATTTCTTTTTCAAATTCTTTCTTAACTCATTCGGATTTTTTTTACTTTCCATTCCCTCTTATTTTCCACATGCTATACTAAATAATATTTATAATTTGCTCTTTTGTTATTTTTCCTTTTCCTTTTACAGTTTTCATTTCCCTCATTATATAAATATCCTCATTTACTATTTTATCCAAATAGACAGATACCTTCTCCCTTCTCCTTGTAAATAATATCTCTGCCTGATCAGTAATAACTTATTTTTTCTCGGTTTCTTTTAGATACATTTCTTTTTCCGTATCATAATACCCTCTTGTATTATTCTCTAAATTCTCTAATACATCTCTATACATTTCCCATTCTTCACTTTCTTTTCCTTCCTTACATCATTTGCCATCGGAAAAAAAAACACTTATTATACATCTTAAATTCAGTCTACCATTCAGACCAGTGTTTTGTAGCAGTCCCTCATGGTTGTATGATCCGTCCATAACTACAATGCTTTCCACTCTCCAATTCCATCCTATAATGTCTCAATGTTATTCCCTTTTCTAATATACTTCCTTTCTTCCATCACCTCCATCTATATTGTGAAATAGTCTTGAAAACTCATCACAACTGTATTACCATCTAGTACCCCCAAAGCTTCAGATAATATAAAATAATCAATTTCAGATCCAAGTGCCCCTTCTATAACTCCATTGACTTTTGTTCCTCACAGCTAATTTACCACATTTTTCCCTTCTTGTATTTTTACATATTTCCCTTTATTTTTACATTTTAATTTTCACATTAATGATCAGATAATCTTATATGTGATGAAACAGATTCTCTCTTTCCTTGCTAGTTATATATACATACAATGCTATAATTCTATAAACATGTTCTCTCCACCTCACATCCACAACAGTTAACCTTCCCATCCTTACCAATGTTACATTTAGTATTTTTACTATTTTTTTACATAACACAGCCACTCCAGAACAACTTTCACTTCCTAAATTTATTATTTCCACCCCACAATTTTTCTGTTTGCATTCTTTCTTCACTTTTCAGAAATCTTACATCCTCTTACAGGATAATATCCACATCACATTTAGAACACCATTCCAGTATTCCAGTATCCAAGTCCTTCTTACAGTGCTAATAATGCTATTCACATTTACTGAAAGTACTCTAAAATTGTTGCTATTCCTTTCTTTTAAGTTTTGAGGAAATATTTTTACATTTTTGTTTTCTTATTTTTGTTCTTTCCCCAGCTGAATATATTTTTACTGGGTTTATGTACCAATAATCATTGATCTTCATAATCAGATTTTTTGCTGGCTAGAACTGACCTCTCTTCCTGCATGCACCTTTTCTCTTCATTTTCCCCTCCACAGTTTTTCTTCTTTTTCAGTTTCTTCTTCACCTAGTTCACCTTCTCCCCCAGCCTCTCGTTGTCCTTCTCCATGTCTGCTTTCTTTTCTTTCCCTACTTTTTTCATTGTTTACTGTTTGCTTTTGGCAATCCATTCAAAAGTGCCCCCTTTTTTATACAAACTGCATTCAGGCACACACCTTCTTGCTGTATGTCCTTGCTCCCTGCACTAGTTACATTCTACTTTGTTACAATAAGTGTTTCACCACATGTTTTTTCACATTTCAGAACAGCTTCCAACCTCCATCCTGCATTCCATAAGTTTCTCTCATCTCTAGCTTTCACAATATTATCAAGTTTCACACAGACAATACATGCATTGTCTACTAGTAGTTCATTAGTTCTAAACTGCAAAGTAATATTTTTATATAACATTTAAGTTACTATCAGAAAACAAATAATTGTTCCATGGATAAATGTCCTTCTTTTTGTTACAAAGTTCCAGAAATTTCATCATCAGTCCATCAGTTTTAAATGATAAGTCATGAAAAATCCCTGTCTCAATATGTATAAACGACCAAATTTCTTGAGCTTTAAAACCCAGAACAGTTACCAAATTTTCCCATACATAATATCTATGTATTACATTTTTTGTTCTTATCCTCACAGTTGGCTTTCTTTTCTATTTAAAAACAGTTTTACTTACAGTTTGTTGCAGTGCTTTTTTGCCTACTGCCACTGTTGCATGTTTTAGTTACTGCATTATCTGCTGCCACAAAACCAGACACCTTTAACTGCTGCATTCTGTACTGCTACATCACCTGGTTCATATTACACATTATCATCCTCATCACTTCTGAAAAAGTTATCTTCCATCTCACGCCGTGAAACAGTGGATCATCCTGCTAAATTATTTCTAACAGAACATCATCTGCAAGCCCTTCTGATAACAGTTTTATCTGCACTAACTCAACAGGCTCACTTTCATCTTTTTCATGGAAACAATTAAATGCTGCTCATTTGTAACATCCACCATACAGCAGTCTTTGTTTACATTCTCAAGATGCATAACAAACTAATTTTTTGCTCCAAATTCTCACTTTGCACATCCAAACTCCATAGATTTCTCTTGTCATATGTGCTGCTACTTCCCTTAGGCTTCTTCCTTGCTGCTGTAGGAGCCCTACAATGCCATCTAGTAGCTCTAAAGAGTAGAAGTTCCCCGATACCCTGGGCAAATTTCCCCCTAGTAGTATAAATTCCATGTTGGGTCTCCCCTGAAAAGAGACTACTAGTCAAGTGGGACTAACCTTATTAACAAAAAAATAAATAAATACAAATAAATACATTTCAAAGTACAGGAGAAGTTACAGGTCCATGCCATAGATGAATGAAGCACTGAATACAACCCAGACAATCTGGGAATGATCAGTGGCTTGGGAACTGGAGGAGCCCAATGAAGGAGTGAAACTAAGGAATGATACTGGCTTCCCCATCCTGGAAGAGGGTATGCTACAAATTCCATAGTTTGAGTAACACCTATGGTTCATACAGCAGACATCAATTAATACAAAATAACAGTAGAGGGGCTGTGAGTATTCTGATATGACATTGCTGTCTGGCTAGGTATAGTGGGTATGTGGAAGTATGTATGTGTGCAGAGCCTTGCATAACGTGTTGCAGTGTGCCTGCTGGCCAGTTGGAAGTGCAGTAAGCAATAACAGAAAAAATATTCTTATTATCCACCAAATAATGGCCCATGATCCCAAATTCTCACTGCTTTTGCTTGGTGTCTTCAAGAAGCTGGCAAGCAGGGAGAATGAAGGGGTCAGTGTGGGATAGGGACTAGACAGTCATACAGAGATTATTAAGCCAAAAAGGGCACATTAAATATACAGTAGAAGAAGCTTGGTAAGATAATTGCAAGAGTAAGAATTAATTCTTAGAGTATGTATCAATTTAACTTGTTTATCTATTCACTTTTTTGTCAGCAGGATACGTGAACAGTTCCATGGGTCATTTTCAGCTACAATCCAGACCAGCAGAAGTCACACATTATAATAGTGCATGTCATGGTCATGGAAATAACTTATAGCCAGCTCCTCACATAAGGCTTAAAGTTTAAACAGAGATATTTTAATGCATGTCTGTGGAGGCTAACAAAAATAAATATCAGTGTCAAGCAGAAAGTGTCTTAAAATAAAATGCACTAATATAATAACTGAAACTAAAGCACTGGCGGTAAATTAGTTAGCAGCATATAACTATGCATATTTCTACATCAAAGTATACATATTTACACGTTTGAATATCAGATACATATTTCCATATATTAGTATCAGATGCTTGCATACTGGAACACAGCACAAAGAATCCTACTAGCAGTATTTAGTTAGACTAGACATTTTTTGTAATCCTAGGTCTAACAAAGTATCCATAATTACATGTCTAAGCTTCAAAATACTACTTTCAAGAATACAACACACAGACTTGTGCTATTTATATGTTTTAGCATCAGGTGACTGCATTCTATCCAGGATAGGGTAGTAGAGCCTGTTGTTCTCAATACGACCTGAGAACTGGTGTAGACTAGCTGGAGTATGTAATGTAAATGGAGCAATTAAAAATTAAATCAAGAGTTCAAGGGTAAACTGGTTTGTTAGGGAAGCAAGGAAAGGGATGCGGGTGTGGGTTACATCTTAAATACTACGCAATTAATGGAGTATTTTATACTTAATCTGTCAAACTAATTATAACATATGCATCTGGGAAGGACTGCAACAAATAGGTGTATCACTTTAGAAATAAAGTGATAATGATGAAGTCTCTAAATTGAAGGTTAACTGTATTACTCAAGATAGTGGCACAGCAAGTAGCAATGCAAACAAACTCTATGCGCACCTGGATAAATGCATTGACCTTTCAGTCCCTACCAAATCCAAACAAAATGGGAAGTGTAAAAGTAAACTAGACTGGTGGTCCACATGTATACATAAGGAATACAATAAAAAGCTTCTTAAACTATATAGCAAAACAAAAAAACTTAAATCAAGGTTACAAATAAAAATCTACTTAAAGAAAAAGAAACACCATCATGAAAATGAAGGCATCCCATGAACTTAGACTAGCATCAGAAGCTAAAGAGAATTACAAATCCTTCTTTAGTTACATTAGGAAACAGGAATAATACCCAGCATCATTCAGAACTTATCCAAAATGGCACTGCCTACTCTGATCCAGCAGATAGTCAACAAACAAATTCAGTGCAAATTCACTACTAAAACACATATCCCACAGAATATCAACCCTCCACCATAACCAAAGAAAACTTACTAAAGGTACTCTCCATAATTAAAAATATATCATCCATGGGGTCTGGTAATATATCTGATTGTCTTATAAACAGTACAAAATAATGCCTTAGTAGACCCACTCCTGCAGCTATTCAGCCTAAGCCTAGCCACTATTTTTCCAGAAGTATGGTGCACATCTATTGTCATGCCAGTGGACCAACCACTGACCCTGGAAAGCACAGACCCATTAGCCTGACTAGTGTCAATCTGCAAAGTCACGGAACATATCAGAACTGATCTAATTAACTATGATATCAAAAATATTATAAAATCTGACCGCTAACAGTTTGGCTTTGTTAACAGTAGCTCCTATGTAATGAATCTGCTCAACTTCTTTGAGGGAGTAACTCAAGCTGTGGTCACTGGACATGTTGTCCATACAGCATATCTCAAGCTGGCTAATGCTTTTGACACCATACCTCATACTTACATAATGAACAAGCTGAATGAGCTCCAAATTGACCCTTACATAGAGAGGTGGATATCAAATACGTTGAAGGATAGAACCTATGTAGGAAGGGTGGCAGGTACATCCTCGGCAAACATGAAGGTGACCAGTGGTGTTTGTCAGTGCTCTGCACTGAGACCTCTGGTATTTGTCATATACTTTGCAGATCTTTAAATAACAAATGGGGATCTCTGGCTATCCAAGTTTGTGGATGACTGCACACATGGCGTAATCCTTAAGTCCCCCTCTAATATTCAGAAGCTCCAAATTGAACTCACATATGTCAACAACTGGTGCTCAAAAACTAGGATAAAGCTAAATGCAAAAAAGTGCAGTATCATCGCATTTGGTAAACAATCCCGTCATCCATCTTATAATATTCAAAGTGAAAGTTTGGCAACAGACCTTGTAACATGGGTAGATAATGCCCTTGCCTTTTATCATCACATTGTTACAATGGTTAGGAAATCTTTTTACCAGTGCAGCCAATTGCAAAAGGTATTTCATCTTGATCCAAGGAACTTCTTAACTCCTCCATGTTCTGCATTGATCAGACCTATTATCGAATACAATGCCCCTTTTGGAATGCATCTCACTAGGCAAATGGAAAGATCCCCAGAGATTCCTAAAGAAAAAAGATCACAGGCCTAAAGCACAAAACATACCAGGATAAGCTAGAAGCACTGTCCATTTATTCAGTGTCCTAAAGACTCCTTAGGAGCAATCTGTGCCTAGTCTTTTGTGCCATTAGGGATTCAGTAGTCGAAGACCTCTAATATCTCCACAATCAAAAAGTCTCACTAACTCTAGAACCAGGGATCTAAACTTGCTACAGCAAATAAACTAAAGCTTGGTGAATGTATGGGTATAGGGTATGGCTGCCACCAAAAACTGATTGTATTTCTTTTGAGTTAGGCTTTTTTTTTCAAAATCTGGCTTGTAATGTCCTGCAAGTTAACATTAAGGTATTGAACAATGCAGAAAAAAAAGAGGTTAACACATAACACACTGACAACAAAATTGAAGAGTCAAACTCATTGAACATCACAACCTCTGAAACTACGGCTCACATCAGTAACAAAGTATTTTTGCAGGAAGACATGGCCATCCCAGCCATGCATGTTGGGAGGGCGTGGATACCTCATGTCCCCTTACCTATATATGCTACTAACTCCATGATAATACAATCATGGGAAAAACAAAAACACCCCGAAAGGATGACAAATTTCTCTCACTAATGTGATCTCACAATATAGCCAGCTAATGTACGAACCTTCCAGGACTTGTGAGTTTAATGAGTTGAAATCATGAAAATTGCATTGCACTAATTAAAACTGATGAAATGATAGATATTACCTGTTGCAGTTTTAGTATGAGTAAAACTGAGAATAATGTGCTGAACATTGGTTCATAGGTACTTACTAGACTATTGACCTGTAAAGATCTTAAAAAGCTTTGCCTTACATTCCCATAGAAGTTTTTAGCTCTTATATTTTGAACAACCCAGAGATGGGCCAAATATCAGTATTTTACTATGTTTCTAAGTCCAGGAAATTCAAAGGTTGTATGGAATCACTTTTAATTTTCCTCTATTTTTCATGGTTGTGATTAAAGTAATTGAAACACCTCTCCGTTGTTGTTGCTATTGTCTTTTCTCAGTGTGTAAACAGTGATCTCAAATGTCCTTAGCAAAGTTGTCTCCCTCCCCCCACTTCCTTTTGGAGTGTTTCTATTCCCATTCTTGTCTATCTGAAACAGTTTATTTCCACATAGAACTGACACCTGAGGTTTGATGTTTGATCTTTTCTGTGAATTCTGGTTCCTCATTCTGAGCAGTATTCACAGACTTTCAAGTTTGTGTCATTAGCTATAAGTATTCTATCTGTTGCACACAGATGTTCACCTCCTGCCATACCCTTCTGCTGTCCCTGATTAAAATGAATGTATGCATCTGATATTTCCTCACAAATTTCTATTATTATAACTTCCATGAGTTGAACAAGTTAATAGCCGCAGTGAAGAGATTTCAGTTCTACATATTCAGAATAAAAACATAATTTCTTCACAAATGAACAGAATGAAAACAGCAGAAGTTGAATGAGTTGAGAATACTACAGTGCGAAAAAGGAGATAATGAAATGTTTCAATCAAAAATAATATTTGCCTTATATAGAAAAGTAACTCGAGAAATACAGCAGAACTGTAGAGACAATGTTATAACTCAAGAGAAATACATCAGAACTGTAGAGACAAATTTATAAAAATAATTCACTGCTATTTATAGGCAAGTGAAGAAGACAGCTGCAACTAGCTTCCATAAAATGCGTGATGTGCTTCTTCACATGAAATCTTTTGGATTATACTAACTTAAATATTCTGCAACCACATTTTTATTTATAAATCAATAACTACTGACAGGTTAATGCAGGTAGAAATAATGTTTAGAACCATGTTTAACATTTTATCCATGTCTTACTTATTTGCTTGCACAATGTAAGTGTTATACATTTTGTTGACCTTAGTTAATCTTGCTGCGGTTGCTGTATCTGATATTTGCTTTAAATTTTATCTTTAAAGTCTGAATCTGACAAAAAGGTCTGTGTGGATCAGTGTTCTACTCTGGTAAATAAATTCAAACAAACAAGTAAAATAAAATAAAATAAAACAACAATAAAATCTGCACAGATACAGTATCATCAAGGTTTAAACTTGAGAGGTATGTCAACAGAGTGTATCCAAAATTGAATGAAGTTGTGTGCAGTAGCACAGACTCTAGGTAATATCTATTTGGGGAAAAGTTGAGTAAACCAAACATTTCAGGCATCAGCTGGGTGTGCAGTATCCTCTGGACAGGATACCATAGATTGCATTCTGTGTGCCATATCTGGGTTATCCAAGTGATGATGTAAAATTGTCTCTAGGTAATTTTGTCACATTGACTAATGCTGCCAAAATGAGCATAGGTATTTGCTGAGGATGAGTTGGCTGAAGGCCTGACCTACTCCGACCTATGTCAGGGACCCATGATGACAGTGGGAGGGGTCAATGTGCCACTAATGGCCAGTATATGCCTGCCATAAAGCCCAGCAGTCCTTGGTCAATAAGCTACTGGTCAGACAATATCCAGTTGCTCAGCCTGGCCTACCTAGGATAGATTTGTTGTGGAAAAGCCAGGGGTAAAAACCAATGAGCCTGCTAAAAATGAGCTAGGGATCGCTAGACAAAGGGTTCTGTGACAGGAAGTAGCTTGGAAGAGGATATTATGATGGTAAGAGGAGAATGGACACCCTGTATATCCAGGAGACAAGGTAGAAAGGCAGTGCAGCAAAGCCACTTGGCTTGGGATTTCGGGGTCCAGAGTCTACTATTCATTGGGAGGACAGACTAAAAATGGTGTGGGAACTGTGTTGAGGGAGAATCTTCTGAAGAAAGAGAGGCATGCCATTAGAACTAACAACAAAGCTGTGGCAATTCAGTTTCCAGTGCAGAGATAGGTCAGCATTCATAAGCTGAGCTTAAGGCATCACAGCAGGGTTGTAATGGTGAGGAAGAGTGTTTACAGGCAAATGTTGTAGGATCTACTAGATAAAGCAAGGGGTCCCCTTCAGAAGCTTGAGTTTTCAGAAACTCAAAATTCATATTATCGAGACGATATGATTGAGTTTCTGAAAACCTGAAGCTTTTGAATGGAGATCGTGGTACAGGGAGTATTAGGGAATTTACCTTTTCCCCTCTGTAGTGCGATCTCGGAATTGGTATATATAATATGCAGGGGGTATAGGGGCACAGCAAAAATGTAGAAAAAAGATAAGAGTTTTGTTACTTTTTGAAGTCTGAGTTTTTGGAAACTCGATCATATCATTTCGACAATATGAATTTCAAGTTCTGAAAACTCAAGCATCTGACACAGACCCAAAGCAGGATGTGAGCTGGTGTTGATAATGGAGGACCTGAATGCTCGTATCATGACAGATAGAGCAGGATATGAGGACTGCCTAGATAAACATGGGAAGGACAACAGGAATAAAGAAAGAAACTTTTGTCTGGTGAATGGATCGATGATGACTAACCCAGATTCACCAAATGGGACAGTCACAAGATCATATACAAGAACGGTGAAGATGCAACTCAGGTAGACTTCTTCCAAGTAAGGAAAGGGCAGTGGAGTAGAATTAAAAATTGTAAAGTTATCCTTGATGAAACAGTTGACCTATAGAATAAACCACTATAATTCACAATCTACTGTGGTCAGAGAAGACTTTTAAGATTAACAGAGACTAGACTGAATACCTAGAAGGTGACTGGAATGAAAGCACAGGAACAAGGAAATACTCAGGGCCCTAGCACCTCATGAAAAAGACAAAATAGGTGGTGCCCAAGAAAAATGGCAGTGTCTCAAAACAGCATATGTAAAGACTATAGAACAGACATGTGGCTGAGCTGGGTATGGAAATAAAGTAGCTAAGGAAAGCTGATAGTAGATTGCAGAGTCCAAGAAGTTATCAAAAGAAAGACAGAGGGCAGGAAAAAATGAGAAAAATAGTATAGATATACTACCCTAAGAAATAACACTGGTTAGCTAATAAAGAGGCTGAGACAGCAGTCACTATAGCAAAGAACAAGGCTCCATAAAAACTTTGCCAGCTTCTGAAAAGTGACTCAGCAGATGGCACAAAGAAACTATCACGTTGCAAGGCAAGTCAGAAAGACAAAGAGGATAGTCATTAGATACTACTCATAAGGGATTGCAGCATAAATTGGTCACCAGTGCAAAGGACATCAAAGGCAGATTGAGGGACTACTTCCTGCAGCTTTGAATGAAGAAATCCTCAAAGAAGCTGAACTGCCCCATGCACAGCTGATAATAAAAGAGAAGGAATCTACCTAGAATAAGCAAGAACAGCACTAAGGAAAATTAAGTCATGGAAAGCAGCAGGCTTATATTAAGTCACTTCAAATACAATCAAGATGTTGGGTGAGTTAGGGGATAAATAGCTCTGGAGGCTACTCCAAGTGGTATAGAGGGAGAGATGTATCCCAGATGATCAGAAAATAACTATTCTAGTGTGAGTGTACAAGAACAAAGGGGACACTCACAACTGTGGGCGATACAGATGTATCAAACTCCTGTCCCACTACACAAAAGTGCTGGAGAGGGTGAAAGACAAATGAATACACACAGTAGTAGAAAGTAAGATAGGAGATGAGCAGATTAGGATGCAGCACAGATAGTGAAGAAGAAGAAGCAGCTGAGATAAGGAAATAGTCCAAATGAGCATTCCAAGATTTGGAAGAGGCATATGTCAAGGTCTTAAGAATGCTGATTTGGACAGATCTGTTCTGGTCTGGAGTCCAGGAAACTGACATAATTAATGTAAGTTACATACAGGGATTCACTGACTTAAGTCTGAACAATGTTCGACTCACAGCGGGGCTCCCAGTGTATGTGAGTGTGCATCAGGGTTCAGCTTTGAGCCCACTACTATTCATAAAGGAGAGGGACTACATTAGCAAAGAGGCTGAAGGGGACAGATCAACAAAGCTGCTACATGCAGACAATGTGGCACTACAAACAGCCTCTGAATAGGAACTTCAGCAATTGATAGGTGGCTGGAATGCAAAACTGAAGGTACATGGGATGAAACTGAGTACAGACAAGATAGTTGTCATGGCAGCAAATGGAAAATCAATAGAAACTGAAAACTGAGATAGAAGGGAAAATAGTGAAACAGGTTAACAGCTTCATGTATCTGGGAGGGTTGGTTGAGGAGGAGAGAAGTCTTCATGGGTGGGTTAAAACTAGAATCAGAGGTGCTGCAATCAAATGGCAGAGTGTCATGGATAGTATGTGATAGAAGAATACCAAAGAAGCTGAATAGTTAGATGCACTACTCAGTGGTGTGACCAGTACTTCTCTATGGCACAGAAACGTGGGCAGTGAAGGCAGAGCAGTTCAGAAAGCTAGAGACAATGATGATGAAGTGCCCGAGATGGATGGGAGGATGCACACTGTGGGACAGATGAAGAAATGAGGACATCAAAGCATAAGCCAAAGTAGCTCCAATTCCAGTGAAGGTCAGACAGAATGGATTACAGTGGTTTGGACTTGTGTGCAGGGAAGCAGAAGATTAGGTGACAGCAAAAGCTATGGGACACTGCCATATGGACAGGGACATCATGCATGAGCTGGCTAAGATGTGTTGTTCTTATTTGCATGCCTGTGGGTCACATGGAGAACTAATGCCTGAGAAACCCAAAGTATGTGTAGCTTTAAGAATATTAGCTACAGGGATCTTTCATTGACCTTTCCATTACCAATGACCAATGGAGACCCCATGGGTATATCCCAGGCATCTCAAGGATATTCAATATAACATAACTACAGCCACAGCCAACAATTAAAAGAGAGATTTAAGATATTCCACCTCTTTTTAATGTTATGCTACCACATGTGGGGGAGCATTTGAGGTTTCTGCAGATCACAGAGGAGAGTTGCAACACCATATTATAACATTGCACATTTCCCTAAGGTACCAGGAGATATTGACTGCAATCATATTGTAATAAGGACCCTGCCTGGAAAACAGGGATAATGCTATGTCAACTGTAAAGGATTCCACACCATCAACTGCCAGGTGGTCTGTAATGCACAGCATATAATATACAATGTATCAGCAAGCCACAAAGGTAGTGCTCACAACTCTCACAACTGGAACTTATATTAGTGGCATATGAGGTGTGATTAACTTCAGGGCCATCTTACTGATGATGATGGCTATCCCCTGGAGCCACAGCTGATGACAACAACTAGAAACTCGCAGACCATAGCAGAAAATGCATATAACATCTTTCTGTTACAGACCCAAATAATTGTTGAATGTCTATTTGGATTGTTAAAGGTCTGCTTCCACTGTCTAGATGTCTCTAGTAGCACACTGCAATATGTTCCTGGAACATGGAGTAAAATCTTTTCAGTGTGTGCAGTATTACACAACATTTTGCTATGCAAATAGATACAGCGGAGGTGAGGTATCTGAGATAAGTAAGTCATGGAGCCAGCGGTGGAAGGGGTGTCTGATGAGGCCTTGTGAAGGAGTCAGCTGCAGAATATGAATATGCTAGGTGGAGGCAGATGAAGTACACTGTGGCACTGACTAAGTCAGCATCTTGTCAGTAACAGTGGATTTCCTGTGGCACAATGGTATTCAAGCCTGATGATCTGTTTGCTCTTAAATTAATTATCCAGCATGTTTCCCTTAGCTCTGTGCGATTATGAACATCGCCTCCTCTTGTGGTCTGACAGACTGCCTCTATGGCCTTAAATACAAAATAATGGGGATACTGTGCTACGTGGGCTGCTAAGGCATTATTGGGATCTTTCTGTTTGATGTCCCTCAAATGTCTGAGAATACGTTCCTTAAGACATTGATCTGTTTTGCCAATATAGAAAGCACTACATTGGCAGCAAGTCGCTAAGTATATGATGTGGGAGCTAGTACAATCAGCATAGACATTAAAATTGTACTGTTGCCTGGAGTATGGATGTACAAAAACATTGGAGCTGTCAATGGAGTTGCAAGCTTTGCATCTTAGGCACTCGAAAGTGCCCTTTCTATTAGAATTGGGCCTATTTCTTTCAAATCCATCTTTGTTGCAAATGAGACATTTCAAATTCCTCTTATTCTTGTATAGGAATCTGGGCTGTTCACCTACAATGTCTCTTATTTTGTCATCAGTTGTCAATACCGGCCAAAACTTCCTAATAACGTCACATACTTGCTTATTGTCAGCAGTGTATGTTAACCAACATTTAAGTTGCTGTGATTGAGTTTTAAGATCCAGGCTCTCATGATGACTCAATGTGGGTTCAGAGAAGTAGGGACGTCCCTTTCCTCTCCTTAATTCCTGTGGACTATGCTTCAATCTTAGATTCTTTCTTTTATAGGATCTTTTACTTAAATGTGTCTCAATATTTCTCTGTTCTGCTACAAAGTCTTCATTCTCAGTACATAATCTTATTTTACCAGTAATAATTGTTGAAACTTGCTCATTGTGTATTTTGTATTTTATGGGAGCTTTACTCCCTGTGCTGCCAATGAGAATAGGTATATTTTTAGCCCACCTTAGACTTTCATTCTTATTATATTACATTTAATAATATCTGAAAAATGTCCATTGTATGTTTTGTTATGACTCTCATACAAATTATTTATTTGTAATAATATCTACAAAGTCCTCACTGTATGTTTTGTTATTGTACTGGAGCTTTTCTTCCTGGATTTCCACTGAAAATGGCGACATTTTGGCCCAGTTGAACTTTTCCGGTAAACAAATGTCAATAAATCAATGAATAAATAAGCAAATAAATAAATAAACATTGGGCTGCTTTTTAGTGATTTTTGCAGACAGAAAAGTTAGATTATCACTTTAGTGGCAATAGTGTGTAGCCTGGTCTCTTATGAACGTGGGAATCACTGAGGAAACCTTAGTGTGTGTTGTGACTGCCCAGCGTGCCATTTACCTGTTTGCTGATTTTCTATGCCTTTTGAGATTTGAATGTATCTGCTTCAGTCCGGCTCCATCCAAGCTAGATAAGTACTTCACATTGCTCAGCTGCACTTTTTTCTTGTTATTTCAAAGTGCTACTGTTGTATTTCAGCATTATTTACTGAGTTTCTATACTTTGTCATACTTTAAAATGTTGTAGTTCACTGTATCAACTGCTGGGTTTTAATAACTTTGCATTTAATTCTAATTCTAATTGTTTGATAGTATTTTATTGTTATAATTTCTGCAGTTCCTGCACTTTTGGCCACTATTTAGTGATTTTGCAATTAGACAAGGTAGGTCTGTACTCTATTAGCAGTAGACAGTAGCAAGTCTCTTTAGTCTCTTTTGAGCTTGGGAATCACTGAGGAAACCTTCGAGTGTGCTGTTGTGATTGGCCAGTGGGCTGTTTTGCTTGTTTGTCCATTTTCTGTGCCTGTGTAAAGTTGTCACACTTGCATGACACTGCTCATGGCTAGGCTTGTAAAGGCCCCGGTGCCCTTAGCCTAATAACTTCCTATAAACCTATGAAGCATTATGCAGTGGGGATCAGCAATCACTGTATACATGCAGACACTTAGAATCTAACTTTTTCTATAAAAAAAATAATAATAATACTCCAATACTTCCTGAGTACATGTTTGTGTGACGAGCACTTGGTTTGCATGTAGAGGAACACTGAACTGTAGAATACACTAAGATTGTAGTTCTTTGCTAAATAGTACTTAAAAAAACCTACCGTAAACTCCTACGTTACTCCATTACTGTGGTGTGTACACAGAGAAGCACTGCTGCAACAGTCTTGTTTTAAATACTGCAGTCTCACTTAAATAGGACACAAGTAAACCTATTCTTGACCCCCTGGTACAACTCCGTTTGTAACTCATAGAGTAAACATTTGGAACCATGAGCAAGCACTTTCCTTCTGTCTCTGCAGCCAGCTTGGTGAAAATGGGCATCCTGAGACAATTTAGCAATTGCCTGATGGTTACTGACAACCACTCAATTCTTAAACAATCAGATAGTGTGTGAGAAATGCAATTATACATTGTCCCTGGAAATAAGGCTCTCTCACAGCCAGTACAATTACCACAGAGATTGTCAGGAACACACACCATATTCTACCACCAAGTCAAACTAAAGACCAAGCACATGCACTCACATATGCTGAGACTCTTAAAACATAATCTACCCAACCCTCAAAGCCCTCTTAAATGCAGCTATAACAATAGGAATCTTCAGCAACCCCACAAATATTTATCAAAGCAGCATTCGCCATGACAAATAGAGCTTCCACACATGGTGTCTCAACAAGTAATATCATAAGGCAAATCTCCACACAAACAAATGCTCTAGTTATAGGATATTTCATCAAGAGACACACAGATGTTCCACTCACTAAGATGAACAAGGAAACATTAATAGTCGATTTTCTATCAGGGGCCAGGATCTGCCAGATCACTCATGCAATCAGATAATTGAAACACAACTACTGGTATAATTCTGTCATTGTTCACGTGGGCATAAATGACCTGAGACATACTGTTCTGGACTATATGAAGAGAAACATAATCGAACTCTTGGATATCCTAGGCTGCCATAAGCCTAGCACTGAGCAGCACTGTACCTTCTCAGAGGATGATGCTGCAATATGAGCAGAAGATAACTGACTTTAACAATAGGCTTACTTTTTGGCACCATTCAAAGGCAGTGCAATACTTGTCATCTTGGGAGTATATGGCTGACAGACTATGCTGCTTTGCTACAGATGGTCTTGGTCTACACCTATCTCTTTTATGCTTTGAATATTGGCTAAAACTTTGTCCACCTTTTTTAGGCAATCCCAACCTGATGAACCTTCTAACGGAGCAAAACCAACCCAGGATAATATAAGGGTATTACTGCTCAATGCCAGGAGTCTAAACAAAAAACTCCAGTCCCTTCAAGATCTCCTCACCCTGGAGAATGTAGACATCTGTGTAGTTATAGAGACATGATTTAAAGCCATGGAGAGTATTTGGGAAATATAACACTATAATACCTTCCACGCAGACTAGCTACTGCATAGGAAGGGACAAAAGGCGGAGATGTCTCACTGTTCATCAAAAACAGTCACACCTCAAGACTGGTCAAGCAATATGATAAACTTTAGCTTTTCTATGTCCAACTCACCATGAGCAAACAAGTGGGGACCCCCTGCTCTCTTTAGTAATGGGTGCTAACCATAACCCTAACAGTGCCCCTTCCCTCAACCCTAAGTCACACCTTTTATTTATTTATTTTATTTATTTTACATTTGTTTACCAGGAAACTCCAGCTGGGCAAGTGTCCATTTTCAGTGGAGGCCCGGGGAGAAAAGCTCCAAGTTGTACAATGATAATTTCAAAGTCTACAATACAGTCTAATATACTCTGGTATATACATTGACTTATACATAGAATAGCAATTCAGACAATTTGAAAATCTAACCAGTGAATAAGTAACTGAATATGAGTTATATCAATAAAAGATTTTGTTGAGTTTACAGTACAGATATAAGCACACGTAGTATTTCCACTACATATTACCTATTGTACTGATGTAAGCACACGTGTAGTACTTACAATATATGATAAATATTGAGAGAGTGTGCATTATTCCATTTATGAAGGTACACTGTTAACTGTTAGATTGGAGAGCAGTCATGCTGAGTTATACAAGGGTAGTGAGAGTGAGGTTGGAGTTTAGGTGATGGTTAGCCTGGGGGAAGGCAGGGGCAGAGCCAGGATTTTGATAGGTGAGATTGTAGGAGTGATTTGAATAATCTTGAAGAGGAACATGAGGCAAGAGCAGTTGGGAGGGTGTTCCATAGTTTAGCATTATAGTTAGAGAAGAGACCTTCCCCAGCTGAGTTCTTTGCTCTAGAAACCTGTAGTAGGTATTTATTATCAGAGCGAAGGGATCTAGGAGCTGAGTAAGGCTGGATTAGTTGGCTGAGGGTTGGTGTTTTGTTCGGGTGGTGAATAATTTGGTGGGCTAGGCGTAGTCAGTTAAAGTGTAGGAGATGTGGAAGTTCTAGCCAATTGAGCTGTTTTAGGGATTGGCAGTGATGTGGCCTGTACGTTGATTTCATGCCAAATTTGGATATTTTATTATGGCAAGCCTCTAGTTTATTAAGGCTTGACTTACGTAGGTTGATGAGGATAGGGGATGCGTATAGAAGTGTAGATAGTAGGTGGGTTCTAGCCATGATAATTCTTGTAGAAGGTGTTAGAAATTGGGCATTCCTGTACTCGAGGCCTAGTTTCTTGTGGACTTTTTTGATGGTTTGGTCTATATGGATGTTGAATTTTAGATTGCTGTCTATTACTATTCCCAGTAGTTTGGTGTGGGTAGTAGGAGTGATAATAATGTTATTCTTAGAGTAAATGTTAAAAGTTGGGGGGCAGGTTGCAGTTCTAGTGGGATAAAGGATTAGGTTAGTTTTGTTGGGATTCCTTCAGAAAAACCTTCCTGTAACACTGCCACTATTTAGATGAATTTAAGGCTAGTGTTGTGGGAGTTTTAGTGTTAATATCAGGAAAGGAAATAGTTTTCCTTTCTCAAAATTATTTCATTCAATATTTTTAATTTTTGGTATTGTGTATATTCAAAACTTTTTTGTCAGTGTTTTCAATTTGACATAAACGTAGTTCAGTCATACACAATATAACCATATATATATATATATATATATACACACACACACACACACACACACACACACACACACACACACACACACACACACACACACACACACACATATGCGCACGTGTGCACAACCATACCAAAATACAATTTTTACTGTTGAGACTGCTGGAAGATGTGGAAAGCAATGGTATCATATGACTAGACTATCAGTATACATAATTCAATATTTGTTCTGAGGGCACTTATGTGGGGTTGCAATAGTTTTCTCTACCTGTGAAAACTTGTTGCCAGGACATGGAGAGAAGACAGTTTTGCGACAATGAAAGACAAATGTTCTCATTAGCCATAAATCATCATATTACTGGTATGCTTAAGGGAATATGGATATCTTTACTTATGAAGTTGTGGATAGCAGCTCATTTTTAATATGCTGGGATAACTTAAATGCAACACATTTAACTTAATTTAATTTAATTGCATTTCATTTAAAACAATGCGTCTCATACATTCTTTTTATATCCAGACCATTATGGGATCTAGAAGAATAGGGTGCTATGTGTGGCTGTGGAGAATTTACAGCAGTAATCCAGTCAGACTTTTCTTTCGGATAGATATTTAGACTGGAGTATAACTGCAGTGATATGAACACATTGTCAGTATGTAAGGTTTTTCAGATTTTTGGTTATTACAGATGTTCACTAATGTCAATGTGCCATGGTTCATACCATTATCCATATGTAAAACAAGAAATTCTGAGTTCTAATCCTAAGCTAGGATTGAGAATTTACCTGAGAGTCTAAGAAACAAATGAAGCATAATATGAGTATCATACTAATAAGGTATACTGCCTTTACAGGAAATGCCAAATTTCATCCTAATATTTTGTGCGGTTTAATTTCTCCAAGTCTTTTAGTACCATGACTGGAATGGACCCCATTCCTAAGTCAAAGTATGATTAAAGTTCATGAAATCAGTATTGTTTCAATCTTGATGTTAGCCAAAAGTGCTCTTTGCAGCACTCACAACGGGCCTAGATTTAATTCATATGGAGTTACATATATCAGTAGCATATCTAAATATGACTGTTAATTCTTTTTTATGAGACCAGTTGCTTCTACTATTACTGGAACTGTTTGTGGATCCTTCAGACACGTTGCCTTTGTTTCTTCCTGCAAATCCTGGTATTTTATGATTTTGTGTATCTCTGTATGTAAAACACTGTAATCACTAGATGTAGCAATTTCAATGATCAATGCTCTTTTTGTCCTCTTTTCATGGACTACAATATCTTTTTTTTTCTTGCATCTGTTTTTTGAACTGTTGGTAATGGGTGATTCCATGTAATATAAACCATCATTCTGTATAATGTTTTGTGGCTCATGTTTGCAACAGTTCTCAGCTACTTCATTATTGTAATGTTTCCACAATCTCTAATGCAACAGTCTTGCCACATTATTATGCCATTCAGTATACAGTATCACACCCAACAACAAGGTGTGCGACTGCTTCCAGTTCTGTTTTACAGAACCTGCATTTGTCTGTTTCTCCCACATGTTTAATGGGCTTTGTAAATCAATACCTACATAGTTCACTATCCCAGGCTGCCAATATTAATCTTTCACCTTTTGTTTTAAATTCACTTCTCCTTAACCATTCCTGCCTTAGACCCTGATCGACACGAGTCTGTTCTAGGAGTTTTCTGTACTTGCAACTATATTTACACCTTTTTCGCATTTCCTGCCTTCTCATCTGATCCTTCTTATATTCTTTATTTTGTTTTTTTGGCACATTCAACTTGGCAAACATGTTGCTGCCTGATTTTTATCTACATCTGGTTTGATTTGCATTTCCACTTGACATTGATAAGCTTCTGCTAAACTAAGCAGGCAAATCATCTTAGACTTATTCTTCTTGTGTTTTAAAACTTTCACTGTAATTGGATCGGGTGAAGTTAGAAAATATGTATGCAGTCCTACGATTGCTGATCTACACATGTAATCAATACTGAGGAGGCCCATACCTCCTTCAGAACAAGGAATATGTAATAATGGTATAAACTGATTTTTATATATCATTTCATAAGTGTGAAGACTTTTTCTTGTTTTCCTGTCCAACTGATCCAAACCTTTTGTGACCAGTCAGTTACCCCAAACCTATAAGTTAGAACAGAAAGAGCAGATTGGTTTATAGCGTGGACTTTATTCCTAGATGTCAGGGCTGTTTTCAATATTAATTTTAATCTTCTAAAATAGTCTTTACTGAGTTTTACTTGCATTTGATCATGTTTTATTGTTGGCCCTTCTTCAATTCCCAAATATTTATATACTCCCTCCTGCTCAGATTCCTTTATATATCACCTTCCTGTCCCAGACTCATATTTTCTTGGTACTACAGCTTTTCTGTTTTAAATGTTGCTTTTACACATTTATCAAGACCAAATGACATTCCTATATCACCTGAGAAAGTTTTAAGTTTTAACCACTTGCAGCTGTGTTTTCCGTTCCTCATCTGACGAAGTATATAGTTTTAAATTATCCACAAAATAAGATGAGAAGTCTTTACAGTTGGTTGTTTTCTAGGAGCCATATTGTAACCATGTTATGTAGACAGCGCAATGGGTTAAGGGCAAGACGAAAGAGCAGCAGTGTGAAAGAGTCATCCTGGAAAATGCCCCTTTGAGTTTTTATCACTGGAATAATAATTTGTACTTTATTATGGCTTAGCTGCAAAGTGGTTTGCTACTATTTCATGGTCATTGTGATGTAATTGAACAATGTAGATCATCTTAAACATTTGTAAACACTCCTTTATCCATAAATGTAGGATGCTGCCAAATACTTTCTTTTAGTTAATCCATGTCATACTTAGATTCTTCCCTTTTTTACAATTCTCGATTATGACTTTATTTAAAAACAAATGATCTTTTGTTCCATTTTCTTTTGTTATCCTTTTGTTCTATTTCCATGATTGAGTTTTCTTCTTAATGACTATAAACTCTGTAAGTATCAATTCCAGTATAGAATTTATACATCGTCAGAAGGCAAGTTATTGGTCTGTAGTTTTAGAATAGTTTGTCAGTTCACTGTTAATTAGGAGTATCATTTTTCCCGTTGTTAACCTGGTTGGTGTCTATTCCATATGCGCATATAAGTAGTTCTTACTCAGGGCTAAATCTTTGTGCAAAGATGTTAATACTTTTAGCCAGATGTTAGGTACTGGATCTGAGGCTGAGGTTTTCCAGTTAGGAGCTTTTCTTAATTTTGCTTCGGTTTTTCTGGCTGTTACTTCATTCCATTTCATATCCTGTACATTTGAACTTCTTACTGTTTCTTTTACTTCTTCTAGCCATTCAGCGTCTTTGTCATGTTCCATGGGGTCTTCATAGATATTTCTCCAAAATGTGTTTATTTCTTTTTTTTTGTGGTGTTTCCATTCCTTTTGTTTTGTTTTCAAATTCTGCATTAAACTTTTCTGGGTCATAAATGAGTTGCTTACTTTGTACCTTTCCTTTATATTTATCTGCATGTCTTCTATGTTTTTCTGCCTGATGGGATAGTTTTAGTTTATTATTTGCAATTGTGTATGATAGATCCTGGTCTGTTCTGATACCATGCGTTGCTTTTATCACGTCTATCTTTCTAAGTATTTTTGTTGATCAACTGTTCCCTGTTCTATACTCTTTTAATAGTGACTCTTCCTGTATTAATTGCTTAATAGTTTTCTCTCTTCGATGTTTCATGATTGCATTTGATTTCGCCCCTTCCTTTCCCTTATTGCTTTGTGTTTTTGTGATAAGACTTTGTGTTATTAATTTAGCTGCACAGTAATATATCCTATTTACTTTTGTTATAGCACATGATTTTCTGTTAATAGGCCTGATTACTGTGTTCATCTGCTTTATCAGACTTCTACCATTTTGCATCTTACTAACTTTCTGCAATCTTATTTATTTTATCGATCTTAATATGTCTATCCATTTCTATTAAATCAAGTAACTCTTACCTTAGATCACTTTCTTCTAAACTGAGAGCACATTCTTTGTTCTCCATTTCCTACGGGCATTCAACAGACAGTTCCAGAACAACTTCCTGTGACATGTTCTCTTCAGCTGCATCCTGCATCATCCATTGCTCTTTCATATGGGAACTCAGTGGCCTGTCACTACATAACATTGACTGCATCAGAGTTACCACTGTTTCCTTCCCTTGCGATGCAACTCCATCTGAACTTTTGTACTGGTTTCGTACAAAAGGCTCCACAGTATCTTCATGTGGTCAGAGCCAGATCCAGCACTAGGCAACCAAGGCAGTCACCTAGGGACCACTGGCTGTGAGGAGAGTCCTGCTGGACTGGGGACTGTCATATTTACTTTTAACATAAAAAACTACATTTTTAAGTGCATTCTTCTTTAAGAACATCCTTGAATCTGGCTGCAGTGTGCGTCATCGTCGTACAAACCTGTTCCTTTCTGTGTGTGTGGAATTTAAATACAAAAACAAGTGCATTCAGCTGGCATGGTCATTGAGTTACTTCCGTAGGTGTGTGTTGCTTCTATGGACTGACAAGGGACATTCCTTGAGCTGCTTCTGCAGGTGTGTGCTGCAGATAACACAGATGGACATGTAAGGTTTGTGTGTTGTATGAGAGAGAGAGAATGAGAAAGCATGAGAGAGAGAGAGAGAAAGAGATACCTCTCAACTGTCCAGATTTTCACAGAATGTCCAGATTTTTACTTCATATTTTGGTCTATTCCTCATAAAACTTGTGATTTTCTGACAAATCTCTGGAATGATCTGAGGAATGAAGTCATTAAATAAGGACATACATTTGAGTTTCAGACTTCACATCCTTCAGAACAATGCATGCTACGACAAATCCTGTTTTTCTAGCAACTTTCTAAGTTTATAAGAGCACTATTTAAAATCTGTCTCTAGTTTTGCGCCTTTGCCCCACCCCCCGTTAAGTCAGGCTTTGTCCAGATTTTTTTGTGTTAAGAGGTTGAGAGGTGTGGTCTAGATTTTTGCCTCATATTTTTGGTCTGTTTCTCATAAAATGTGTGATTCTCTGTATTTTTGTGGAAAATTAGGGATTTGAGTTGCAGACTTCATACCCTTCAGAAAATGTATGGTAGCACAAGACCTTTTAATCTAGCAACCTTCTAAGTTTATGACAGCAATATTTAAAATTGAATCCTATTGTTCAGGCTTTGTCCAGATGTATTGTGCTAAGTGGTATTGTGTGTGTGTGTGTGTGCATGTGCGTGTGTGCGTGTGTGCGTGTGTGTATGTGTGTGTGTGTGTGTGTGTGTGTGTGTGTGTGTGTGTGTGTGTGTGTGTCTGTGTGTGTGTGTGTGTGTGGGTAAATTCCTTGAGAAATGTACCTGAAACTCAATTTTTTGGCAGCTTGGTGGTTGGGGTAGAGGACTCAGGCCCTTGCTTCCTGTAACTAGGATACAGGGTATGAGTTTCAGTTGCATTTTTCAAGGAATTGTTAGCTTCAAGAGAAGAAATGTTTGCTCATGCTAAGTCTGTTTACAATATGCAACTGTTTTGTTTAGCAAATGTTATCACTATTGTACTATAGAATTGAAAATGTTTGTTAGTAGCACAACAGGTAGCACACTTGCTTTTCATGCAGAAGTCTGTGGGTTCTGCTCCTAAAGCATGTAGATGGATTGCTGATACTGTGTTGTACTTTAAGGGGGCTGGGGTGCTGCAGTCCTATGTCTTCCTTTGGATGAGATGGCTAGTAACTATGAACTGTTATCAGTTTGCCATCCATTCCCTATTGCAATATTAACAGCTTACCATTTTTTAATGTAATGTAATCAATTTATTCTTCAAGGGCAGCAGGCACTGAATTTATGCATGAAACAATGAAATATAAAGTTGTTTTCTAGCATCAACTTCTTCATTAGTTACAGAATATATTTAATGTGGAATTATTCAGATGACTCTTACTTCCGCAGAGATTACGCATATTGACTGATAGTGGATCGTAATGACAAGAGTTTCAGTGGCCTTTTATGTTTGAAATGTTCTGAATTGGGCAGTTTTGTCATTATTAGTTTATACATTTTGTTTCATTGCTTACTGGACAAAATGCCAAAAACTACAAATTTAAAACACATTCTATGAAGTGGTGCTGTATTATACAAGGAATATAATTTAATACAATCAGGAAGATGAATCAAAGAACACATAAATGTGTGCAAGGGGCCTATTATTTGAAAACAGCCCAAAGGTAAACTTTATTCACCACTGGCCAGATGCATTTTCTTTGAATGTGGGTTTCAATGCCATTTCAAATAATGTGAGTTTCAAGGGCAGAGAAGTTTTAATGCTAAGTCTCTTTTCATTGTTAGATTGTTAAACATTTGCTAAACAAATCAATACAGTCTATTAGTGTTTGTGCTATAAAATTTGAAATAAAAGTTTTAAATTAAATCCAAATATCTGCAAGCATTGTAGAAGTAAAGCAGAAAGCAGTATGCACACCAAGAGGTTTGAACAGTGTTTATGGTAATGGGGAGAAATAGCAAAGTAATGGGACACAGAGATGGCTATGGGGGGCTGTGTATGGGAGGGGCCCAATCCATTACCCTGCCTAGGGCCCTATCTGTTAATCTGTAATTTGGTGACTGAATGTTCCATCATGCTGTAACATTACCAGAGTGGGATTTTCTACACTAAATCTTTCACTTCACAAGTAATCTATAACTTTGGTTTCTATTTATTTAACTTCTGTATTACTAAACCTCTTTTCTACTTTCCCCTTTGTTTTCTTATTTTTTGTATTGTGGAATTTTCCATATCTGGATGCTTTTGCCTGTACTTCTCTTCAAATATCTTTGGTGGTGCTTTTTGGTATTGAATAGTTTTGCTTTCTCCCTTGCAAAAACATTACACCATATTAAATCTCTTTTTCTTTCCCATGTCCATATTTCTTCTTCAGATGTCTCAGACTCTGCCTGTTTCTCCTTACTTTCGAGACTCATTGTTCCATCACACTGTGACATAACCTGACTGATTGACTAAAGCCTTCAGTTTGCAGGTATTTCATAACTTCAGCTTCTATTTGTTTAACTTCTGCTTTACTAATGCTCTGTTCTGCATTCCCCCTTCGTGATCTTATTTTTTGCATTGTGAAATTTTTCTTATATAGGTGCCTTTGCCTGTATTTATCTTTAAATATCTTCGGACCTGCTGTTTTTGTATTGATTATTTGGCTTTCTCATTTGCATAAATATTGCCCCATGTCAGACCTTTTTTCTTTCCAACATTTCTGTTTCTTTTGTATACCTTTTAAAAATCTATAGGTTTTGTTCTTTATATTTTCTCACTTTCTCTGTCAATAATTTTTCCAAACAGCACACATGTTCTTGGTCTTTATACTGTTTTTCACAGAACTGTTGCATTAATGAACACAAATTTGTATCTGAAGCTTTTGACAGTTTTTCTTTTGCAAGTATTTTTCTTTCTAATTTCTCTATTAATCTTTTGAATATCATCTATCTGGAAATTCTGGGCTTCTTGCATAATAGTGACAAACATAATTTCTTCCTTATCCCTAACAGTCCACTCTGTCATCTTTATGGCTCTTATTCAGCCTGTTACTTTTCTGTTTTTTGTGGACTACTACTTCCTTCTACAACACTGTTGCACAACTGATAATACTTGAGACTTCTGTTGCAGAAAACCCAATGTTCTGCCTGATTTCCAGAGCTTTTCACTCAACTCCCTCCAGGCTGAGCAGATACACTTCATTCCTGAATGTCAATGCATTTCTGATAAAGGGTCTATATCCCTGAACAGTCTTTAGTTCTTTCTTGACAGAGTATGAGAAAGTTTGTGTGGTGATACAAGTACCAAGTGCTGTTAGTTTGTTAGTTCAGAATGGCTTAAAGAGAACAGTAAATTAGGGAAAGAAATCTTATTATATATTTTTCTGTGTTTGTTTGTAGCTAAAGAGAATTTTTGCACCAAGGCTATATATATGTCATTTTCTAAAGACAGCAACTGCATTACTTGAAGGAAGCAAATCTCAATCAAAAATGTTGAAGTCAGTGTTTGGTCTGTTTAAATATGGAGAATGACATCACCTTCTGTCCCCAGTTTGCTAGCTTCAGCCAGAATACCAATAAGCACTTGAACCAGAGGAGGCTACTAGTCATATCCAGGACCATCACGATGTCATGATTTACCGTTACAGTGACTAGGATCACCAAAATATCAGCCAAATTATTTGCAGATGTCCTGCTTAAAGAATGACAAGAGAATGGACCAATAGAGAAGGAGTCCTAGAAGGCTGATGACATACTCATTAAGTGTGAAGCCCACTCTAGACACAAAGGCACTGAGTCCAGTGAGGTGCTTTTGCAGCCTTGACTGTGATGCATACTTTGACTGGGGTCTTGGCAATGTCTTCCAGGAGACTGCCATGTAGTTAGATGATAGCTTATTCTCCTGAGCCAACACCCTTCAGCGGTTCATCAATCAGGATGCCTCTCCATGAGCATCTGGCTCTCACACCCTTATTTCGATAACCAAGGGTAAGGGTAGTATTTTATTTAGTTCTGGAACATTAGGACATCTTTGAAAAAATAGTATTTATCAGCACCCACCCATGACTGGAGAATTCAAAGGCAGCCATACCTCTCAAGTGTACCTCATTACGAGGAACGTACCTCATTTGGGGACTTAAAAAGTTCATGTTCCTTGAAGTTCCTCAAAGTTCCACATTGAAAGGGTCTGTCACACATTCAGTGTTAGGAATTTTTTTAAGTGAAATCCATGGTAAATAGAAATTAATCATATTAATTCATTAAAGGATCTTCTTTATAAGTAAAACCAGTATATTTTAACCATCCTATGACCTTCCTATTTGAAGTTGTTAGTAAGCCATTAGTATGTGTTCCACATTTGGCCACTTTGTTCCACATTTTTAGGGGTAGTGTTCTTCATTTTGGAGATGGAAGGTTGAGAGCTATGGCCATCACTCTCAAAAGCAGAACCAAGGCATCCAAGTCTCATATGAATACCATCTTGCCACAGCTTGAGCTAGGAGCTTTCTTCCCATTCTTCCATCTGATGTCCCCTCACATGACTTAGTGAAGCTGGCTCAGGACATAGTACTTTTCTTTAAGAACCTGCAGACATCATCAGAGCAATCATCTGTATTAGGGGACCATATAATGAAAAAGAAAATTTAAATGCCCCCACCCCCACAAGGAATCAGACAACTCTGACTCTAAGGTGAATGAAGTGGTTTATATGGACCATATGTCTTCCCATATTTTCTAGGAGTCAGACACTGAGGGCACCCTGTCCTCCGTCTCCCCACCACTGGATTCCTCATTTGGAGCCATCTTCAACACAATAAAAAATGCTTTCAAATGCAGTTTAAAGCTTCTTCCAGTGCCAAAAAAGGTAAAGGAAAGTTCTGGGTTTAACCAGAACCAAAGCTCCTAGTTATTCCTCCACTAACTGAAGCCTTGGTGGATACATTCACCAGCACATCTTTGGAGCCAGATTCTCAATTCTTTGTTTTCAGGATGCACAACCATTTTACAGGGTTGTGGATTCGTGTACATACCTGTACAAGAATTTATTTGTTGATCCAACTATGATGTCCATAGATTACAGTAAAAGGTTAACTCTAAATTCAAACAAGATTCCCCTTCTCATCAAGGACAGTCTATACTTCTGCCAACTGGGCCTTTAGGATTCTGTATAATTAGGCCCATATTTTAAAGTTCCAGGGGAACTGTCCTCTCCCAACTGAAGAACAAGGCTGAGAAGATAGAGGACAAGGCCCTGAGCGATAAAGTGCTAGACTTATGCTACCTCATCTCTCAAGTGACTATACAGTGGTTGTGATACAGCGGTTGTATCATGAAAAGCAGCAGCAAGACATGCCAGCCTGCTTGAGGACACAGCCCAGCCAGATCATGTAAAAGCACAGCTCCAAAATCATCATCATCATCATCAACAACTCCTTTTTTCCTATTTATACATGAGGTCAGGGTGTCATGTCAATTGTTGCCAGTCCTCTTGGATCACACCCACTTTCCCAACTTCTTCGATAGTCATGCCCATCTGCTCTAGATGTTCTTTCATGCAGTCCATCCATCTCTTGGCTGGATATCCTCAGTGCTTCTTGCTTTCTTCACATCTATCCCAAATTTGCTTTACCAAATCATCTTAGGTTTATAGGTTCATGGGTTCATAGGTGATTACTAAGTTAATGACCCTAAAGGACCTTTTTAAGCCTACCTATGTTTGTCAGGTGTATTTGACAGGTTTTGATACCACTCATTTTGTATGAGATATAGCATGGATATGACTGGTTGAGCATTTACAAATTTCCTCCTTATAACAGGGACAAAGGTGGCAGACCAGGATAAATACATGATTCATCATCCACTGATTCATGTTGCGCTTGAATACATGCAGGGAGGAACTGTGCTTCACATGGATGGAAGTCTGTTCGGGCTGTCTCTGAGACACATACCTGTCCCTTCAAAATGTCTTCTTTATGTTGCAGATGAGGTTTACATCCCTAGATCAGGTTTTTCTGATGGTATCTGTTTTGCAGATGTGTAGCAGGTCCATAATGGCTGGATCAGTGGCTGTTTTGAATGCCAGGCATAGTCCACCTCTCAGCAGTCTGTAGGAGACTGAGTGCAATGTTAAGGGTTTGAGGCAGTCTATGAAGGATTTGTTGTCTACAGCATGTATTCTTTTTGTGAAGAACCTTTGTATGGCACTCCAGTTGTTGCATTTGCCTCTTCTGATTTCCTGCTTGTGTGACTAAACCATTATTGTCAGCTGTCCCTGATCTTCTCTGTAATTTAGTTACTGGCTTCTGTCTGAAAAGAGCTACTTTTTGGACCCCCTGCTGAATAGGTGTTTAAGAAGCTGAAGGAAAGGGGGAAGACTATGCAGCTGTTTCACTCTCCTGCCAAATACAGCAGATACTACCTTACTAAGAACTGGCTGTTACAGTAGAAAAAAGACAAGATAAATATCCAAGCGATACAGAAAGGCCAGTTCAAGAGAAAATGGTAAGCTAACCAAAAAGGAAAGTCTGGGGCCTCAGAGCTGAGACCCTGCAAGGGAATAGCTATGACTCAATATTGCTCTTCCCGTCCCAACTCCCAATCCTCCCTCTATCAAGCCCCCTCCCCCAAATCCACCTCTACCATTCATCCAAAAAACTAGGAGGTTGTCTGGGGTGTTTGTAAAAAAACTGGAAGAAAATCAGACAAAACACTTTATTCTTAAGAATCATGGGACAAGGACACAAGCTCTAGTTTATAAAAACGCCAATGTTCTAAGATATTTCTAAGTAACAGGCGAAGAAGGACATCTAATTATATTTATACTTCTTAGACTTTCTGTAACTCTGGGCTATATCAGAGCAGGAAGAAGGCACAGGATTTTACTTAAGACTGCCTTCAATCTCAGGAAAAGAAAGCCTTTACCAGCTCAGTAGGGTAAAATAATAAAGACCTGACTATGGTGCAGGTGACCTGAGTTTGATTAGTAGCCTGAATATGTATAGGAGGTGGCAAGGGAGGATGGGACTGAGTGGCTGCTGCCAAATCAATCCTAGGAGTAGGGAGGTGTGTCTGGCTCACTGCTTGGATGACACCTAGCAGGAGCTCTAGGTGTCATACCTGTGGAATACATGCCTTGGGAGCTTATGTTAAGGTGATGCAGACTCAGAAGTCAAGGAGATTCTGCATGTGCAGGTATGTTCCACTCAGAAGAAGGCATACAGTAGAGTTTGGTGAGCTACCAATGGGGAGAGGGTGGTGTTCTACCTGGGAACAGGGTAGGTCAACCAGCAGGACTAACAAACTGGGCTACTCCCTACTACTTCACTCTTGCAGCTTGGGGAAGTAGATAGTTTGATAGGGATTTTTGAGCAGGAACAAATGGGCTATAGGGTATTACCTAATCCATACTTCCTGGTTCCTGCCCCCGAGGAATGAATAGGCGGATGGGGGTACTGGTATTGTAGCTATCAGGCAAGGTCCTGGAGGAAATCAAAAAAAGGTGGCCTTTGAAGTTCAGTCTGATACTTAACAAGGCTAAACAAATTGCTAAAAGTACAAAAATTCAGTATGCTAACCCTGGCAGTCCCTTCTGCCTTTCTTCTTCCAGGTTTCATGATTACCTTACACCTGAAAGATGCCTCCCTCTGCATAACTACTGTTAAATTGAACAAGTAATACCTGAGACTCAAAGCATGTGGTTCTCACTATCAATTTACTTCTTGCTCTTTTATTTCTCTGCTTCATCTAGGTTGTTTGCAAAGTGCCTGGCACCAGTAATTTCCTACTGTAGAACCAAGGGCAGTCACATTTACCCCTATCTGGATGACTGCCTGATTCAGGATACAACCTTAGATGAAACAACAGACAACTCTTGTGGTGTACTCTAGCCTGCTTCCAAAGTCTAGGATTCTCTCTGAATCTGCGAAAATCCCAATTTATTCCCTCTAGACAGGTCCTCTTCCTGGGAACTCTTCTGGATACTACAAACAAGAGGGCATGCCTTCCCTCAGTGAAGTTGCTATTCCTGTCTTCACATTTCACTACTGTACCACAAATCCAGATTACAGTGATGGACTTCTCCAGAACACTGGAGAATATGTTTTCCTCAGCATGATGGCTGCCATGTCAAGATTGCATATGAAATTCCAGTAATATCTAAAAAAAAAAAAAACAGTTAGTGCTAGCATGATCACTCCCTGCAACTTCCCATCCTGCTGATTCCCTCAATCAAGAAAGAGTTCTGATAGTGAATGCAACAGTTAAATATCAACCAGGCTTCCCTAATTCAGCTAGGTTGACACCCACAAAGTCACTAGAGACTTATCAGACACAGTCAGGGAGGTGGGGTGGGGCAACATAGGGGAATCTGTGGATTCCAGGAAACTGTTACAAAACTCAGAGGAAAAAGCACATCAATATCAAAGGGATGATGGCAGTAACTATAGCCTGATCTGGCAGTTAAGAGTCCTGCATATCTCCATATCCTCGCAGACAACATTACAGTAAAATGTGGCATATAAACAAGCAGGAGGGCTCTCATTGATATCTCTTGTGCAGGCTTGACTCTCATGGCATCTTACATTGTTTTCCAGGAAACTATTCTGGCAGACAAGTTAAGCAGAAGAGGCAAACCCTCACGCAGGCATGTAGTTGCCTATTCTGGTGCCTGGTGCCATCTCCCGATCTGGTACCACCTCCCCCAACTCTAAGCTGAGAAGTAAAAAATTGCTTGCTACAGTCCACAGAGAGCTATAGCCCTTCATTCCTGAAGTCCCGACCTGGGGGGGGGGGGGGTGAATCTTCTTTCCTTCTAAATTGTAGCAACTATGTTGCTACAGTCCACACAAGAACTTCAGTTTTGAAGTCCTGGGACTGGACTTTCTGAAAAAAATGTTTTCCTTTTAAACTGTCATACTCTGCTTGCTACAATTGTAGCAAACAGCTGCTACAATTTATGCCACACATGGAGTGCTAAAGCACCTCAGATCAGACTGCAAATGCAGTATTGCCATTTAAATACCAGTAATGCACTGAAGGTCAATTGGCATCTACCAATTGCACCCCCTAATACTTTGCACTCAGGTTAGCTGCTCTTTGTCCTGCCATAGCCACACTACTTCCTTCACGGATGGATGGATGTTGAATAAGGATATATTTCTGGATCTGGTCCACAGGTGAGATGTTCCAGAAAAAGACCCTTTGCTTTCCCAGAAAATGAACAGCTCAGAAAATTTTTCACCAGGACATCAACCACAGGAACCAGAGCTACAAATGCCATTTTAGTAAACCGAGTAGGTCTGTTTCTCTATACTTTTCCTCTAATACTTCATCTCTTCAGGGTAATACATAGGAAAAAGGTGGACAAGCCAAAATTGCAACACACGGCTCTCTTTTGGTTGAGACAGTACTGCTTGTCCCATCTACTGAATATGGAAAGGACAGAGCGTGTGATGCTACCTGAATATGTGGATGTCCTGACTCAAAAAAGGGGTCACTTATGCACCCTAACCCAAAGATCCTAAGTATGAAAGCTAGACTCATCTAGCCCTCATCTCCATTAGGCACATCTTTTCCTAGAACATACTTTCTAGTTTAAGGGGAGACTAGAAAACAAAATAGAAGGGAACCACATCTAGCAAAATGGAAAAGATTTTCCCTTTGGTGTTGGAGACAGGCTAGACCTTAACTAGACTTCAGTATCCTTAATCCACAAATATCTATCAGATCTTTAAAATCAGGATTGTCTTATACCTCAGTGAAAGAAGATGTCACTACAATTTTAGTCTGTCTAATCTGGGATCCTCCATTTAAGCTATGTTACAAGAAAAGCAAGTCTTCAAGACAGTCTCGCATTTGAGTTCTCCCAAGTATGTAATCTTGCCATCATGAGACCTCAGTTACATGTTAAAGAAGTTAACTTTTACACCTTTTGAGCCATCTGCTGGTATGCTCCTCAAATACTTGACATGGAAAACAGTACTGTTAATGGCTCTTATATATTTCAGATGGATGTCAGTACTGCAGGCCAAAATGTGCAATCAAGCCTTTCTTATTTTCTAGGAGGACAGGGTAACATGCAACACTCACCCCACCTTCATGCTACATTGTGTTTTATCCTACTCCACTGAAAAAAAAGGATCCTGCACATCCAGAATGTACACAATTAGCTGAGAGTTTACTCTGAAAGGACTAAAGGCGATAGAAAATAAGATCAGTCATTCACATCCATTGAAAACAGGTGGGGGTGCTGTCCTGTCTTTTAAGAGACCATGCCTTAATGGCTGTCACACTGCATCTCCTTGTGCTGCTGTCTCCATAGCAAGACTACACCAGATCATGTGTGATCACACTCCACAAAGATTACACAGTCGCTACTACCACCATCCTTAGAGGACCCAGGTCACCTTAGAAACATTTACTTGGTCATCTGTCCATACCTTCTGTAAACATTATTATCTGGACATTACCTCTAGGGATGGGGCAGGGATTTCCACAACAATACTCCAGGGTCTTTTACAAACCATACCTTTTCAGGGCCTGACACCCACTGTTCCATAAGCTCTGGGAATCTTCCCATGTGTTATCACTACTGCAACAGCAAGCAATGCAATGAGCATAGTACAGCTGTATTAGGAACTTACAAAAATTGTATATTTTTGAGTATGTTCCGTTTTGCAGTAATATTTACCTCCCCTTACCCCTCTGTTTCCTTGCCTTTAGCTGTCCTATTGTTGTAGTGGGTATCCAGTCACCTATCTCCTTACTTTCTTTCTCTTTTATCCCTAAAAGGTACATCCCTCAGGCTGACCAAGTATATTGGGAGGGAGTTTTGGGCTCCCTGTGGTGGGCTGCAATTCTTTGGGGCATATGCTACCTAACAACTCATGCCCTGGTCTCAGCCCAGACCAATGGAGGTGACAGGAGTAAGAAAGAACTAAATATGGCATGGATAGATGTCCCTCTTACCCATAGATGTGTTGATATCCATATGGGAAGGTGTCCTGACAAACTGGATGGGGAAGAGTGAAAAACTTCAGGCACTGGGTCGGAGATCAGGGCTTCTGATGCAGAAGTGCCAAATATTATCACTACTTCAACGGTGAGCATACACAAACATCTACACATAAGGTAAGGGCCTAAAAAGTGTATTTTCTTTATTCTGTACCTTCTTTATTTATTTACCAGGTCAGTGGGCTAGTCAAATTGACCCTTTCAGCCATGACATGACCTGGGCTCATCAAGCGGATAGCATACAGAATTTTAGACAAGCCGTTGTATGGACATTACAAATTAACCAGAACAACTATTGTCATGAAGTAAATGTCACCATTGCATAGGAATCATGTGAATTACATAGCCAGACAATTCCATTATGAACATACAATGAATATTACATTAAAATAGTTACATATAGTAGTATATATGAATATTATTTAAAATATGTGCAACGTTTTTGAGCTTGCTATACAGAGTCAGAATTATATTAATTATTAAACATTACCCCTAAAGCAATTGCATTTGTTTTCATTAGTGAGGTGCTTTATAGTGCTTTTTTTAATTCTGTTATAGTAGAGAGTGTTCTAATTTCATTGAGAAAATTATTCTAAGTAGAGGGCCCTAAGCATGAAAAGGCTTTTTTACTGACTGCATTTTTGAACCAATGGTGGATGAGGAGGATGCCATCATCCTCACTATCTCTTGGGGGGGGTATGGTAGTCCCTGAATGGTTTTCTGGTTCTAAAATGTGGGCAGTATCCTAGTCTTAGTATTTTGAAAAGGAGGCAGTTCAGAAGGAAGGTGATCCTATGTAGAGCAAGTTAACAGCCTTGATGTGGTCATAATGATGATTATGTGAATCTGTAAGCTGAGCAAATCTGACAATCTTATTTTCTACAATTTGCAGTCTTTGGGTATCATCAAGAGAGTGAGAAGTTAGTAATGGCTGGCAGTATTCAAGCTTGAGGTTTAGGACATTCTTAGCTATGGCCGGTCTAACTTTTGGGGTTAACAGGTGTGAGATCTTATAACAGAGTTGTATTTGTGAGAGCACTTTATTAGTGATATTGTCCAGATGGGTTGTAAATGTTAAGCGAGTGGTCAAGTGTATAAAAGCTAAATATTTATACTCTGTAACAAAAAGGGCTAACGCTATTTTGTGTTTCTTTGAGTAGGATGGGCTCTAGACTTGCTTTTTTACGGTGAGTGGAAAATAACTTTACATTACTCTTCTTTGGGTTGATAATAAGTTTGTTAGTAGCTGACCACTGGCATAATTTTAAAATGCTTGTTTGGAGTTGCGATTGTAAATTGGCGATGATGTTAGCAGACTATAGAAGTAGAATGCCTTCAGCATAAAGAGTTAGATGAAGTAAAGAAAATTCATTGGGTAAGTCATGAGTGAAAATGGAAAAGAGTAGCAGGCCAAGAACAGACCTCGAGGGACACTTATGTCTGGATAGCCCAAAGATGAGTAAAGCTTACAGAAGAATTGGGAGGACCTGTTTGATAGGTAGTAATTGAGCCAATTAATAGTGTGTCTCCAAAGTTAACTAAAATCATGTGGTCCACTGCTTCAAAAGCAAGTGTCATATTGACAAAAGCTCCAGCTCTGAGATGTCCCTCATTTAAGTTCCAGAGTATATTGTTAACAGCTGAAAGGTAAGCTGATGTAATGCTAAAGGCATTGAAGAAGCCTTGTTGCTTTCAGAAAGTAGGCCATAGTTGTTGATGTGTTTAAAATAGCTGCTTATATAGAAGTTTTTCAAAAATTTTTGCAATTAGAGAGAGAAAGAGAGAGAGAGAGAGGGATTACAGTATGGCAAATGGGAAAGATAACAGGGTGGCAAAATGCTTCTGTATAATATCAGCGCAATTTGGGCAATTGGATGAATACCTGGAAATTCACCCCGGGTATTCCACCTGGACAGGGGTAATAGGTGCTAATTTTAGTGCCTGCTTGAACCAGACACCCTCCCTTGGGAACATAGGTTGAACTTGACTAGTCTTGTAAGAGCCCTGGGGCCATTAGACTATGATCCTATGATCAGATATGACAATATATATCATGCTAGAAAATACTTGTTCAAATAGCACATGCAGTGATAAAATAAACAATCTATTAAACTATTCTAATGCTCTGGGACAAACGTTTGAAGTAACACAAATACTTCAACATCCTTAATAAATTATCATCAATAAGACAAGTGCTGGCTTTACTCTAATAAACTGACAGAAAAATGAATTTCCAGGGCAATACTGTATGTTGGGTTCTTTATTTTATATAGTATTCCTGTCCCAGATTATACGTAGGTTATACAGTATGTATATTTAAAGAACATAATAAAACTGAGTAGACACTTATGTTAGTCAGGTATAACCAGGCCAAAAGTACAGAGTAATTTTCCACCTCTGTGGCTTGCAACCAACTTAATATAATCAGATACAAGGTGACTCTATTTTGGGGTAAAGGGAAGAACATCTTAAAAAATTCCCATTGGTCATGATTTTCATACATTGTGAACATCACACACATACACACACACACACACACACACACACACACACACACACACACACACACACACACACACACACACACTTTTGTCAGAACTACTTACTTGAGTGGCTTTTTGAGCAGGGGAAACTGAGTAGAGCAGAGTCACTGCAGTCTGCACAGCTCCATCAAACTCCGCTTCAGACCTCTCAAATGTCCCTACTTTGCAGGAACATTTGTACTCCTTCACACAGTTTTCTGGATGGCCCCTCATCACATGTGATTTTTGAAGCTGTCTGGTACACAGAAGACAATACTACATGACCAACATAGTACTGGCATCAATAATCTAAAGAAAGAGGGCACATGTCTTAAATCTTCCTTTTCCAGAAGCAAAAATAAATAAGCTTGTGTCATACAATTTTGCAATACTGTTAAAGTCTACAGAGTTTGCACTATCTCTTTGATAATGTGCTCAAATTTTCCCATCATATTTGTCACTCTCTATTTTTTTAAAAATGTGTTACTGAGCAGTATCCCACATTCCTACTGGAAGCAGCAAGAGTTGTGTGCTATTTGGGGTTTGCATTTATGCTAATTAGATGTCCAGACTTTTGGCTAGATGTACCTACTTTTCAAGGGCTTTTGTACCTGTGTTCAATGTCTGTAGGCTGAGAGGTATGCTCTGCTTTTCCTGCTCTGATAGTTCCAAAGACTAGAATGGATGGATGTATATGGCTAATAGCCACATTTACTTAAGAATACTTAGTCCACTTCAGCACTGAGACTAAAAAAATATATTCAAGAGTAAGGCAAGAAGGGGCAAAATGGGAATCCTTACTGCAGTCTAGCACTTCAACAACATCATGCCTTCATTAACCTGCACTGGCATACTTCTGCACTGCTCCACCACAACCTTGCCCCCTTGCACAGCACATTCATTTGTGACTTGCTGTACTATATAAGATTGCATACAGTGCACTGCACAGAGCTGTGCATTCCTAAAGACTGCTGCATTTAAATATGGTTCAACAATACTATCACGGCGCAGCTCAACAGTGACACTTTCTGAACTGCTTTCTTCTTATGTACTAGTAAGGCCTCTCAAGGGGGTCTTTGACAACGTGCCACTTGTTATGACTGCTACTCATCTGAAACTTACTTCACAAATGGAATGCAAGACCACCCATGAAAAAGCACATTCTGGCTTGCTTCTCTTAATGTCATTTGGTCCATTTACATATTTAAGGAACCCCAACATGTACTCATGCAGGACTTCCTCCCATTTTCTAAATATTGATATCATAAGGCTGTATTCGAATAGCTACGTAGCTGCTCATTAAAATGGCCTACTGGCTTACCAGCAGTGGCAGATGAATCTAAACACTTCTGCTCTTTTTTCCACAAATCTCTCTGAATAAGTAACAATTTATTTGTTCTTTAGTCAAACAGATTCCTGTGTCAAACAGTAATTCCTTCCATTGGCAGATATATAATGTCTTGAGGCCTATTGCCTCCTTAATCAGTTCTACCTGGTTTTCACATAAATAACAAAACATTTTTTTTAATTAGGAGGACCAGTCCATTCATAAAAAACATATGTAACCTGTCTAAAACTGGATTCAACAGATAACTTACAGAGTTATTTATTAAATGAATGGGAAACAGCAATCCAGTCTAAAAAAAAAAAAAACAAAACAAAAAAAAAAAACAGGAAAAGACAGGAAAATGGAATAAAACTGTGATCTGGTCTGAATGATACATGAAATGTCTTCTGCTTCAGGATTAGCATACTTATTCAATAAATTGACTACAAGGTTATTCATGTTTCACACACCAGATTCTACATACTCAATGTGTGTGTGTGTGTGTGTGTGTGTGTGTGTATATATATATATATATATATATATATATATATATATATATATATATATATATGTGGGTTCCGTTCCAAATTTTAATGCTCAAAACTTCGAACTTCATATGATCGAAGATCATATGTTTGAAGTTTAAAAACTTCTAAATCCTGAATGGATATCGGCATACAGAGTGGACCAGGAGATTTCCCTTGTCCTCACTGTAGTGCGATCTCGGAGTTGGTATATTTAAGTTGTGGGGGGAACTACCCACCACATGGGGGGTGCAGGGGGCATACACATGTTTTAGTTGGGTGGTGTTTTGGGGGGGGGGGTTCACAATTTCAAGATTCCAAGATCTTGAGATTCTGAACTCGATATTCTGAAACTCGAGATTTTGGAATTTTGAAATTTCGTAGTGAACCCATATATATATATATATATATATATATATATATATAGAGAGAGAGAGAGAGAGAGAGATATTTATATATATATATATATATATATATATATATATATGTATATATTTACACATACATATAAGTTAGCATTTATACAGCACTGTTGTTAATGCCGAAAACATCCATATTTTTTTTTTCTTACTGGGAATGTAACTAGGGAAAATATATATATATATATATATATAGATATGTATATATTTACACATACATATAAGTTAGCATTTATACAGCACTGTTGTTAATGCCGAAAACATCCATATTTTTTTTTCCTACTGGGAATGTAACTAGGGAATATATATATATATATATATATATATATATATATATATATATATATATATATATATATAGGTTCATAGCTTAGTACTAAGCTAACTGCCCTTGTGAGCCATTTTAAGCCTAGCCAATTATCCCTTGTGAGACTCAAACCCTGCACCTTGTGTTTGTAAGGCAAACACCTTAATCATTAGGCCACCCTCCCAAAATTTACACATACATATAAGTTAGCATTTACACAGCACTGTTGTTAATGCCGAAAACATCCATATTTTTTTTTCCTACTGGGAATATAACTAGGGAATATATATATATATATATATATATATATATCTATATATATATATATATATATATATGTATATATATATATATATATATATATATATGTATATATATATATATATATATATATATATATATATATATATATATATATATACACACACACACACACACACACACACACACACACACACACACACACACACACACACACACACACATAAATATGTATATATATATATATGTATATATAAGGGGCTTATCAAATATCAGACTTTTACAAGAGCTAATGTTCAAAGGGCAATCAAAAATGCAAAAAATAAAACTCTTTTTTTGCAGGGGGAAATCCCCTGCACCCCTCAAACCTCCTGCTAAAGTGATATATTAATTCTGAGATTGCGCAACAATGTGGTAAGGGCAAATTCCCTTATCTCACTGTTCCACAGCCCCATATAAAAGGCTGCAGGCAACAATTCCATTTGAATGAATGTTCACTTTTTTTAATACCAGGAAAAATCATTTGTTCATATTAGAGTTTGTTCTTTCAAATGGTAACACACTCTTTCTCCCTCTGTGTATATATATATATATATATGTATATATGTATATATATATATATATATATATATATGTGTGTATATATATATATATATATATATATATATATATATATATATATAGATATATGCGTGTGTGTGTGTGTGTGTGTGTGTGTGTGTTATATAAGTTACTGTTGCCTGCATTTTATCACATGCTGAAATGCCGGTGTTTTTTGCCGGTAGTGCAGTCTGTTGAATTATAAAATGGTCAAAGTTCATTATATTGATTGTTACATAATTCCTGGGCTTTCCCCTTTTCTTCATATTTGTGTGACAATGGAGTTAGTATATTTAATTTCCAGCAGTGTGGGGGAAGAGCCTCCACACTGGGAGATGTGGGGAGAAAGGCTCCCATATATTTTTTTTTATTGCTTCTTGTTTTTCTTTTTGTAATTGCAGACGTAACATTATATTTTACATTTACTGTTTACATTTACTGTTACTGGTTTTCATTGATTTTATTTGCTAAGAATGATATTTGCCTGAGTTTATTTGATGTTTTGTGTTTCAATCACCAACAATTATTCACTATAAACTCATTTATACACACACACACACACACACACACACACACACACACACACACACATATATATCCAGATAAAATCAACCGCTGTATTGTCAACACTTCCTCCGACAATGTAGTTGTGTGTTAACAAACACTCCTCATTGCTTTCATGTTTTTAGCTGTTTATTACATATGTGTACCTTTATTTTTTAAACAAGCAACATCTTTATTGACATCACTTATGACATAGGCAGCCATACATTTATATAAATGAAAAAAAAACTATTTAGATATTTTCTGTTGCAAACATTATGCATCACTTATAATATGTACAGTCATTGTCAGTCAAACATTATATAGGTAATTCAATCCCTGTCTTCCGGTAAACCTCATTCCTCCTCCAAAACATAATTTTGTATATATTGTTCTCATAATTTCTATTGTTTTCTATATAATTTGCTCCTACCCTTTTCTAAAGATCCCACTTCCATTTTTTTCATCTCTGTTACTATGTTCACTATTTCTAGTTCACTTGGTTTAAACTTTGATTTACATTTTCTAATAATTGCTTTTTTGGCAGCTACTAGAATTAAAATCAGCAAGGCCTTACTATGTTAGGCAATTCTGATTCTGTACAACAGCTGAAGAAATTAATTTCTTTAGTTACAGCAATTTGCTCACCTAATATTCCCGAGGGAGTAGTCTGAAGGGAATTTTTAAAGTCTGCCAGGTCATTACACTTCCTTAAAAATATGTTCCCCTCCAACATTTGCAATCTACCTGAGGAAAATTTATTTGGAGTCTGTTTGAGGTATAGAAATACCTATGTAAACACTTCAAAGCAAAGATCCAAAATCTTCTAGATGGTGTTACGCATTTGGGAGCCATGCATATGTCCTCCCATTGTTTCTATATGAATTACTTATGAAATCTCTCTTCCCAATCCTTTCTAAACTTCTCTGATTGATTCCTGTATTTATCATGCATATATGCCTTACTAATTAACCCTTTTTAACAGCAGCTTCTATTCTAGATTATACTAAAAACTCTACCAGTGCCATTCTTTTGTTTAGGATCCCCCTATTTCTTTCTTCTTGCCTGTAGTCCAATATCAATCCTTGATAGTGAAGTCAATCTTTAACCTGAAATCCTCTTATTGCAGTCATCCTATATGCAGAATCTCCTTTCTCCATTTCTGCATTGGCTTAGTTCTTAAAATACTTTCTGCTACTTTATGAATATAATATTCTGTATGGTTCATGTTATTCTCTTTGAGGATCTGCATCCAAAATTTCAGTCTCTCCTTGTTTCTTGAGCTTCCCCCATTTTATTATCATCCCTTTCCACTTTGAATTATAGCTTTCTGCTTGTGTTATGTTTAGGAGCCTTAACTGTTTAGCTCTGAAATACCCCTTCAAATCAGGTAATCCTAAACTACCTTTTTCTACTGGAAGGATCAGCTTATCCCACTTGGCTCTTCTTCCTCTACCAGCTAAAATCTTTCAGCTCTTTTTGAATTGCTATCCACAACTTATCCTCTGGTTGATAAAAATATACTTGGCCTGCGTATAAAACTATAAAATAATCTTCACTGCTTGTATCTTGCTATCCATACCCATAAAACCGAGCTTCTAATATCTCAGTTTTTGTATTATCTTTTGTTTAGTTTTTCCCCACGTATCCTTTGCTGCCGTAATAGAAACATTTTTAATTCATATTCCTAAGTACTTCAATTTATCCCGTCCCCATAAATATGGTTATTCTTGAACCAGTTTGTGTGTGGGTACATAGTTTACAGCTATTGCCTTATTTATCTTCATTAATTTTGTATCCCTAAAAGACTTATATCTGTCCAGAATGTTCTACAACACTAAATGTCCTTTTCTAGTTTTATCAGGTATAAAATAATATCATCTGCAAATAAAGGCAACTTTTCTTGATTACCATACCGATTATATCTTTGAATTTCTGAGTTCCCTTATTTTCTTTGCAAAATAACAAAGGAGAAAGAAGACACCCCTGCCTGACTCCTCCGCTCAATAGAACTTATCAGAGAGGACCTCCCTCACTTTAATTTTCACCTCTGATCTTTCAGATATCTCATAAACAACCTTATAATTTTATCAGAAAATGCAAATGCTTCCTTTGCCCTGCTCATAAAATCCCATCTTACTCTGCTGAATGCTTTCTCTGCATCAAGACCCACAAACACAGCTGTATTTTCTTAAATTCTGCTTCCATCTGGATCATCACTGTTCTATTAATGTTGTCAAATGTATGCCTCTCTTCTACAAAATCATGTTAATCCATATCTACCAATTTTGGCATTACCTTTGACATTATTTTAGCCATTATAGACATAAACACTTTATAATCATGGTTTAGAATTGAAATCGGCCTATATGAGGCTGGGTCTGATGGGTCTTTACTGTCTTTGGGTATTACAGCCACCACTGCTTTCTTCCCAGACATCGTTAAACAAAGCCTTCCAGATCTTTTTTCACTTTCTTCCCTCCTAGCTTCTGAACTTCCACAAGAATGCCATCTATTCCTGGAGACTTTACTGCCAATTGGTTATACATCACCATTTTTATCTCTTCTCATCCTATCCCAGTTGTTAGAAATTGAGCCTCATATGTCTCTAACCTTGGCATATTCATTTTTTTCATAAACAATTCCATTTATAGTTTTTCTTGATTTCCATATTTTCTGCTTTATAGAGATTTTCATAAAATTTCTGAAATATTTCTAATATCTCTACAGGATCTTTAGCTATTTTCCTTGTTATAGGCTCCCTAAGTTTCACAACAACTTTTCTGCTTTCTGTTGCCTGAGCTGTTGTACTTAAAGTTTTTGTGTTCTGGAGGTATTATCAAACAAACAGTTGCTTAATAGCCATCTTTCTAAACCTATGCATATTATTGAGGTAGTCCCTTATTTTTTCTTTAGCACTTTACAATTGCACCTCTTCTTGTTCTGTGAGATTCTCCCTATTCTGCAATCATAGCTCTCAAATGTCCTGAATTCCTCAGTTGCACCCATTTTTTGATCAGGCCCCTCAGATACATCCTTGTTGTTGCAAATCAAATTGCAGTCCCCACCCATAAGTAATATTCCCTGCTGAAATTGTAGCAGTTTTAGGTGGAATATAAATACATGCCAGTGTAATCCTCCTCCCTCCCCAGTAACTCCTTAGTGCTACAAATCTACCATCATTATCTTTTCCCCTCTTTTATCACTATTGGAGCTCCTTTTGCATGTAATATAAGTATACCCCCTTGCCTTTGTTCCAGATAGTCCACTGAATAACAATCCCCAAATCCTTTATTTATCAAATTCACTTTTCAGTTCTTTCCAAATGTGTCTCCTGTAGCATAATTATTTGTATTCTGTATTTTTAATATAGTTCACTACTCTCTCCTTTTGTATATATCTATGAGACGGGTTCAGGCACCTAGGCAGCTAGACATTTTCCTATGGTACATTTGACTGGGGACACATGGCAGAAGTGACAGTCAGCTGCAGAGAAATATGGCTGTTTGCAAATTCCCTGTGGGCATAGAGAAGCATATACTGCCATGCTCACAGCTTTAATAACCAAATGCATGGAGGAAGAAGAAGTAATGAGTGTTGTGCTCACTGTAGAGTATGTACATATGTAACTACAATATGTAGAAGTGTGCTACAGCATGGAGGAAATCCTGCAGGCTACTGTAGTCACATTTATGCTCCAGTATGCATTTTAGGCAATGTTCCCTAGACAATGTAAAGGGGGTAATGGTCCACACACACCAATTATAAAGGTACTGCACATTGTGCACTGCATTTGTACTGTCACTCACATGCCCTCGGGCCAGCCTGCTTGATGCCTGCCATATTGCCTGCTGTCTCATGTTCCCTTGGAGACTATGGGCATTGTTTTCTTCCTGTGACTTTGGTTCTTGAAGTTGTGGGCATGGCAACACATTCTTCTCTTTGCCCACAGGGAATTTGCAAACAGCCATATTTCTCGGCAGCTGACTGTTACTTATGCCATGTGTCCCCAGTCAAATGTACCATAGGGAAATGTCTCACTGCCTAGGCGCCTGAACCCCTATGAGACCATTCATATTTAAAGATAATATGGGCATTGTTGTCATCATGATAAGAAGATATTTATTATTTATTTTATTTATTTGAAGTCTGTTTGCCAGGATGGTCCATTGGACTGAAGGAGCCCATTTTCAATGGAGGCCTGGGGAGAAAAGCTCCATAGTACAATATATAAAATAACAGGTTGTTATAGTACAAGAAGAGTACATGAAAACAAAAGTATATGATGATATTGTTTAGAAGATAAAAACAGACATTATATAACAATTAGTAAACGTTTACAAATATATAGTCCTTATTTTATATTATTTCCACCTGTTATGTACAACAGCTTTTTAAAACTGTCTAGTTTCAGCTTTTGTGTTAAATGCATACACTACTATTTATTTTATACAGTTGTTTCTTGTTATATCCATTTAAACCTATGTTACATCTTACAAGACTTTTTGTTTTAATGAAAACCCTGAAAAAAACACAACAACAGCATGCAACCAGAACCTATTTACTTAATACAGACACACAAAGCTATGTACATCTTCGAATAATGAAGTTTAACCCTCCTAATAGGAGCAATTGTGCCATATTGACAGCCACACTTACAGGCTTAAATTAACCTATAATGAAGGTTATCCATGTTAACATGCATGGTACAGCCTGTGCTTTCACTTACAGTAAATACTTTGTGTTTTTGTCTTATCTTTATTCTTCTCCTAGATGTAGAAAACAGAATGAATGCTTTCAAAAAACATTATCTCTTAGCCATTAAAAAGTGCCATAACTTTTTTATTGTCCTTAGCAGCTTGTCTTCGCAGAAACACGAGAACCAGATACACAGTTGCCTTCTACTATAAGCTTCTCATGTTACACTATGAACATTTATTTGCTAGCAGAAAACCTTTTGTTATATTCAGCATTCCTTAATTTACTTACTTCCCCTTAAATTGTGATATTAGATCAAACTAAGGGCCTTAATGCAGTCATTCTCCTTGGCAAAAGTAATGCTCTTTTCCCAGGATTTCTTCTCTTTTTACATTACAGTGCCTACATTTCTTAAAACTGAACATGAAAAAAGAAAAAATAGGGGTACCTGTTTACTTCGTATCCCTATTACACACACAAATAACTAAAAAAGGTTTACTTTACAGCATGCAGTATATGTCATGTATTATAAAAATACCATTAATAATAACATTTGTTTGATTACAGTTGCCTCTTTTTTCTTCCTCTTCCCCTATCCTTAATAGTCTTCCAAACATTAATGACATGAAGTAGGACATATGCTTTGGAGTCCCCCACAAGTTTAACAAAGTCAAAAAAGCCTAGGTTTTCTTGTCCTGTCATATTTCATAAATGTAATTGATACTTTGTAATCCCATATTTATTCATTAATTTATGAATTGTTAGTTTCCTTCCAATTGATCTCCATCTACCAAATCCAATTTGTTGTTCATTTCCAATGTGCTCCTGGTTCTTCTAATCAACTTCTATGTTTTTTTGTCTTTATCAAGCATTTTCCTTTGGCACATCAGAAAAAGTTTCACTGGCATAGTCTCTCTATGAGCTTTATTATCAGAAGAATAAGAAGCAGAATCCCCTTCTGCTGGATAACTCACTTTTTGTTTGACAAACTTTTGTATTCCTTCTTTAGCATATTCTGCATCAAAAATGACTTTGACCTAGGAAAAAAAATATTCTGCAGATAACTGAACACAGCAACTTGAATCTCTCTCATAGACTCATAGATTAGTACTCGGCTAACTGCTCTTGTGGGCCATTTTAAGCGCCGTAATTACCCCATGTGAGGCTACCCTGTACCTTGTGTCTGTAAGGTAAATACCTTATTCATTATACAAACCTCCCACATAGCACATATCACAACTGATTTTCAACATTCTCTGATTGGTGAAATAAATTTACTCCTCTTCTGCCTGGTTTACAGTCAGTAATCATTTTCCACAAACACTCTAATGTCTCCAACATTTTGTACTTTCTCCTTCTGCCAAAGTTTTGTCAGAATCAACTCTTTCTGCTGGTAGGATTGCATCTTTGCTATTAAAGGTCTTGGCTGCTTTCTCATGACCAGGTTTAGAGCATACACACAATGTGCCCTTTCAGTTAATAACACTTGCTGAGGAATACCAGTCCAGTTGCTTATTTCTGCTTTCATAAAATTAATACAGTCTGTTCCTTCCAGTTTCTCAGGTACAGCAGAACATCTCAGGTTTTCCCTGCATGTCCTCTAATTCTACCACTTTCAAAACATTTCTTCATGAGCAATCCCATACTAACCCAACCTTTTTATTTTTATTTATTTATTTTTATTTAACATTTGTTAACCGGGAAAGTCCCACTTGGAACAAAGCCAATTTTCAGCGGAGGCCCGGGGAGAAAGGCTCCAGATGCATGTCTTTGTAATGTGGGAGGAAACCGGAGCACCCGGTGGAAACCCACACGAACACAGGGAGGACAAGCAGACTCCACACAGAAGGCACCCCAGCCGAGAATCGAACCAGAGAACCTCTTGCTGTGAGGTGACAATGCTACTGCTGCACCACTGTGCCATCCCTTTTCTTTATTTCTTCCTCCGATTTTTTTGCAGTTTTATCATCTCATCTGTTTAAAGATTCTTCTATTTTTTCCAGTCATTTGTTATTTGAGTTGATATACTTCTTCAGTGTTTTGTTTAGTCTAATGAGGTCTGAGCACATTTAGCTTACTTTCCTCTATATAACTGGAAGTCACGTCTTGCACCAAAGCTGGAGCTTGAACTACTTTTTTCTGAAAAACTGCAGGATTCATCCTAGCCAGTGCTTTCTCCTCACCCTTTGTGATTGATTTTCTTTTAGGGTTCTCTGAATTTCTTTTCTGCTGACATCCAGGCAGTGCACTTATTAACCAGCAACTAACATTTACCCAAAAATACAAATTAACTGACTCTCTTTTCTGAGTTTCTGTTTTCACAGTGGCAGAGAGCTGAAATGAAGCTGTTACTCAGTCTGCAGCCATCTTGGAAGTCCTCAAACAATTGCCAGTGTTGGAGAATACATCCTTTCCCTCAGGATTCAGAGATCTTGGAGTTAGTATATTTTTTTAGCCGGGGGTGTGAGGGATGCAGCAGGCCTTGTTTCCCTGCAAAAAACACCATTTTTTTAAGTTTGCTTCTTCTGATGAGTAACCTCAGTGCATGCACAGAAGTCGACCTTTGTATTTCAACTTTCCTATGTTGATTTTAGCCATATCAATGTAGCATCGACTCAACAGATGTCACTAGATCCATATCTATATTTATGTCTATATATATATATATATATATATATATATATATATATATATATTTATATATGCATTTATATATATATATATATATATATATATATATATATATATATATATGTGTGTATACAAACATATACATCAATACATACATACATACACACATAAGCTTACTATGAAAATGGTGGAACACAAAATCTTGAGACAGTAATACTGAAAGATCAAAACACTGAAAACTATAATAAAAAAACCTTGAATATCAAAACTCTGCTAGTTTGGACCCATGAAGGAGTGGTAACATGGATCCTGCAGGGGGCAGGTCCCCAAATTCAGTTTTATAGTCTTCAGTGCTTTGATCTTTCAATTTTATGGTTTCAAGATTTTAAATTTCAAGACTTTGTGTTTCGACATTTTCATAGAAAACCATACACATGTATGGGGAACATGCAGTTGGTCAAATGCAGGGGTTACTGTAGTGATCTGGTGTGATCATTACTAATTAAACTTGTATTTTTAGTGTAAGAGGATTATTATTTAGTGGTGATGAGGAATATGCCCTTTACCCCACTGTTGTGCAGTTCTGGAGTGAGTACCTTAAGAAGTATAGGTGGGCTTGCTCCCCTGCAAAAAGACAGCCTCAACATCTTAATTTTCTCTGTATCGGATAGCAAAAGATTATGGTAAGGAAGTTTTTCCTTATTTGCACAGTTATGTGATCCCACAGCTAGCATTTTTAGAGATGCAGGGTTGTGGGGGGTGCAGGCACTGTATTTTCTTACATGCTTTTACTGCGTCAGGACTTGATAAGTTACAATCATTTGTGTCATGACAAGTTTTGTATCTGATACTTTTGATTTATACTTCTCTCTCTCTCTCTCTCTCTATATATATATATATATATATATATGTATATATATTTATATATGTATATATTTATCAGGGCAGTGACAACTTATTGAACAACTTATTGAATAGTGGTACACTGAAAGTCAAAATACTGGATGCAAAATCTTGAAATATCAAAATGTTGAAACTTCATAATGTTGAACTCAAAACATCTACAAAATAGCATACATGTTCTACATACATACACTGTACCAGAACACAGACAGGCAACAAACTGTTAGTGAAACCCAGACATGAGAGCTAACGTGTCCTGTGGGGAAGCAAGTTCAGCTCTCTACATGAGTAGGGGAATATGTACTTTGATTTCAACCTTTTAACATTTCAGCATTCTGATTTCAACATTGTACATTCAGTTTTATAGCATTCAGTATATTGCTTTTCAGTATGTTGACAGGGACCCATATCTATCTGTCTGTCTATCTATCTATCCATACACATACATACACACACATATAATATATATAACATATACACATGTATAGATATATATGTATATATATATATATATATATATATATATATATATATATATATATATAGATATATGTGTGGATTCATATCACTTCACTGAAAGACCATTTCACTGACACCCATTTCACTGAGACCAAATCACCTGAAGTCCATTTCACTGAAAGTTCATTTCACCTAAAACTCATTTCACTGACAGGTAGTATTCTAAGGCAAGTCAAAAGTATATGTCCTTTTCCCCACTGTAGTTCAATACTGGTGTTAGTATATATAGTTGGGGGGGTGTGGGGGCACAGCCCCCACATATATATATATATATATATATATATATATATATATATATATACAGACACACACACACACACACACACACACACACACACACACACACACACATATACATGCATGTATATGTGTGTGTGTGTGTGTGTGTGTGTGTGTGTGTGTGTGTGTGTGTGTGTGTGTGTGTGTGTGTGTGTAGTTTCAGCAACTTTATTAATAGCCAGCACCAACCTCAAAGCATTGAAATCATATAATGAAATCAAGAATCAGGAACAATGGACTTACACATTATTGATAGATAAAAACAAACAGAAAGCTACTGCAACTCAGATGAAGTAGACAGAGCACAAGCAAAGACTGTATATGTATATTAAAGCACAAAACCATCAGTTTCTATCACTGTTATCATCATAAAGAAAACAGCTAACTTGGGGCTTTGTCATCCCCTACTCCTACATAGCTATCTCTTTAAAATCAGAACAGAAAACAGTAATTGACTATATCTCTCCCCAGCAGCTAATTTGGGAAGATTTGTCACCCACTTCCCCTACAGATGTCTCTTAAACATAAAAATTAGGAAAGAACAACTACGTTGCTGTCATCTGTTTACTAGGGTGTCTGACCCATACACCTTCTGTAGACATCTCTTGAGCAAAAAAAAAAAAAGGTGACAATAGTTGACTACTACATCTCTGACAATTAAGACTCTAGTCAGAATGAGATTTTAATGATCCTGTGTTAAGCAGGTCAGCCAAACAAGCAGTTGAGGTATACACACACATATGCCTCTCTCTCTCTCTCTCTCTCTATATATATATATATATATATAAATATATATAAATATATATATATATATATATATATACATATATATATATATATATATATATATATAGACAAATACTGCTTATCTTTTGTAACTTTCACAGCATAGGTCTCTAAATGTGCTGAACAGTATGTACAGTTGTAATAGTTACGCTTCTGTTTGTGGTGTTGCCAGTGAACAAGACCTACTGACACACAGCACTGTGTCTCACATAAGAACCAGCATTGTTGTTGCAGAAGATGGTATTGCACAATGAGAAGTCAGTAGGGTATACCTCTCAAATATCCAGAACTTTGCAGAATGTACAGCTATTTGCCTCATATTTGTGGTCTGTTACCCATGAAATTTGTGTTTTTCTCGCAAATTACTGAGGATTGAAGTCACTAAATAATGACATGTATTTCAGTTCAGACTTCATATCCTTCAGAGAATACAAGCTAATGCAAAACATTTCTCTAGCAACTTTCTAAGTTTCTTTGTACTGCAGGATATAGCAGCAGCACCCATCAACAGCTATGTGCACAATGAGAAGTCAGTAGGGCATACCTCTCAATTATCCTGAACTTTGCAGAATGTCCAGTTATTTGCTTCATATTTGTGGTCTGTTACCCATGAAATTTGTGTTTTTTTTCCAAATCACTGAGAATTGAAGTCACTAAATAATGACATATATTTCAGTTTTAGACTTCATATCCTTTAGAGAATACAAGCTAATGCAAAACATTGCTCTAGCAACTTTCTAAGTTTCTAAGAGCAATATTTAAAATCTATCTGATTTTGGACATTTGACCCCCAATTATTTTGGCTTTGTTCAGAAATCTTATGCTAAGAGGTTGAGAGGTATGCAGTAGTGACATTAATCTGTGCCTGGATGACATCTCAGGACGTGTTTCAAACCATTATATGCTAGAAGAATTGTATGTTCTCCTCTTATCCAGATGGCAGTCGTGGTTTGCTCATGCTCAGGGCTCTTTGGGAACTATGAGCTGAATTTCAACATGCTGATCTGTGTAATGCTGAACATGTTATAAATATATATGCTCATTTTCCCTGCATAATTGATTTTATCCTGTGTTTAGGATTCAAAGTCTCAATGCAAACAGGCCAAACACAAGAAAATTGACAATCAGCCCCATTATATATAGAGTGCTGTGTTTTTGCATTCATTTTATTTACTTAATCATATTTCATTCTGCCTCCTAGATGTGGAAGACACTTTCAAGTTTTATTAATTTTGACTGTCATTCCCCACTACCTGTTTCCAGTTTTCTCCAGTTTTGAGGTTGTTAACTTACTTTATGTAGTAATTCATGCTGAGCAAGAAAAGACCAGTAATGCCAGTATTTGCATGCAAGCTGGCAGTAAACATTGGTGACCATTAGAACCAGAGGTAGTTTGATAACCTGTGGTCATTTTGGCTCAATATGCTTCTGTTACTTTGGTATGCAGGTCTGCGATGAGTTACAGTGGCCCCTTGGCAGCCTGCAGGCCCAAACAGTTCCTTTCACAGGTCTCATTGGAGGCATGTTTACTTAATAGAGCAAGTATAAGAACTATGACAGTCGGTCACTGTCATTTCCGTAGCACAAGTTTTCAGGCCAACTGAGTAAAGCACCATTAGACTCCCCTGTAAGTGCAAAATGCAGTGCAAACGTTGATGTTATGCTTTATGATTTTATACCCTCTACATTATTCGTTTGTCTTTCTTGAGCTGCAGTTTTTCATGGTTACTGGAGAAAAACAGTTTTGGAAACCATCAGATATTTTTGTTTTTCAAATCTGTCACATATTTGGGATCCAGAAATCTATAATTTTCAATTGTTAGCATCTGGTTTATGCTGCTGTTAATATTTAACCATAACCTACATCTATAGTCACTTGCCTTTATAAAAGAATGCAGATAAAAGTTACTCCTTTGAAAACATTTTTTTTGTATAAAGTATTAACAAAGCTGCAATAGTAGCCTTCTGCTAATAGCACTGTTTTACAAAACACATGCCTTGGTTGCAAAGCACAAATTGCAGAAAGATGTCCAATTTGACTAGCAGCTTTGAACTCACAAACAATAAAGTATATTCAGTATGTATTCAAGGCAAAACTTAAACTTACCTGGACAGTGTCAGTGGCAGGTTGCCTAGTCTGTCATATATCTAACTTCATTTGCTGGCAACAATCAGATCACATCTTACCGGGTTTACAGGACAACCATTACATCAAATCACAAATACTCAGAGCCAGGAAGGTGAAAAATTAAAAGCAAGGATGCAGCAATCTGTCTGAGACTGATATATTGGTACTTGAAAAGAATGAAGTTATAACATCTAATCTAAACCAAATGGGCTATTAATGCATGCAACATATGTGCTCAAAGAAAAACAATAAAGTTAATTTAAAAATGATTTTTATAAAGCCTCACTGACTTGTTAGTGTTGTTTATAGGACAGTAAACTACGCCACGATGGAGTATCACCTCATTGATCCCAACAACAGCCTCTGTTCTTTCTTAGAAAGAGACATTAATGATTCTTCTTGAAGATAACACCATAAATCTCACAGCTAACACATCTTTCCTGACTTTAAGCAATGCATTATGGTGTTGTAATGCTGAATAGATGTGAGAGTAAAGATAAAATATATTACACCCTTCATGAAGCTAAAATTAATCTGACTTTGCAGGGCAGCCATGTGACTTACCAGAGGAAAAAAAAGGTTTGCTTTGTATGGCTTATGTGTAGTCAAACAGAAATCCACATGGCCAGTTATTAAAATGAAGGTATGTACCTTTATTTAAAAAAGCAGTGTTTGAGTTAAAGGTACAGAAAATTACATGAAGCACTTATTAATACATAGTAGTCAGCAGATTATTGCCATAATTAAACAAAATATAGGTGCAATCCTTTCAGCATTGCAAGGCAAACCATTTTGCTGAGTATGACATTTTTTACTGCACATCATAATCAATCCAACATAAAGAAAACTCAACAGTGCACCGTATAAAATACATTTACGCCTGCCTTTTATGCACCAATACTGTCTCATCAGTCACAGTGACTCACACATATGGGTGTCTAAGAAGCAACAAACCATTGGGAGTATTATGGTTCTTAATATGCTGGGAAGTATGTCTAAGTAGTTATATGAATCATTCATTCAAAATTTCTCAAATACTGTTAGAAAGCAAAAGACAATGGAACACCGATACAATGTAATCCTTTTATTAGACAAAACATAGGTTTTTCGATTACTTGAGCTTTTAAGCTGGCATGAGCCCTTCGTCGGAATTATTAGTGACACAAAGGATTAGAAATATGACAAGTAATGAAATGCAAAGCAGAAAAGTAAAACATCTTTATGGAAATAACGGTACATTAATAAAAAAGATTACATATAGTTAACATACCAAAACACTAATGGAAGAAGACTTTCACCACTGTAACCTTCATCAGATGGTTCTTTACATGTGTTGTGTTATTGACATGGTAAAGGTAGCCAACACAAATATGGCCTTACCTCCACAATATGCCCTATTCTTTTCTAAAGATCATCATTATTACAGTACAGGATGGCATCTACTGTGGAAAAACAGATGCATTCATCATCACCTCTAAGAAACAAAGCAAACTTATTTCAATGCTGAACTTCCCACTCCCAATGCTCATTGTCTGTTCATGGCCCCCTCCCCAGTTCTTTCACATTAGGGTCCATGCTGCCACCCATCCCATTCTTTGGTCTGTTCAGTGTGCATATCACGCTTTGTGTTGCATCTTTCTTACTGACCATATGCACAGAGGGCCTCTGGCCTTCTTCTGTATGTCATCACCAACAGCCTTTTGGCCATTTTAGCTCACTGATTCATTTCTGCTTCCTCCACCTAATTGTTTTCTCTGTTAAGGTCTGGCTTCCCAGACAGAATGCTGCCGTTTAATTGCAGTCTCACTACATCCTGACAGAGCCAGAAAAATAATTTATTTCTGATTTGATGCAAGGCTTATGCTGTCATTGCCAGTATCTCTTGGAAGTCCTACACTGTAAAAGAAAGCGTCAGCACAATTTTATGGCAGGCCTCATTTAATTTGCACACATTCATGCATTAGGAGAATTAAATACCCATAAGTGCTTTTTGTATAATGACAAGCAGCATCTTTATTTATAGTCTAAAATTATTACTTTCATTGTGCAGATATCTCAATAGATGTAGTTCAGTTATAAAATCTAAATATCTCAAAAGATGAAGTTCAGTTATAAAATTTAAAATTGACATCTCCCCAAACTGCATGTGACATTCTTTACTGCTTCCATGTGTAAGAAAGTGTTATTTAAATATAAAAGAATGAAAAGGCCGTGTGATATTTTCTGGTTGGCATATGATGTTGTTGGCCAGTATTGTATGGAAACACATGAGTACTTCAAAGGAATACTCCTGGTTCTCTGGTTCAGTTTCTGGTTGAACATCCATCTGTATGATGTTAACAAGTCCTTCCTGTGTTCATGTGGGTTTTGCTCTGCTTTCTTCCTACACCCGTCACATATGCAGTTAGGTGAAAAGACAGCCCTTTAACTGTAATGTGTTGAGTGTACTTGTGTCCTGAGATGGACCAATGCCCCATCTGTTGCTGAGTCTCATTCTTTCTTCTATTGCTTGTCGGGGTAATTACCTGATCCCTTCCATTGCTAACTAGGGTAAAGCAGATATCTGTAAATGGATAAATGAATGGATGACAAATGATGGCTTGATATCATAGACTGAAGCGAGAAATGAACTACAAGAAAAAGAAGCAAAAATCATCCAGTTAGGATTATTTTACTGATATAAATAAAAAAAATGTGCCGGCAAATATTTTTGGGAGGGGCAATTATTCGGCTTAATCTACAAACATAATTAATATAATTAAATAGCAGGCTGTGTTATCACATGCTGCACAATACTCACTGTAAAACTAACATATTTAGTTTAAGGTCTACATGTTATCAGCAATATTCTCTTATGGTACTTTATTTCATATGTGTTCTAGATTTTTCTGTTATACTCTGAATCATACATAATGGGATTAATGTTACTAAATTTTATTTTAGGTCTGCAGTAGTTTGAGTCAAGCTAACTCAGCCACTGAGGATGCACAAGCCAGTGCATTTCTTCATGCCGGTCCCAAACCCAGATAAATGGAGAGGGTTACATCAGGAAAGGCATCCGGTGTAAAACTTTTGCCAAATGACAAATGTGGACAACAATACAGATTTCCATATCGGATCAGTCGAGATCCAGGTTAACAACAGCCACCACCAGTACTGTCAGCCAACAGGATGTTGGTGGAAATTGGGCTGCTGTTAACCGAAGGAGAAGAAGTGGGGGGGAAGGCATGCCCAAAGGCAGGAAGAGAGGACAAAGGTTAGGAGTGTGGTAGTGAAGGCAGGAACTTCAAATGTTGGCAGTATGACTGTGTAGGGAGACAGCTATCTGACATGATAGAGAGAAGGAAGGTTGATGTATTTTGTGTGCAAGAGATCAGATGGAAGGGGAGTAAGACCATGTGTATCAGAGGTGGGTACAAATTGTTCTATCATGGTGTGGATGGGTGGAGAAATGGGGTAGGGGTTATACTGAAGGAACAGTATGCCACAAGTGATTTGGAGGTGAAAAGAGTGTAGGACAGAGTGATGTTTATGAAGCTGGAAATCGATGGTGTAATGATGAATGTTATTAGTGCATATGCTTCCACAAGCTGGTTATGCAATGGATGAGAAAGAAATTTTGGAGTGAGTTTGATGAAGTGGTGATGAGTGTGCCCAAGGGTGAGAGACTGGTGATCGGAGTGGATTTCAATGGGCATGTTGGTGAAGGAAACAGAGGGGATGAGGAAGTGATGGGTAGGTTTGGTGTTAGGGAGAGGAATGCAGAAAGTCAGATGGTAGTGGATGTTGTGAAAAAGATGGATATGGCTGTGGGCAATACGTATTTTAAGAAGAGAGACGAGCACAGGGTGAAATACAAGAGTGGAGGAAGATGCATACAGGTGGATTATATCTTATGCAGGGGGGCCAGTCTGAAGGAGATTGGAGACTGTAAAGTGTTGACATTGGAAAGTGTAGTTAGGCAGCATGGGATGGTGGTCTGTCGGATGAAGTTGGTGATCAAGAAGAGGAGGAAGAGGAGAGTGAGGACAGTGCCAAGGATCAAATGGTGGAAGTTGAAAAGGGGTAACTGTAAGGTGGAGTTCAGGGAAGAGTTAAGACAGGCACTGTTTGGCAGTGAAGAGTTACCAAAGAGCTGGGTAACTACAACAAATCTAGTAAGGGAGACAGGTAGAAAGGTGCTTGTTGTGACATCTGGACAGAGAAAGGAGGACTAGGAGACCTGGAGGTGGAACAAGGAAGTGCAGGAGAGTATACAGAGAAAGAGGTTGGTGAAGATGAAGTGGGATTGTCAGAGAGATGAAGAAAGCACACAGGAGTATAAGGAGCTGAGGCGATGAGATGAGGTGAAGAGAGAGGTGGTGAAGGCTAAGGATAAGGCGTATGAACAGTTGTATGAAAGATTGGACACTAAGGAGGGAGAAAAGGACCTGTACCAATTGGCTAGACAGAGGAACCATGCTGGAAAGATGTGCAGCAGTAAGAGTGATAAAGGATAATGAGGGGAACATACTCACAAGTGAGGAGAGTGTGTTGAGTAGATGGAAAGAGTACTTTGAAGGGCTGATAAATGAAGAGAATGAGAGAGAGAAGGTTGGATGATGTGAGGACAGTTAATCAGGAAGTGCAACGGATTAGCAAGGAGGAAGTAAGGACAGCTATGAACAGGATGAAGAATGGAAAGGCTGTTGATCCAGATGACAGACCTGTGGTAGCATGGAGGTGTTTGGGAGAGATGGCAGTGGAGCTTTTAAACAGAATATTTAATAAAATCTTGGAAGGTGAGAGGATGCCATTTTTAAGAAGAAGGGTGATGTGCAGAGCTGTAGTAACTACAGAGGGATAAAATTGATCAGTCACAGCATGGAGTTATGGGAAAGAGTAGTGAAAGCTAGGTTAAGAAGTGAGGTGATGATTAGTGAGCAGTAGTATGGTTTCATGCAGGGAAACAGAACTACAGATGTGATGTCTGCTCTGAGGGTGATGATGGAGAAGTATAGAGAGGGTCAGAAGGAGTTGCATTGTGTCTTTGTAGACTTACAGAAAGCATATGACAGGGTGCCTAGAGAGGAGTTGTGGTGTTGTATGAGGACGTCGAGAGTGACAGAGAAGTATGTAAGAGTGGTACAGGATATATAACGATTTAGTGTGACAATGGTGAGGTCTGCGGTAGGAGTGATGGATGCATTCAAGGTGGACGTGGGATTACATCAAGGATCAGCTCTGAGCCCTTTCTTATTTGCAATGGTGATGGACAGATTGACAGACAAGATCAGACAGCAATCCCTGTGGACTATGATGTTTGCGGATAACATTATGATCTATAGTGAGAGTAGGAAACAGGTAGGGCAGCTGCGGTGGTGCAGCGGTTAGCGTTGCCGCCTCACAGCAAGAGGTTTTCCGGTTCGATCCTCAGCTGGGGTGCCTTCTGTGTGGAGTCTGCATGTCCTCGCTGTGGTCGTGTGGGTTTCCTCCGGGTGCTCCGGTTTCCTCCCACATCCCAAAGACATGCTGTACGTGGATTGGACACTCTAAATTGGCCCTGGGTGTGAGTGTGTGAGAGTGTGTGTGCTTTCTGTGGAAGGCTGGGCACCGGGCTGGCAACTCGACACCATAAAACTCTACTGCCAATCATAAGTGGACAGGTGATTCACTGTGGCAACCCCTAACTGGGAAAAGCTGAAAGAAGAAGAAGAAGTGAGAGTAGTAGATATGCTCTAGAGAGGAGAGGAATGAAGGTCAGCAGGACTAAGACAGAATATATGTGTGTGAATGACAGGGAGTATAGAGGAATGGTGAGGATACAGGGAGTAGAGTTGCGAAGGTGGATGAGTTTAAATACTTGGGATCAACAGTTCAGAGTAATGGTGAGTGTAGAAGAGAGGTGAAGAAGAGAGTACAGGCAGGGTGAAGTGGGTGGAGTAGAGTGTCAGGAGTGATTCGTGACAGATGGGTATCAGTTTCAGTTAGACTGAAAGGGAAAGGTCTACAAGAGGGTAGTGAGACCAGCTATGTTATATGGGTTGGAAAGGGTGGCAATGGCAAAAAGACAGGAGTCGGAGCTGGAGTTGGCAGAGTTAAAGATGTTAAGATTTGCATTGGGTGTGAGGAGGATGGACAGCATTAGGAATCAGTATATTAGGGGGCCAGCTCAAGTTGGACAGTTTGGAGACAAAGCCAGAGAGGTGAGATTGCGTTGGTTTGGACATGTGCTGAGGAGGAATGCTGGGTATATTGAGAGAAGGATTCTAAGGATGGAGCTGCCAGGTAAGAGGAAAAGGGGAAGGCCTAAGATAAGGTTTATGGATGTGGTGAGAGAGGACATGCAGGTGGTTCGTGTGACAGAGCAAGATGCAGAGGACAGGAAGAAATGGAAACAGATGATTTGCTGTGGTGATCCCTAACAGGAACAGCTGAAAGAAGATGATGAGTAGTTTGAGTCAAGTTAATATTCTGACAGTAAATGTATAGCTATAATTTATACAATAAAGGTATTATGTCAGCTCCCCATCTTCTTTATAATGCTCTGTATTCTGTTTACTGTATTCCCAATTACATAATTAGATTGTAAGTTGTAATTACATTCCATCATATCACCCTTGTGGCCTGGGTCTTGGAGGAGCTGATAAGGGTTGGGAGAGCAGTGATAGAGCTACTAAGCACATAGGCAATAGCTGAATCACACTGATTCAATAGAATGTCAAAACATTGATCACGTTTGGTGAAATGCACAAAATCCTGAACTTAACTTACAGTAAAAACTAAAAAAAAGTTTTTTTTTTTTTTTACAGGAGGGCTTCCCCCTGCATCTCTCACATTTCCACTACTTATATATACTAACTCCAAGATCACACAACAGGGAAAAATCCCTACTCCTCAATGTCAATGTTTTTGCTCAAAGTTAATGCTTGGCGACTAGAGAATTTGCAACAAAGAGTCAGCTGATTAACAGGTAAACCAAAAAAACAGTCGACAAAAAGAACTGATACCTTATAAATATATCTATATATATATATATATATATATATATATATATATATATATCTATATATATATCTATATATATATATATATATATATATATATATATATATATATACACACATATATATATATATACATATATATATATATATATATATATATATATATATATATATATATATAGATATAAATAGATATACATATGTATAGCGAGAGAATTGTCACTTAACTGAAAACGAAAAGTAGAACCCAAATTCAGCGAAAGTGCACTTCAAAGAAAGTGCACTTTCGCTGAAGTCTAGGCACCCGATCACCTCACAAATAAAAAATGTATAACAAAAACATGCTTTTGCAGGGGGGCAAGCCCCCCTCCACCCCCCACTCCCCTACTTAAATATACCAACTCCGAGATCACACTAGCTAGGAAAAGTAAATATTCCCATTCCGCGCTGTATTGTGATCTCCGTAGTCAGTTTTTGAAGTTTCAGTACTTCGAACAAGTGGGTTCGTAAAAGTGAAGTTTGAAGTACTGAAACTTCGACCAAAAACAGTAGACCCAAGAGATATACATAGATATGTCTCTATTTCTGTCTCTCTCTATGTATGTATATGTATATATATATATATATATATATATATATATATATATATATATATATATATATATCTGTGTATGTAAGATCACACAATTCTTGGGTTTGAGGAATATGTTCATTCTCTGATGTTGTGCAGTCTTGGATTTAGTATATATAATTAGCCGGGGGGGGTGAGGGAGGGAGCAAGGGGGCTTGCTCCCCTGCTAAAAAAATGTTTTTTCTTATTTTTTTTAATTTGAATTTTGCATGTGCAAGAAAATGTTTTTCTTATTTTTTTAATTTGAATTTTGCATGTGTCGAGGTTGTTTTACATCCCCGGAGCATGCTTGGTAGAGTGTCAAAGTTCAGAATGTCTACATTTGGATGCTTCGATGAAATTGAGTATACACACACACACACACACACACACACACACACACACACACACACACACACACACACACACACACACACACACACACACACACACACACACACTTAGAGATAGATAGATAGATAGATAGATAGATAGATAGATAGATAGATAGATAGATAGATAGATAGATAGATAAAGAGAGAGATATATGTCCAGTGCAATGTATAAAATTATTGGGCTGGATTCCGTGAAGTTCATGGAATCTATTTGCAGACAGCACAGCATGCTGAAGGAAGGCTTCAGTGCACCTGCTGTGGACATGATTACAGAAATACATGCTAAAGGCAGACTGAGTACTTAAGCTTTCATTGTAGGTTTGATTAGGGATTCCATGCACACCAGTGTGATTGCAAAACACATCTGCACACACAACACAACTCAAATGCGACAAACAGCCATGTTGATTCCGTTTTTGAAATCCACAGAGCATACATTACAGACCCCAAGGAATTCAAGTGAATATTATGGATTATGGTGAAATCCTTAGCAAAACAAAAAAAGATTAAAATGCAACCTGCTGGTAATAGACTCCAAAAGGCAGCAGTGTTGCAAGCCACTAACCAGTTGTCAAACCAGGAAATAATAGACAGATGTTGTCTACACATACAAATGGTGCAAGTTGTTTGTAACATGTGTGCCCTATACATGTTTGCACAGACTCTCGAGGAAACCCCTTCCTCCCTTGAAACCAAAGACTGTCTCAGCCTGGGTCTACTTGCATCTGGGACATTCCAGAGACACATGGAGGATGCTGTGGGAGTATCACTGACAGCTGCCAGTTGTATTCTGGCAAAACTCCTGGGAGCAAAGTGCAGCAAGGTGGATGACTGCATACACTTTCCATCCACCCCCATGGAGTGGAGAACTATAATGCCAAGTTCTATAACATAGCAAACTTCCCCATGTACTCAGTGCAATAGATTGTACACACATACCCATCAAGACACCAGTACATCTAGAAGCAGACTGATACATAAACAGAAGCCATCCACCAACTGCCAATGTGTGTGTGCAGCAGATGACAGCATAACAAACATCATGGCAACACACCCTGGAAGTGTCCATGATACTGCCATTTGGAGGGAAAGTGGACTGAGGGCTGCATTCCATAAGGTGAAATACCTGAGGGACTGCTACTGGGTAAGTACAGAAACAAAGCTAGGATGCAAGTAAAGGATATCCCTCACAACAATATCCAGTTTGACCAAAAGTGTTTTTATTCCCAACAACATTGTGACTGTGGCTAACCACTTTATTTATTTGTATGTTTGTTTACTGGGATAGTCCGACTGGGTGAGCGACCCATGTAGAGCGGAGGCCCGGGGGAAAAGCCTTACAAATTACAGAGAATAAACACAGATATAAGTATTACAAACATACGTTAAGACAAACATATTAAGAAAAACATCCTTAGCTATTTGAGATAATAAAGCCACAAATATTAACAAGAAAACAACTTAATATTTAGAGGAACATAATCATAGTTGTGGCAAAATATTTAATTTTGCTATACATAGGTAGGGTTGTATATAGGATATAGTTAAGAGTACTTGTTAGTGGTTGAATGTAGAAATAGGAGATGTGAGATTTAGTTAGTCAGTCCAAATATCTTGTAAGGATTGCACTTGGAAGACTAGGGTAGAGACAGTGGTTAGCTGGGATTTAGACAAGAGCAAAGCCAGGACTTAGGCGGGAATTGAGCACTGATTTAAATTGTTGAGGGTTAGCTGTACTTAATATATGTTGGGGGGGTCAGATTCCTTGTCTTGGAAATACAACTGGAGACGAGTAAATCACCATAGATGTTGTTAGCTCTTGTGCCTTGCAGCAGAAGTTTGTTGGTAGATCTGAGTTGCCTTACATTGGATTGGGGATGAAGTAGGTTTTGGAGTGCTGGACATTTTTTGGGTTGATATACTATGCTATGGGCTATTGTAAGGTTGGAGAATGTAAGGAAGTTGGGTAATTCCAGACAATTTAGTTGCTGTAGGGCATTACAGTGATGAGATCTATATGGGGAGTTGCTAACAAATCTAGCAATCTTGTTATAGCAAGCATCTAGTTTAGCTAGATCAGTTTTCTTCAAGTTGGTGAAGATGGCAGAGGCACAAAGGAGGGGAGATAGTAAATGAGTCCTAGCAATAGATTGTCTAGTGAAGTCAGTGAGATATGGTTTCAATCTGTAGAGAGAGCCTAGTTTTGTTTGGACTTTCTTTATACTAGTTGACAGATGATTTTCAAATTTCATGTTATTATCAACTGTGATGCCAAGCAGCTTGGAATTTAGTACTGGTTCAATCTTGGTGTTATTAGATGAGTAAATTAGGAAGGGAGAGTGGTGGTCAGAAGGCTTGTTATTCAAGAAGTTCATTAGCTTTGTCTTATTGGAATTCAGTATTTTTTGAGAAGTAGTAAGCCAAGATTCTACTGCAGAGAATGAAAGCTGTGTTTTTTTCCTTGGAATTTAGCAAGTGAGGGGTCTACAAAGATAAGTGTAGAGTCATCAGCAAATTGTATGACTGTGGCAAGGTCAGTAGCTGAATGGAGCTTGTTAGTGAAGATATTGAATAGGGGTGGACCTAGAATTGAGCCCTGTGGTACACCTAAGGTAACAGGTAATGTAGGGGAGTATTCATTTTGACATTTTACTGCTTGATCCATGACTAACGAGCCACTTGAGGCATGACTAATGACCTGGTACCATGAACCATTCCAACCCTGCATAGAAGGCCTACAATAAAGCACATGCAGCAACCAGAAACACCATACAGCATGTGTGAGATGTATTGAAAGCAAGTTTTACACATCCAGAGGTGTACTGCAATACACATCTGAGAAGGCAGCACAGATGATAATGGTGTGTACCATGCTCCACAACATGCTAACCCAAGCACATGGCTGTCTTCCAGCTGCAGCTGTGGGTGAACTACCCCTAGAACCACAAATGTCTGAAGTGGACATCCCATAGTTACTGGAGGAACAGCATGAGGACATGGGGGGAGAAGCCACAGGTGTAGACAATGTAGGGTGCAACCACAAGTGCAGGCCCAGGTTGCACGGTAGCATATGACCCAAACATATGAGTCATGACAAGCCACATGTACATGAGTACACAGAACGAACAGTGATATCCTGGTGTTACCCCACAACAGCAACACAGATTGCATATAATGACAGGTACCCATTAGATGTAGACACTGAGGAAACTGATGCGGAATAAGGTGAAGTCCCAAGACTGGAAAACCTCCCTTATCTGCCTCAACAAAAAGTTGAGATCCCTCATCAAATCCTCCAAAGCTAGGTATGAAAGCAGAATTGCAGCAGATAGTAAAGACAACCACAAGGCCTTCTATAGTTATGTAAAGAATTTCCACGGCAATACCCAGATTTGCTTTGAGCTATTGCACAATGGTACCTCCTATATCAAGCCAACAGATATTGCCAATATACTGACCAACAGACTCAGTGACAACTTTACCCCTTCCCCCCAAAGGGCCACTCACAATACCAGTAGATTGCCAGGCACCCAGCATTACTGCTACACAGGTTAAAACAGCACTGTCCAAGGCCAAGAATACAGCTTCTATGGGACCTGGCAATATCCCTGGTTGTGTTCTACATGAACTACAGAGGGAACTGGCACCTCACCTGTGTGTGCCCTGTTCAATCACAGGCTCACCTCAGGCTTTGTCCCTGCCAAATGGTGCACTGCTACAGTCATCCCTCTCCACAAAGGAGGAGCGACTACAGACCTTGGGAACTATCACCCCATTAGCCTGACGAGTCTGATATGCAAAGCTATGGAATGCATCATCATGGACCTAATAAACAAGGATATAGGGAATCTCCAAACTCTGGATCCCACACAGTTTGGTTTTGTGAAGGGTAGATCATGCCTGCTCAACTTGGTCGACTTCTTTGAGTCAGTCACCAGAGCGGTGGATGAAGGCAAGGTGGTTCATACAGCCTACCTTGATCTGGCCAAGGCTTTTGATACCATTCCCCACTCAGGAATCATAGAAAAACTCACTAACCTTGGCATCAACCCCTATATCACTAGGTGGGTTGCAAACTGGCTCACAGAGAGAAGCCACAGTGTGAAAGAAGTAGACTCCAAGTCAGACTGCCGATTAGTCACGAGTGGAGTCCCACAGAGTTTGGTCCCAGGTCCTCTCCTGTTTGGTATCTACTTCCCTGAAGTCCAGGCCAACACAAAGGGACTCTGGCTGACAAAGTTCAAAGATGATTGCAAGTTGGGAGCTATTATTAACTGCCCAAGTGATGTTGACGTCCTACAGATTGGCCTCACTGTGACCAACGACTGGTGTCAGAACCATGGCCTTAAGCTCAATGCCAAAAAATGTGTCATCATCCCCTTTTGGAAAAACCCAGTTCCCATGAATTACCATATTGATGGTAGTCCACTGAACACAGAAGGCATTATAAGAGATCTGGGAACACAGGTTGACAGCAGCCTTTCTTTTGATCACCACATTGCCACTGTGGTCAGAAAGTCCTTTTATGCGGCACATCTCATTACTAAGGGTTTTGCATCCAGGAAGAAAGAGGTCATTGTCTCCCTCATTAGGCCACTCATCGAGTACAATGCCCCATTTGGCATGCACCTCATTAGACACCTGCAACAACTGGAGAGGCTGCAAAAGTACCTCACAAAGAGGATCCTAGGCCTTAAACACTTGTCCTATATAGACAGGCTCAAAAAACTCCAACTATCCTCTGTCTCATATCACCTACTTAGAGGCGATCTCTGCTTGACTTACAAAGCCATGTCTGACCCAGCTCTGTTAGAAATGCTACAGCTAACGAAATCCCAATCCTTCTGCACCACACGCTCCAGAGACCTCAGCCTCATTACCACAATTAACAGAACATGCTGGAGGGACAGGTACATAACCCAGAGACTGCCCATGCTATGGAACAAACTTCCCATACATGTAAAGCAGAGAACCTCAATGACCCTCTTCAAGAGAAATCTTGACGAGTGGATGGGAAACAGGAGATTCACCCCGGGGATCACTCCAGTGGCTCTACTTGACAGAGGCACTGGGAACTAAAATCGGGTGACACTATGCCAGGGTAATCCTATGGCTAGACTTGTAAAGGCCCCAGTACCATTAGCCTAGTACACACCTATGAACCTGAGCATCAGCCTAACATATTCCAACATGAATGTATGCAAATGTATAAAAAAAAAACATCAACTCAGGACACAATTGACACAGGTAGAACTCCTGACACTACATGTATTTTGAACAGAGGTCCAAAGACAACTGCATCATGCCACCAGAATCTGCTTGCATTTCACATTTAAATACTGCATCAATTATCAATTAAAAAAACATATGGAAATACAGTGGAATAACTCAGGATTTGTAGGGAGTACAGATACATGGTAATCTGAGAAAATAGTGATAACACTTTTGTTAGGCGGCATCAGTGAAGAAATAACCAAAACAGCAACAGCACATGTTTTAAAAGTGTTTTAGGAAATATCCATAAGATCAACATTACATGCTAAATACAGAGTATAGTAATATGTAGGTTTCTGTAGTTAGACCACAGAGTACATGGAATTACCAGTAAGAATCATGGATGATCTGTAAATCCCCCTGTGTATACTGTTAACAACTGCATATAGAACTGAACCAAAATATTTAGAAGAACAACTCCTGTATGCATACATTTCCAGACAACATGACTCCAGGAACCCTTAACAAATTTTGTTAAATGTAACATTTTGAGTAAATACAGAACTTCCATCAGCTGCAAATGTACCTTACATTCAGACCTATAGAATGAAAGTGCACCTTGTGTGTACCCAGTTTTAAGTCCCATTTGCACCATACATAATTAATGAGGCTAATTAAAATTCAGCTTTTTGGAATCCCATTCATGCACATCTGTGTAAATTAGCATTATGTGCCAAAACACCCAGGCGAACTGTGTAACACCCAATAGGTATTGATAAATGGTACCATGTGTGGCACATGTCCATTATCTTCCAATAATCTTAGAACATGAAATCAGTCCCACTTTCAAATACTGATTTTGATACATTTACTGATCACATAATTGCTAAGTGCAAGCTGAGTGGTACCGCAGTGAGCATTTCTGTGTTTTTGTGTTATTCAGATTTCTACTACTTGAGGATCATGATGGCTACTTTGAGGAGGCTGAGACATGTTCGTGCACCCAACTGGACTGATGGGGAGATGACCCAGACATTAACAGTGTATGCCAGATTGGAGCAGCGGATGACAGCCAGACCTAGAAACTTCACTATGATCAACAAGTGGAACTGGATTACTAGGGAGCATTGACAGAGGACGTGGATCTACTGCACTTGAGTGCAGGTTCATCACTGCTATGATGATCTGAATCGGAGGGATGCAGTGGTGCTTCAAAGGAGGTTCAATGAGGTGTAGATGTCTACAGTAAGTAACAATATTGTACACATACCCTAGCATTCTTACAGATTTTACAGATACTTCTTTGAACCATATATGCCACAGATATGTTTTTTAACCATGTTTTAGCTGCTGTGAGAATTAGCTCATAGGGATAATTCACTGGACTTTATACATATTGTCGTCTTAACTATGTGTTCGATATTCATGTTGTTATTTTATTTAATAATTGAATAATATCCATAAATATGTCCTTTGTAGATGTACATGTTTTACAACATCTAAATACATAATTTTACATAACATCTGTTCTCATGAATCACAGATGCCTACAGCACCTAGGCTGCAGATGACTGCGCATTTCATAGTTTTCTGTCATAGTCTCACTGTATTGCCTGTAGGACTGTTACAGGTTTTAAGATGAACACGTATATAACTTACTCAAATCTTTCTTTATAAACAAGTATACATACACGTTTATTTCATTTAAACATTAATATCCGTAATGTTGCATAAGCATAGGTTTTTAGTTATATGTTGATAGCTTTTATGTCTTCATAATGAGATGTGTGCAAATTGTATACATTTTCTGTATTATGCCACTTATCATAGAATTTTTAATAAATGCCTGTAAAGCAACTGGCCAGTATGTCTAAATTTTAGTGTGTTGTGGGTTCAAAATCACATTGGGGAACCTGTTACCTTGGTTAGCTTCACCCATATCATTGTTTTAAAAAGCATATTGCAATACTTTGTATTAAGGCTTATGTTGTACATGCTAATGACTCAATGATCTACTGTTTCTATGAATAATGCCGGAATCTGTAACAGCCTAATAACATCAGTTGTTGAACAGCATTTTTTGAAGAGTAGCGTCTGTTTGTGTATGAGTAGCATAAGCTGAGTGTTAGTTCAGCTTATGAGGGCAAGGGCCAACATGTCTTCATTTTATAAGCTTTGTGTTCAATTCTTGAAAGGAGACGCATATATTTTAAACTATGATATTGATTTCATATACCCAAAGCATTCAGTTCACTAAGCATGGTGCACTTACTGATCTTATGTCTTTTGGCTTTTCCCGGTTAGGGGTCGCCACAGCGGAACTCCGGTCCGCTAATGATTGGTAGTGGATATTTACATACCGGGTTACCAGCCCTGAAGCACAACCTTCAACGAAGGCATGCCCCATTCACGTATGCCTCCAGACAGAAGACGCTCTAGCTGAGAATCGAACAGGACGTCTTGCTATGAGGCGACTGATATTAACATATATTCTGAGCGTTGTTGAGAATAATTCTGTTATTTCTCAAATTCCTACTGATATATCCGTAATACGTAACATTCTGTTAACATCCGCTATTTAACAGCGGGGCCAGTACATCATGATAACTCCTGTTACATGTCTAGAAAGTTTTAGGTTAATAATGTATACGTTTTAAAAATGCTATGAAGGTCTGTTTTTCCATGAAATACTGATGCAATAAAAGAACAAAATCAACCTCTAATGCTGAGGGACTGTGATGGCCACACTAGAAGATCAAGGAAGATCATACCTCTCAACCTGGAAACATCAAAAATCTGGACAAATGCCCATGAAAAGTAGGAACAACCAGCCAAAAATCGGGATGCTGATTAACATACACTTAGCATACATAATTATATAACCCCACCCACTCCAATGGAATTATGGGATACCATCAACATGCATTTTCTGCACAGTAACTTTCCAGCTACAAAGAAAAACTGTATATTGTTCAAGTGTCACTTTAAAACAATATTTGAAATAATGAGCTTAAATGAATGGGTGTTCATCAACAAATTTTTACATGAAGGACAAGCTCTCCACACCACCTTCCATTCAGAGGGCTTCACTCTGTATTCTTCTTATGCTAACATACCTGGCTTTGCAATAACAAAACATTTGGGCAAGTAAATATTTTGAATGCTATCAAGTTCAGTTCATCAGGGTTGATCATTCAAGTTCACTAAAAGGCAACTCTTTACAAATGATACTGAGAAGTTAAACAATAAAACACTCATCTACTTACCTCTCCAGAAAAACTAATTCAAAACTAAAATTAGTAACTAAGAAACCATTTTTTCCTCCCACCCAGTCAGTAATTTAATTATCTTACTGTGCTATGAGTGCCTGAGTTTCGCGGTGGTGCAGTGGTAGCGTTGTTGCCTCACAGCAAGAGGTTCTCCCGTTCGATTCTAGGCTGAAGTGTGGGGAGTGCCTTCTGTGTGGAGTGTGCATGTCCTCCCCGCAGTTGGGTGGCGTTCGAAAGACATGACTAAATGGGTGTGCCTTAGATGAAGGTTGGACATTGAGCTGGCACCTCGGCATTCGTGAAAATCTACTGCCAATCATTAGCGGACCGGAGTTCCGCTGTGGCGACCCCTAACTGGGAAAAGCCAAAAGACAAACAACAACACCTGTGCTATGATTGACTCAAGAAGCACATTCACCACATACTTAACAGCACAATCAACCAGCCAACCAGGGAAGATATTCAAAACCATTCATTCTCCCTGCCAAACAACTAATGAACTAGTACTCATCAAGCAAACAGCAATCAGTAAAAAATCACCATTACTGGCAGTCATTAAGTTTTCTAACATGGTTCACCGATTAGTCCAAAAATGACTCGGTAATTCAATCCTGAATCCACAGACCCAGCACAGCAACAAAACCTGCTACCTGTTCATCGAGTGTTTTGAATGATCCTATTATTCTAATGATCCAGCATTCTATTTATTTATTTTTGTAAATATATTTAAATGATGACACAGTTTATTTTTCTGCATCAATGTGTTTCTGCTCCACTGTCTTCTACAGGAAGGAGCTAGTTAGCAGTTTGAACTGTTAATCCACTGCACTAAATGCTAGACATAATGTAGTGCAGGTTAGTTCACTTATACTCTTACACTCAAGTTAACCCTGTCCAAAACTGCTTGAACTGAACTAAGCTGGAAAAAAACTGTTTTAGAATGCCCTCCTCTCCATCTCTCCACACATGCACACACACAGTCCACCTTTTTTCTTTCTCTTTCTCATGTATAATTGCATACACACACACTTGCATACACGCATATCTGCACACCAGCAGGCACACTTGCACATTCACATACATGCACATTCACAGGTGTGTAAACTGGTATAAAAGTGAAATCTGAGCAAAAGTGACTGGTAGCACAATTTATATGAGCGACATCAACAGTTGTGTTCAATGGCTTTTTAACTTACTCAGGTCTATTGCATGGTACTCTAAAAGCTGCAGAAGTGCCTTTAAACATAACTCAATTGGTTGTTTGACTCCTAGGCTTACTTAACATAGTAAAATACAATGCAGGTCTGCTGTATAGTACTATAAAAGCCACAAATGTGGCTTAAAAACATAACCCTTTTGGTCATTTGACGCGCAAACAAAATATAATTAGCATCTGGATTGTTAAAATACAGATATTTCAGCTGGAACCAAAGAAATAGAAATAGATTAAAACTTAAAGCTAACATTTACATGGCAGGCACACTGTAAATGGGATGGCAAGGAGCTGCTATGCTCTCCATTACATTATTTTAAAAATGACAGCAGTTGACTGCTGAATGCTAAGTAAGCTTTGTTCCAAGTCTGATGCTGTGGAGAGCAGAGGCCATAGTACAGTTAAAAAGAGTAGTGGGTAAGGTAACATGAGCTGAATTTAGTAAACTGAAATAAACTGAAATACTGGCTACTGAACCATGAATCAGAAATGCATCATAGGTTCATAGGTTCATAGGTGTGTACTAGGCTAATGGCCCTAGAGCCTTTACAAGCATAGCCCATATGATTACCCTGGCATTGTGCCACCTGACCTTAGTTCCTAGTGCCTCTATCGAATAGAGCCACTGCAATGATCCCCGGGGTGAATTTTCTATTTCCCATCCACTCACTCATCAAGATTTCCCTCGAAGAGGGCCAGTGAGGTGCTCTGCTTGACATGTATGGGTAGTCTATTCCAGAGCATGGGCAGTCTCTGGGTTATGAACCTGTCCCTCCAGCAAGTTCTGTTGATTGTGGTAACGAGGTTGAGGTCTCTGGAGCATGTGGTGTGGAGGGATTGGAATTTCTTTAGATGTAGCATTTCTAACAGAGCTGGGTCAGACATGGCTTTGTAAGTCAAGCAGAGATTGCCTCTAAGAAGGTGATATGAGAGAGAGAATAGTTGGAGTTTTTTTAGTCTGCCCACATAGGACAAGTGTTTAAGGCCTAGGATCCTCTTTGTGAGGTACTTTTGTACATGTACAGTGACTGAGTCATAGTTGTACCTGATATTGAGGGACCTGAGTGTGTGCATTATGTGGTGGCACCTGACAGGCAGCTGACTGTTACTTTCTCTTATTCAACCTAGTGAGTGGGACATCAGTGTGCCTCACTATCGAATCACCTATGACTAGTGTGCTGGGCATGCTGTTTTGCCTTAGGGGCTTTGGTTGAGTGGCACACTGTTTAGGAGAGTTATGTGTCTCGTGATTAGTGTTGTTTTGTGGTGGTTGAGTGCATTTCTGCCTTAGACGTCTCTGCTGTTTGAGTAGATTTTTTATTGAGAGCCTCCGCAAAGGTGGGTGTGTGGTTTGTGTTTTTATGTGAAGGCAGTGCTGGTGTGTGTTCTGGAGGGCTATGTGCTCCATGTGGTGTGGTGCAAATGTTGACCTTCTCCTCTTGACTAGCTATTCTGGTCTTGGCCGGAGAGTACGTGGCTTCCAGTTTGGATATATAAATGCATCTCTCGCAAGTCTGAGTGTTAGGAGGTAAGAGGAGAGGGTTGACTGTGTAAATGAGGCAGTTGCTACATTGCCTCAGGATGCCCAAGTTCACCAGCTTAATAGGAGAAAGCACAGGGAACTGACCTTTAGACATGCCTGGAGGGGTGGGCATTAATAATAAGTACTGGAGCTGTTCCCTTGTAGAACATTTACTGCTGGTTGCACTTTTGTGTGCTACAATAATTGATACAAGAATTCTGGTATGATAAAGTGCTAGACTAATAAGCTAGTAAAAATGCAGGAGAGGAGAGAACTAGCAGATCTAAGGGAAAAATGGAAGAGTAGACTTTGGCACCTCTCACACACTTACAAACAGTCCTGGATACAGCAAATCTGTATCTGGACTAGACTAGTTACAGGAAAGGCGGGAAACAAGCGCAAGCATGGACTTTTAAACCAGAAAGTTGAAAGAGATGGAAAAACTGCCCAAACAGCCAATAAACTACAAATTCTGGGCCAGAAACCACTCCTCTTGTGGTAGATAGGCTACCTAGTGCTTACCACTCCCACTGATAAGCTAGAAGGCTTCCCTACAACACAGAAGGGCTTGTGGGGAGTTCTCAGAAGCTTACATACAGTCCTGGATACAGCAAATCTGTATCTGGACTAGATTAGTTACAGGAAAGGCAGGAAAAGCACAAACACAGGCTTTTAAACCAGAAAGTTGAAGGAGATGGAAAAAACTACTCAAACGGCCAATAAACTACAATTTCTGGGCCAGAAACCACTCCTCTTGTGGTAGATTGGCTATCTAGCACTAATGAAAAACCTAGTTCTAATCAAAAACAAAAAAAAACTGTTAGTTTCTGTATAGCACCACATAGATAGCACTGATGAGTTTATTAAAGACCAAAAGGACGCTAGCTACTTTGATGGGTTTACTACAGGTGCAAGCATGCTAGTAGCTTGAGAAAGCAATGGCTCTAACTCCCACTAGCCTGAACACCCATTCTATATAGCCCACTCAGCATCTGATCCTATACACTATATTGCCCTACCAGAATCTAAGCCCTAAACCTAAAACTCTCACCCAGTTCCCAACCCAACTCCATGGTCCCTTACACTAAACCTCTGCTTCTCCTCACCAGCCTTAAAGTCTTTGATCATTTTCTAAACCTAAAACTCCAATCCCTCAAACCTAAATTCCCCAATCACGCCCTATCCCTAAAACTCCAATTGCCCCTCGCTAAATCTAAATACTGCAATCACTCCCTAAACCTAAAACTCCTTTTTCACCCGTAATCTAAATCCTAAACTCCCCTCCTGATCCCTAATCATAACCCCCCCTTTCCACAGCTGCAAGGTCAAGCACAAACAGCAACCTAACCAAGCTAACACATACCTTTTTTGGCTATAGTGCACTACATTACATGGCAGGTAAAAAAGCTTGGCTATTGATCTGTTCTTTGTGCTGCAGTTTAGTCTCCAGAGTCTGCCATGTGTTTTTTGAATAGTATGACCTTGACATCTTTCACTGGGATGGGTTTCAGCCACTAAAGGCTGCTCACATACATTTCACCAGGCTAGCTTCTTCAGCAACCAGGCCAGCTAATCAAAGTCCACCCCTCTGCATTATGAAATGAGCACATTGCATAGTGTTTAAGCATCACTCAAAAGTATTAGGAAAATTTACTCTACTACTAAGCCATGATTGCCAAAATATCAAAGATGAATACTCAAAGACAACACATCATAAAGTACCACTAACCACACTTAGCAATACATTCTAAATAAAAGAAAACATGCCTTTCTGTAGGGGATATGTAATACTCAACCGCCCATGCAGAAAGTTGTACTCCTTGCACCCTGAAAAACAATATGATCAGCTCATCTTGGACATAAGTGAAATTTCTGTACCACAGTGGTTTTTGGAAAATGTCTGAATGTGACTAAATCTGCTGTTTTATACAATATGCCATAATTCTCATCTTTGATATTTTGCTAAGTGAAATTCTGAATGAATGCTATAAATGTACACATTATATTCTAAGCTCTTTGATTAACTCTAGAGAAAGCTACCTGACTTGATCTTTCAGATCTGGTAGCCCAAAGCTAGGAAGAGCATGGCCTTCTAACAATCTGAATGTATGTACAGTAGTACCCTAGGTGCTGTGGCCCTCTGGCCCTATGGTCGTTTTGGCTAATGATCAAAGGGTGCTTGACTCTTCTCACTGATATCTACAGTCCTTCTACCTTGGTTCTGTTGGCGTAATCTGGTTCCTTTACATATTTAAGGAGCTTTAGCATGCACTCATGCAGGGCTCTGTCCCATTTATACCTCTCAACCTCCTAGACCAAGAAATCTGGACAAAGCCAAGAATAAAAGTGGGACAAAGGCTCCAAAATAGGGACAATTTTTAAATATTGCTCTTACAAACTTAGAAAGTTGATAGACTAACAGGTTTTGTATTAGCATGCATTTTCTGAAGGATATGAAGTCGGAAACTCAAATGTCTGTTATCATTTTCTAACTTCAATCTTGAATGATTTAATACTAACTTGCTAGAAATCCACAATTTTATGAAAAACAGACCAAACAAATGAGGCAAAAATCTGGACATTCTGCGAAAATCTGTACAGTTGAGAGGTTTGCCCATCTTAAAATATTCATGTCATAATGTTATACTTCTCTGGCTTTGTAGACACTTATTAAAATGGCCTACTTGCTAACCAGTGTAGTAGTTGAATCTCAACACTTTCTGTTCTTTTTTCCTGAAAGCTCTGTAATTAAGTAATAATTTATTTGTTATTTGTCCAAACAGCTTGTTGTGTCTAAACAGTATGAAATGCATTCCATTTGGCAAATATGTAATGTTTTGAGACCAACTGCCTCCTTAATCAATTCTTTCTGGTTTTCACAATAGATAAAAACATGTTTCTTAATTATGATGACCTGCACAAGTGTGAGGCCACCTCTCAAAACCACCATTGGTATCCCTTGATTTATGGTGTGGAATCTGAAGCTGCAGTTCCAAACAGGGGAAACAAGAAGATGAAAAATAAAACACAGGACAAAAATGAAAAGGAGAAGGAGGAAAAAAGAAGAAACAGAAGAGAAGGAAGTGCAGGAAGAAGAATACGATAGTCCCTAGCAGTCTTTAAGGGACAATTATAATACTCATCACAGAAGACTTAATAGTGCGCAGTCTCATATTTACTAAAAGGTGATCATATATCACATGCCATTACAGACCAATATATTACAACCAGTAAATTTGTCTCATCAAACAAGTGAGCCTAATATAGTTTGGTAGACCATTTATATTTTTTTTAAATCTAATAAGAAATGAAAGTCTATCTAAAATCATAAAGAGTAGAAGCAACAAAGTTTGGTCCATGTCTACTTTTGGCAAACTATAAAGCAAATGGTGCAGCTATTTCCTTGAAATGTCGTTATGAACTATGCAAAAGACTTTGCACAAGCATCATGTACAAAATATAGAGCAATATTCTTAAAGTTTCTTGGAATAACCAAAACTGCTTACAGCAAATGTGAGATATGTACAATCTTTCAAAGTATCAAAAATGATGGCCCTTACTAAAAATATAAACAAAAGAGCTGGGACTCTCCTATTATGAGAAGAATGATTCTGAGAAGGAAATTAGCAACATCATAAGCCATTTTGATTAAATCAGAAACATTAGAGGGAAAAAGCCCTGAAAAAGGCAAAATATTTAAATTAGATACAATAACATCCAGTTTGCAGTCTCCTGGAAATTCATACAGCCAAATAAATGAACAATGGAAATTAGGAAAAACATATTAATAACAAGGGCCCCATTATGAAGCCACAAGATACTTGGAGTTAATGCAGTTCAAATATGACTTCATTCCTTTAATTCTTGAGACATAATATGAGGAGGTTTCCAAACCAAGTATTAATGTTAAGCAACTGAATGTGAGATGGACTCAAACATTTTAGACCTCATTATTCAAACAGCAGAACATGAACAAACTGCACTGATAGCCAAACATATGCAACCAAACTAACTAGCTAAGTAACCGACTAACTAAAACAGTAAAGCAGTATCTAGAATATATAAACACTATGCCGATAAATACCAAGTGAGTCAAAACAATCAATGTTTTAACAATAACATTTGAGAGTAACCTTTCAAAAGTTATGCCCAAATTCAAATAAAACTAATCAGTCAGTGACAATCAGGATCTTTCTTCCTATGACCATTTAATAGAGCTGCTACTTCAATCTTTTCCCAAGCTAGTAGAAAATATCCTTTAACAGACACTGATTGAAAAGATGTATCCAAAAAGAACATATTTTTAAATTGAAAAATTGAGCCAATAATTCCAGCAAAATCAATACAAGTACTACTTTTAATTCTAAGCATTTAATAATGAATCACTTATATAAAAAGGATGGACAAAAAAACAGTGGATGAAATAATAAAAATGATCACACTAATTTGAGACATGCTATTCTATGAGAGCTAATATTTAAAGAATATCTGTTCAAATTAGTAAAATTATGGTTACTGTGGTTATTATATATTTATTTTATTTTTTTATTTTACATTTGTTTACTGGGAAAGTCCGACTGGACACAGGTCCATTTTCAGTGGAGGCCCAGGGAGAAAAGCTCCAATAAAGTACATTAGAGTGGTAACAAATTAACAAGCTATAATTACAAAATACACCAACTTTCTATTAACTAGTACTGACATTATAAATATTGCAAAAGTTCATTTTACAGTGTTTAATACAGTGGGTGTCAAAACATGATACATGTAGAAAAACATTGGTTAATGAAAACATGCTTCAATCTTTTGAGTTATCACTTTGGTGAGATATTTGTACCAACCTGAGGGGGTAACATGGACATAGCCAGTCTTTTGTGTAGTGGGCTTTGAGGAGTTTTTTGAACTGGTGAGTAGAGGTTATAGAGGTTATGTGATCTGGGAGGGAGTTCCAGGTTTTGGCTATGGAGCAAGCAAAGAGGGATTTGCCAGCCTCATTTTTGTGTTTAGTGATGCTTATTTGGTTACGGTGTGCAGATCTAAGGTTTCTAGCCAGGGTGTAAGGCTGAATCAGTTGTTTGAGGGCAGGAGTTTTCTCAGGCAGGTAGTAGAGTTTATGTGCAACTATAAGCTGGTTTAGTAGGAGTAGTTGAGGTAACTCTGGCCATTTGAGTTGTTTGAGGGCTATACAGTGATGAGACCTGTTTTTGGCTTCTGGGGCAAACTTGGCAATCTTTTTGTAGCAAGATTCCATTTTGGAGAGTTCATAGTGCCGAAGGTTGGTTAAGATAGGAGAAGTATATTATAGTATGGATAACATATGGGTTCTTGCTATTGTGGATTTGGTGTGCTTAGTCATAAATTGGTAGTTCCTGTAGAGAAGTCCAAGCTTTTTGTTTACTTTTTGATAGTCTCGGCTATATGGATCTCAAATTTTAGATTGTTATCAATTTCTATTCCTAGGAGTTTTGTGTGTGTAGTTGGCTTAATTATAATATTATCTTTGGATGTTATGTCAAAGTTATTGTCTTCTGTGGGAGATCTACCTGGGCTAAAGAGAATCAGTTTTGTCTTTTTGGGATTGAGTATGAGCCTGATGTTGGAGAACCATTCTTCAGCTAGAGTGAAGTTATTTTGGGTGATTACTTTTAGTTTGTTAAGAGTAGGTGCAGCACATATAATAATGGTGTCATCTGCATATTGAACTATAGAAGGTGAGGGTGATGCTAATGCTATTTGATTAGTAAATAGTGAAAAATAGTAGAGGACCAAGGATGGATCCTTGTGGTACACCTATGACTACAGGCAGTAGGGGGTATAGCTGGTTCTGCCATAAAACGGTTTGTTGGCGGTTGGTTAAATAGTTCCTGAACCAGGATATAATGGATGAGCTTATGTTTAGGGTGGCTACAGCTTCTAGGAGCATTTTATGGCTCACCATATCAAAGTTCTTGGATAAGTCTAAGAATATGGAGGATACGGATAGGCCATTGTTTCTGTACTTATTCACAGTGTTGGAAAATTAAAGCAGTGCTGTGGCTGTGCTGTTAGAGGGTCTAAATCCATGTTGGGAAGGTGATAGTAGATTGTGTTTTAGGAGGTATTGCATAAGCTGGCCATGGACTACTCTCTCAAGAATTTTTGATAGGGGAGATAAAATTGCTATGGGGCAGTAGTTTGTAAGTTCTATGGATTGATCATCTTTATGTAGTGGTATTATGTGAGATATTTTCCATGAGTGTGGTACTTTGCATTCAGCTATTGACCTATTAATGAGTAAGGAAATGGGGTAAGCTATGGCTTCTGCAGTTATTTGTAGGAATTCAGCTGGCAAATGGTCAGCTGCTAGTGTTGTTGGTTAGCAATTGTTTTAGTGGGGACTGGGTTCAGGGAGAAGCTAACTTGGCTGGCCTCTGTGTTGGGTAATGTGGGGGGGTAATGTTGTAGTGGGGTTGGTGTTTGAGTTTTGGTTATTGGCTAGGGCTTGGATAGTTTCTGTGAAGTATTTGCTAAATTGGGTGGGGATGTTATCAAGGTTGTTTGGTAATATTGGGGAAGGGATAGTGGGTCTTCCTGGGTGGAGTAGATTATTTATTGAGGACCAGAATGTCTGAGGGTTGGTGTTGTTTTTTTTCCTGCAATGTTTTGTAGTAGCTGGTTTTGTCAAATTTAGTTAGTTTTTTGACATGGTTGCAGAGCTTGTGGTACTTCAAATTTAGGACAGAAGTTTTGTGTTTATGAAATAGTGACCAGGCTTTGTCTCTTTCTTTCATTAAGGACCTAGTGTCTTTAGATAGCCATGGTGCATGGTTGCTTTTAATTCTCGTGGTCCTGGGTGGTGCATGGTAGTTTAAGATATTTAGGAAGGTTGAGTTGAAGTACTCAACAGCTTCGTCTAATGGTAGTGTTTTAAGGGGAGTCCATATACAGGATTTTAGTGATTTATTTAGGTCTTGGGTGTTTAAGTTTTTTTTATTACGTATGGTTCTTAGTATAGGTTAATTTTTCAATGGACATCTTTTCCTAATTACGTATGTAGCTTGATGGTCACTGAGACTGACTGGCAGACAGCCTGAGAGGAGGGCCTGAGTTGGGTAAGATAACATTATCCAGTCCAGGATTGACTGTAGTTTAGAGGTTTTATCTACCCTTGTGTGGGTAGATATAGTTTGAGTAAACCCATGGAGGTTGATATAGGTAGTGGGATTTTGGCTGGTGCATTCTGACCAGTCCATGTTAAAGTCACCCAAGAGGATGGTTTCATGCAGAAGGGATGAGGGCAGCCAGTTGAGTAGATTTTCTAGTACAGTAGTGTTATTGCCTGGAGGGATGTATCCTCCAGCAATTATAATTTGTTTTTTGGGGCTGAGTTTTAGTCTGGCTATAATTAGTTCTATGTCTTGGACATCTTGGCTGCTATATTCTATTTGTTCTATAGAGAGGTGGTTTTTGAAAAGTACTGCTGCTCCCCACATTTTTTGCCTTATCTATCTTTCCTTATAATATTGAAGCCAGGGGCAGTAATTTCACTATCATGATGTTCAGGCTTAAGCCAAGTTTCAGTTAATATGACTACATCAGGGCTTTAGAGAGCAAGTAGAGCATGTAGATCCTGTGTTTTGTTGAGTATGCTCCTTACATTTATGTTTAGTAGGAGGAGGGATGAGGAAGGACTTGTGTACAGAGGACTGGAATTTATTGAGTGTGTGCAATTGTGATTGTTGGGGCCTGGGTTAGGGGTGAATGTCACCACATCATGACAGTTTTAGTCGTAGGAATTGAAATAGTTTATTTACTTTGTGGTATAGTTTGTCTGTTCTATTAGTTGTTTTGAGGTGAGTTTTAAAGGTAGTATATGCCTGTAGGCAGGAGGGATGTGGGGTTGGAGTAAGATCATTTGATGATAGAGGTGAGAGGAAATGTTTGGTGGAAGTGGTAGTGGAGTCTGTTTGCCAAGCTGGTGTGTGGTTATTGTTGAGTTGTGTATGATACGAAGAGAGAATGGATAGTAGGAGGAGTGTAGAGAAGGTTAGTGTGTGTAATAGTGGTTGTAATAGGTGCCTATTGTGAGTATGAGACATATTGTTTTGTTGTGGGAACAGTTGTGTTATGTGTAAGAGTTTGCAGTGGTTGAGTGAGGGATGTGGAGTAAGGTGTGGTTGATTTTATGGGCTCAGTTGCATAGGGTGTGGTTGTTTGAGTGAGTGAGCTGATAGGTATATACTTGATTGGATAATTGGGTGAGAGGAGTTGGTGTGGGTGTGGTGGTTAGGTATAAATGTAATTGATATGGGGTGGGTGGGAATGGGGTAGGGTAGGATAGCGTATATGACACACATGCACACACACACACACACACACACACATATATATATATATATATATATATATATATATATATATATATACATATATATATATATATATATAAACATATATTTATACCTTGTTTTTCAGGTTAGTCCCTCAAGGCTATTAGTCTTTTTTCAGGGCAGATCCAAGGTGGTATTTATAATACAAGGGCATCAGGGAACTTTATCTTTCAATAGATGTTAAGGTTTACATCCAACAGAGCTACCATCAACTCAAGCAGATGAAGTCGTGCTTTAATATTGGATCTAAAGGACAGCACACTTAGGAGTGCTGCATGACCTTTATGCTGCACTGTGCTGTTAGCAATCGATCTACATGGTGTAGGAATAGAACCCATAGCCTTTTGCACCAAAGGTGGTTGCTCTACCGGTAGTACCAAGACAATGATTAGAAAGAGTAGAATTTGTGTTATTGGCATAACTGAAAAAAAAAGCCTTGGGAGTAGCAGGTAATTTGTTGGCAAATTTAAATTCATACTTTTCTTTGAATACTAAGTACACGCTGCTTTATGTGTAATACTATTTACAGCAGCAGAAATTTTCTAAAAAAAATTTACAAGTGCTTTTTTTTTTGTTATATAGTTGATTAATCTGCCTACTTTACTGTTTAGAATTCAGAACTGAAAAGACCATACCCTTAGACTTTGGTAACAGAATATGAAGAGCAATTAAAGAATGGAATTTAGTATCAAATAGTTCCTAACATGAACCCAATGATAATCAGCTTTGGAATTATCAAACAATGTCATCCAGTCACATAGTAAAACATCATCTCTAATAGTAATATATATAATGTGTGAAAATGACTTTTTCTTATCAACATCTACACTGAAAACATATCACGGTCAACATTGTACAGTGTAACATGTACAAAAACATCACTGGGTAAATAGTTAGAATTTGGAAGAACCAAATATAACATATTACTCTTCCTTACAGGAATATCAGCAAAATTATTCAAATAATTTGAATAAACAAAATTCAAAAAGATTTTTCATATAGTTTGCTACTAAAAGTAATAGATCATTCTACGGTAATATAGTTGAATTCTTCCAAAACAATAATATATTTATGTAATTTAACACCACATAACTCTTCAAGGTTTTAAATTAAGGTGACTGCAACAAGAAGTAACATATATAAAGGGTTAAGATGGGGCTTCTGATTTTAACCCACATGTATGGTTTTCTAGCAATGGATGTCAAGAAATTTACTTCAAGATGGCACCTTATCCCTGTCACACCTAATTTGTAACCATTCAAGTTCTGTCAAAATGCTAGGTCTAAATCTCAAAATGCACTCACTCGAGGCACTCCTTAAAATGGAGAACATCGATATCTGTGCAGTGACTGAGACCTGGTTCAAGGCTCCAGAGAGCACCCCTGCACTACCAGGCTATAACTCATACCACACTTTTTGGCCATGTAACCAGGACCGGAACACCGAAGGTGGAGGTGTGTCCATATTCATTAAGGATATCCACACCACCAGGCTAGTTGCTCAGCATAATGCATCCAACGTTATCCAAGTGCAACTAACTCTGGGCAAAACTGCAATTCAAATTGTAGCTTGCTACAGATCCCCCCACCATGCCCCAGGATTCTCACTCGTCTTTTCTTGATGTACTGGAAAATATTAGGGTTCAATCAAACACCCTAATAATGGGCAATTTCAAGTACCCCACCATTAACTGGGAAAACTACTCATGTACCAACTCCTTCACACAATGCTTTCTGGAATTCATAAACTCCAGTGCCCTGGATCAACTTATCCACACCCCCACCAGGGGCAACAGTATCCTAGACCTAGTCATTACCAACATGAGAGACCGGTGTTCCACACCTGAAGTCAACTCCTTGTTGGTCCGATCCGACCATAAGCTAATCACCCTTGATATCCACATCCTGCCCCCACCCCCCATTAAGGAAACCATGCTAAAAGATTGCTCCAAAGCCAACCTCATGCTTCTTAAGACAGAAGTGGTGAACTTCATGACACCCATGCAGATGGACAATACAGTACAAATGCACTCTATAAGCACTTACACCAGTGCATGGATCGTGCTATCCCAAACAGAACCAAGATGCTATCCTCCAAAAAAAGTAAGCCAATCTGGTGGTCCCCTGCCATAAACAAACTGTACAACAGAGGGAAGAAATTGTTGCAAAAGAGAGTAAAATCCCATGAGTGGAGGAGCTCCCTGGTCAGCCTCAATAAGAAGCTGAGATCCCTTATAAGATCCTCCAAAGCTAGCTACGAAAACAAAATCACCACTGTTTCTAAGGACAACCACAAAGCATTCTATAGCTATGTCAAGAATCTCAATGGCAACACCTAGATCTGTTACAGCACAACGGCACAAAAATTACAGAACCAACTGATATTGCCAACATCCTGACAGATAGGTTCGGTGCTAACTTTACCCCCCACCCCCTAAAGGGCCCATATCTATACAGGAAAAATGCAGAGTCCCTGTAATCACAACTACACAGGTAAAAGCTGCACTCTCTAAAGCCAAAAACACAGCATCCATGGGACCGGACAACATCCCAGGCTGCATTTTACACGAACTTCAGAACGAACTGGCTCCCCACCTAAGCACCATGTTCAATCATAGCCTCACATCAGGCTTTGTGCCCACTGATTGGCATATAGCAACAGTTATCCCACTCCACAAAGGGGGAACCACCACTAATCCCGGGAACTATCACCCTATTAGCCTGACGTACTAGATCTGCAAGGCCATGGAACGTATCATCATGGAACTCATAAACAAAGACATTGGTAACCTCCAAGCTCTGAATCCCACCCAGTTTGAGTTTGTGAAAGCAGATCATGCCTCCTGAACCTGATCGACTTCTTTGAGTCAGTCACCAAAGCCGTAGATGAGGGTAAGGTGGTTCACACAGCCTATCTTGACCGCGCCAAGGCTTTTAACACCATCCCCCATTCTGGAATTATAGCTAAACTCACTAAACTAAGTATAAATCCCTACATCACAAGATGGGTTGCCAACTGGCTCATTGACAGAACCCACACTGTAAAAGTTGCACACTCCAAATATGACCTCAAATCAGTGAAAAGTGGAGTACCACAGGGTTCAGTCCTGGGACCTCTCCTGTTTGATATCTACTTCTCTGAAGTACAGTCTAACACAGAAGGCCTCTGGCTAATGAAGTTCACAGATGACTGCAAACTAGGAGCCATAGTCGAGTCCCCAAATGATGTGGAAATCCTACAGAAGGGCCTTGCTGAGACAGATGCCTGGTGTCAGAGCCATGGCCTCAAGCTCAATGCCAAAAAGTGCATTGTCATCCCCTTTGGTAAAAACTCTGTACCCATGAACTACTACATAGTCAGCAGTCTAATTAACACCGAATGTGTGATAAGAGACCTTGGGACCCAGGTGGACAGTAGTCTGTCCTTTGATAGTCACATCGCTACAGTAGTCAGGAAGTCCTTCTACGTGGCTCACCTCATCAAAAAAGGGTTCTCATCCAGGAAAAAAGAGGTCATTGTTCCCCTCTACTGACACTCATTAGACCCATATAGAGTACAATGCCCCTTTTGGAAGGTACCTCACAAGACACCTGCAGCAGCTGGAAAGGCCACAGAAGTACCTCAAAGAGGATTACTGGCCTCAAGCAGATGCCCTACACTGACCATTACAATAAACTCCAGCTTTACTCTGTAGCATATCACTTACTCTGAGGTGATCTCTGCCTAACATATAAAGCTATGTCAAACCCAGAGCTGTTGGACATGCTACACCTAAAGAAATCCCAATCCCTCTGAGCTACATCCTCTAGGTACCTACACCTTGCCACCACAATAAACAGGACACGCTGGAGGGATAGATTCCTGTCCCATAGACTTCCCATACTCTGGAACAGGCTACCCATCTATGTCAAGCAAAGTTCTTCATTAGCACTCTTCAAGAAAAATCTTAATGAGTGGATGGGAAATAGGAAATACATCCCGGGGATCACTTCTGTGTCTCTGCTCGACAGTTTCACAGGAAAATAACTTTCTTGGGTGGCGTAAGCCAGGGAACCTTGTTGGCTAGGCTTACATAGGCCCTCGGGCCGATAGCCTAGTACCTACCTATGAACCTATGAACCTAAATGCCATCTGACTCCAGCTCATTGTGCTTAATTAATTAATTTAATTAAAAAAAAGAGAGAGAGAAAACTGTATTTACATTTTTATGTGAAAAGAGAAGAGGTATGCACTGTTGCTTTTACATTAACCCATTTTGCTTTAATTCCAGAAAGGCATATTGATTCAACATTTGATTTATTTATTTAACTCTGTTTACCATGGTAGGGCTCTGCTTAGCAACTAACCAATTGCAGGCCCAGCCTAGGCTGTAAGAAGCATAGCAAGGGAGGGGCAAAGGGAGAAGCAGCCCCGAGTGTAAGGTGTTACATGGCACAGTCAGGAGATACTGATAGGTTAAGATGTGCAGTTCCTACTTCAGCATTTTGTGTGTGGTAAGTTGTAGTTATAGAAAGTAATTTGCTACAGTTTGAAAGTAAAATACTAGAGGAGCAGACTTTTTTTTTGCTGTTCACCAGGACAGCTGATGGAATGGGACACCAGATTGGGCACCAGAACAACGAGGCACTAAATGAGCCAACTACACCTCTGCCAAACAGTTACATTTAAGAAAGAAACTGAATAGGGAATTAACTTGATTATAGAGAAAAAAATCAAGCATCAAGGTGGATCTGAAAGTGGTAAGATAATTGGTGTCAAGGATTGCAAAGAGAGTTTAGAAGTAAGAATTAGAGGAAGAATTACACACACATACACACACACACACACACACACACACACACACACACACACACACACACACACACACACACACACACACACACACACACACACACACACACACACACACACACACACACACACACACACACACACACACACACACACACACACACACATATCTGTTTTAGCTTTTACTGA